>NW_028295625.1:0-600000 GCF_964341445.2 Mesoplodon mirus | reverse complement strand
TAGAACACCACTTCCACTGAGGCTCTCTTGCCCTAGTAACCAGATTTGGTAAGGGTGAACTGCTGCCACCTTGTGGCCGTTTCACACAACAGCAGCTTTAATCCCAGCGCTAATGGTCAGTTGATATTCAAAATCATTGCAGGCCTGTAAATGACACCTGCCCTGAACACAATTCCTGGGGTCACATATCGACCAAAAAATTCAAAGGACGTCCATATTTCAAAACGACCGTTTCAAAAGGCATATTTTACGCACATTAGTGTTCTGCTTCTTTTCCTTTCTTTCCTTTTTTGTTAAAAAAAAACGGGAATGGAAAAAGGCATCCCTCAGAATGGGCAAAAATCGTTGCAAACGAATCAATGGACAGAGGTTTAATCTCCAATATATATAAACAGCTCATGCAGCTTAATATTAAAAAAACAAACAACCCAATACAAAAATGGGCAGAAGATCTAAAGAGGCGTTTCTTCAAAGAAGACACAGAGATGGCCAAGACGCCCATGAAAAGCTGCTCAACAGCACTAATTATTAGAGAAATGCAAATCAAAACTACAATGAGGTATCACCTCACACCTGTTAGAATCGGCATCATCAGAAAATCTACAAACAACCAATTCTGGGGAGGGTGTGGACAAAAGGAGCCCTCTTCCACTATTGGTGGGAATGTAAATTGATACAGTCACTATGGAGAACAGTATGGAGTTTCCTTAAAAAAACTAGAAATAGAATTACCATCTGATCCAGCAATCCCACTTCTGGGCATATACCCAGAGAAAACCGTAAATCAAAAAGGCACATTCACCACAAAGTTCGTTGCAGCACTATTTACAATAGCCAGGTAATGGAAGCAACCTAAATGCCCACAGACAGATGAATGGATAAAGATGTGGTACATATATAAAATGAAATATTACTCGGCCATAAAAAGGAATGAAACTGGGTCATTTGTAGAGACATCGATGGATCAAGAGACTGTCATACAGAATGAAGTCAGAAAGAGGAAACCAAATACTGTATATTAAGGCATATATGTGGAACCTAAAAAATGGTACAGATGAACTGGTTTGCAGCGAAGAAATAGAGACACAGAGGTAGAGGACAAACGTATGGACACCAAGTGTGGGAAGCCATGGGGTGGTGGTGGTGGGATGAGTTGGGAGATTGGGATTGACCTGTATACATGTATATGCATAAAATACATAACTAATAATAAACTGCTGTATAAAAAAATAAATTAATTAATTTCAAAATTCTAAAAAATAAAATTTAAAAATAAAAGAGACAAAAGTTCTTCCCGTCACACAGATGTATTTATAGGAATGAATTATTTCCATGCTTATATCTATAAATACATAAAAGAGGAATAAAATCTAACTTGAAACATAAAAGAAAAAAAAACCCTGAACCCACCATTTATACAGAGGAAAACCCTATCTGGACACTTGCTCCAGCGGTAAACAATTCTGAAATTGGTCAGAGGTGGGGAACCATCTCCCATACAGCCAGCACCCCAACCCCCACGCAAGGAGCGTCCTCATTGCAAAGCTGGGGGATAGTGCCGAGACATCTGTGCGTAAACGTGAGCTGAGCCCCAGGCCAGCTGCTGCTGAACTGTTCCCACCCTTCCCAGGTAAAACACCTGAATATGTACAAGGGCTTGAAAGCCTAGAGGAAGGGCCGTCGAGCCACACCAGCGACAGCACGCAGGCCAACTTGGTGCCTGCAGGCCAGCCAGGGTGGTCCTGGCCCCGGGCGCTCTTCCAGAAGCTTTCCATTGCCCTGCCTGAGATATGCCTCCTGTCCTGGCCCCCACTGCTTTTTTCCTTCCTCACCTCTGTCCGGAGAGAAATTCCAGCGGAAGGTATGGGTGACACATCCTCTTCTTTACAGGTGTCAGCCTGGCAACTCCTGCAGAAAGGCCAGCAGAGCCCCACTCACACCGGGCCACCCACAAAGCTGTGGCCCCTCACTCCCACCCACCAGCACAGCCCCGAGACTGCTGACGGGGCAGAGAATATGGAGTCAGGCACAGCTTCAGGGGCTATTGCTGCCTGGAGCGCTGTTTATATTGACCTCAACGAGGCACACCTGGGGAGGGCGGGCCGGCAGGGTAAGGCTGCCCAGGTCAGCTAATCCACAACCCTCAGGGAATCACATTGTTGAAAATGGACCTCGCTAAGGCAGAAGAGAAGCCAAGGAAAAAAAGGACACAATGCCATTTGCAGCACCGTAAATGAGTCTAGAAGTAATCACGTGACTTGTAGTAAGTCAGAAAGTGAAAGACACATACCATATCATATCACTTATAGGTGTTACCTAAAAATGGATACCAGGGCAGATATTTCCACGGAGAAGGGCAATCACAGATTCATTAAACAAACTTATGGTTCACGAAAGGAAAGGTGTGAGGTTTGGTTTCATTACGATATCGGGGTTAACAATCATATACAAACACAGATGACATATATAATCACCAAAGACCTACAGAATACCAAGAGAGGACTACTCAACATTCTGTCATAACGTACATGGGAAAAGGATCCCAGGAAGAACAGACATCTGTATATGTGTAAAAGAACCACATCTTCCACACCTACAACAAGCCAAACATTGTAATCAAACTTGCTGTAATAAAAAATAAAAAAATTAAATTAAAAACACGAACAAGAAGTAGTGAGACAAACTTGAGGGGCTTTCTCCTGGCACATTCCATTCTAAATTCCAATCTAGAACACCACTTCCACTGAGGCTCTCTTGCCCTAGTAACCAGATTTGGTAAGGGTGAACTGCTGCCACCTTGTGGCCGTTTCACACAACAGCAGCTTTAATCCCAGCGCTAATGGTCAGTTGATATTCAAAATCATTGCAGGCCTGTAAATGACACCTGCCCTGAACACAATTCCTGGGGTCACATATCGACCAAAAATTTCAAAGGACGTCCATATTTCAAAACGACCGTTTCAAAAGGCATATTTTACGCACATTAGTGTTCTGCTTCTTTTCCTTTCTTTCCTTTTTTGTTAAAAAAAAACGGGAATGGAAAAAGGCATCCCTCAGAATGGGCAAAAATCGTTGCAAACGAATCAATGGACAGAGGTTTAATCTCCAATATATATAAACAGCTCATGCAGCTTAATATTAAAAAAACAAACAACCCAATACAAAAATGGACAGAAGATCTAAAGAGGCGTTTCTTCAAAGAAGACACAGAGATGGCCAAGACGCCCATGAAAAGCTGCTCAACAGCACTAATTATTAGAGAAATGCAAATCAAAACTACAATGAGGTATCACCTCACACCTGTTAGAATCGGCATCATCAGAAAATCTACAAACAACCAATTCTGGGGAGGGTGTGGACAAAAGGAGCCCTCTTCCACTATTGGTGGGAATGTAAATTGATACAGTCACTATGGAGAACAGTATGGAGTTTCCTTAAAAAAACTAGAAATAGAATTACCATCTGATCCAGCAATCCCACTTCTGGGCATATACCCAGAGAAAACCGTAAATCAAAAAGGCACATTCACCACAAAGTTCGTTGCAGCACTATTTACAATAGCCAGGTAATGGAAGCAACCTAAATGCCCACAGACAGATGAATGGATAAAGATGTGGTACATATATAAAATGAAATATTACTCGGCCATAAAAAGGAATGAAACTGGGTCATTTGTAGAGACATCGATGGATCAAGAGACTGTCATACAGAATGAAGTCAGAAAGAGGAAACCAAATACTGTATATTAAGGCATATATGTGGAACCTAAAAAATGGTACAGATGAACTGGTTTGCAGCGAAGAAATAGAGACACAGAGGTAGAGGACAAACGTATGGACACCAAGTGTGGGAAGCCATGGGGTGGTGGTGGTGGGATGAGTTGGGAGATTGGGATTGACCTGTATACATGCATATGCATAAAATACATAACTAATAATAACCTGCTGTTTAAAAAAATAAATTAATTAATTTCAAAATTCTAAAAAATAAAATTTAAAAATAAAAGAGAAAAAAGTTCTTCCCGTCACACAGATGTATTTATAGGAATGAATTATTTCCATGCTTATATCTATAAATACATAAAAGAGGAATAAAATCTAACTTGAAACATAAAAGAAAAAAAAACCCTGAACCCACCATTTATACAGAGGAAAACCCTATCTGGACACTTGCTCCAGCGGTAAACAATTCTGAAATTGGTCAGAGGTGGGGAACCATCTCCCATACAGCCAGCACCCCAACCCCCACGCAAGGAGCGTCCTCATTGCAAAGCTGGGGGATTGTGCCGAGACATCTGTGCGTAAACGTGAGCTGAGACCCAGGCCAGCTGCTGCTGAACTGTTCCCACCCTTCCCAGGTAAAACACCTGAATATGTACAAGGGCTTGAAAGCCTAGAGGAAGGGCCGTCGAGCCACACCAGCGACAGCACGCAGGCCAACTTGGTGCCTGCAGGCCAGCCAGGGTGGTCCTGGCCCCGGGCGCTCTTCTGGAAGCTTTCCATTGCCCTGCCTGAGATACGCCTCCTGTCCTGGCCCCCACTGCTTTTTTCCTTCCTCACCTCTGTCCGGAGAGAAATTCCAGCGGAAGGTATGGGTGACACATCCTCTTCTTTACAGGTGTCAGCCTGGCAACTCCTGCAGAAAGGCCAGCAGAGCCCCACTCACACCGGGCCACCCACAAAGCTGTGGCCCCTCACTCCCACCCACCAGCACAGCCCCGAGACTGCTGACGGGGCAGAGAATATGGAGTCAGGCACAGCTTCAGGGGCTATTGCTGCCTGGAGCGCTGTTTATATTGACCTCAACGAGGCACACTTGGGGAGGGCGGGCCGGCAGGGTAAGGCTGCCCAGGTCAGCTAATCCACAACCCTCAGGGAATCACATTGTTGAAAATGGACCTCGCTAAGGCAGAAGAGAAGCCAAGGAAAAAAAGGACACAATGCCATTTGCAGCACCGTAAATGAGTCTAGAAGTAATCACGTGACTTGTAGTAAGTCAGAAAGTGAAAGACACATACCATATCATATCACTTATAGGTGTTACCTAAAAATGGATACCAGGGCAGATATTTCCACGGAGAAGGGCAATCACAGATTCATTAAACAAACTTATGGTTCACGAAAGGAAAGGTGTGAGGTTTGGTTTCATTACGATATCGGGGTTAACAATCATATACAAACACAGATGACATATATAATCACCAAAGACCTACAGAATACCAAGAGAGGACTACTCAACATTCTGTCATAACGTACATGGGAAAAGGATCCCAGGAAGAACAGACATCTGTATATGTGTAAAAGAACCACATCTTCCACACCTACAACAAGCCAAACATTGTAATCAAACTTGCTGTAATAAAAAATAAAAAAATTAAATTAAAAACACGAACAAGAAGTAGTGAGACAAACTTGAGGGGCTTTCTCCTGGCACATTCCATTCTAAATTCCAATCTAGAACACCACTTCCACTGAGGCTCTCTTGCCCTAGTAACCAGATTTGGTAAGGGTGAACTGCTGCCACCTTGTGGCCGTTTCACACAACAGCAGCTTTAATCCCAGCGCTAATGGTCAGTTGATATTCAAAATCATTGCAGGCCTGTAAATGACACCTGCCCTGAACACAATTCCTGGGGTCACATATCGACCAAAAAATTCAAAGGACGTCCATATTTCAAAACGACCGTTTCAAAAGGCATATTTTACGCACATTAGTGTTCTGCTTCTTTTCCTTTCTTTCCTTTTTTGTTAAAAAAAAACGGGAATGGAAAAAGGCATCCCTCAGAATGGGCAAAAATCGTTGCAAACGAATCAATGGACAGAGGTTTAATCTCCAATATATATAAACAGCTCATGCAGCTTAATATTAAAAAAACAAACAACCCAATACAAAAATGGACAGAAGATCTAAAGAGGCGTTTCTTCAAAGAAGACACAGAGATGGCCAAGACGCCCATGAAAAGCTGCTCAACAGCACTAATTATTAGAGAAATGCAAATCAAAACTACAATGAGGTATCACCTCACACCTGTTAGAATCGGCATCATCAGAAAATCTACAAACAACCAATTCTGGGGAGGGTGTGGACAAAAGGAGCCCTCTTCCACTATTGGTGGGAATGTAAATTGATACAGTCACTATGGAGAACAGTATGGAGTTTCCTTAAAAAAACTAGAAATAGAATTACCATCTGATCCAGCAATCCCACTTCTGGGCATATACCCAGAGAAAACCATAAATCAAAAAGGCACATTCACCACAAAGTTCGTTGCAGCACAATTTACAATAGCCAGGTAATAGAAGCCACCTAAATGCCCACAGACAGATAAATGGATAAAGATGTGGTACATATATAAAATGAAATATTACTCGGCCATAAAAAGGAATGAAACTGGGTCATTTGTAGAGACATCGATGGATCAAGGGACTGTCATACAGAATGAAGTCAGAAAGAGGAAACCAAATACTGTATATTAAGGCATATATGTGGAACCTAAAAAATGGTACAGATGAACTGGTTTGCAGTGAAGAAATAGAGACACAGAGGTAGAGAACAAACGTATGGACACCAAGTGTGGGAAGCCATGGGGTGGTGGTGGTGGGATGAGTTGGGAGATTGGGATTGACCTGTATACATGTATATGCATAAAATACATAACTAATAATAAACTGCTGTATAAAAAAATAAATTAATTAATTTCAAAATTCTAAAAAATAAAATTTAAAAATAAAAGAGACAAAAGTTCTTCCCATCACACAGATGTATTTATAGGAATGAATTATTTCCATGCTTATATCTATAAATACATAAAAGAGGAATAAAATCTAACTTGAAACATAAAAGAAAAAAAAAAAGCCCGAACCCACCATTTATACAGAGGAAAACCCTCTCTGGACACTTGCTCCAGCGGTAAACAATTCTGAAATTGGTCAGAGGTGGGGAACCATCACCCATACATCCAGCACCCCACCCCCCACGCAAGGAGCGGCCTCATTGCAAAGCTGGGGGATTGTGCCGAGGCATCTCTGCGTAAACGTGAGCTGAGCCCCAGGCCAGCTGCTGCTGAACTGTTCCCACCCTTCCCAGGTAAAACACCTGAATATGTACAAGGGCTTGAAAGCCTAGAGGAAGGGCCGTCGAGCCACACCAGCGACAGCACACAGGCCAACTTGGTGCCTGCAGGCCAGCCAGGGTGGTCCTGGCCCCGGGCGCTCTTCTGGAAGCTTTCCATTGCCCTGCCTGAGATACGCCTCCTGTCCTGGCCCCTACTGCTTTTTTCCTTCCTCACCTCTGTCCGGAGAGAAATTCCAGCGGAAGGTATGGGTGACACATCCTCTTCTTTACAGGTGTCAGCCTGGCAACTCCTGCAGAAAGGCCAGCAGAGCCCCACTCACTACCGGGCCACCCACAAAGCTGTGGCCCCTCACTCCCACCCACCAGCACAGCCCCGAGACTGCTGACGGGGCAGAGAATATGGAGTCAGGCACAGCTTCAGGGGCTATTGCTGCCTGGAGCGCTGTTTATATTGACCTCAACGAGGCACACCTGGGGAGGGCGGGCCGGCAGGGTAAGGCTGCCCAGGTCAGCTAATCCACAACCCTCAGGGAATCTCATTGTTGAAAATGGACCTCGCTAAGGCAGAAGAGAAGCCAAGGAAAAAAAGGACACAATGCCATTTGCAGCACCGTAAATGAGTCTAGAAGTAATCACGTGACTTGTAGTAAGTCAGAAAGTGAAAGACACATACCATATCATATCACTTATAGGTGTTACCTAAAAATGGATACCAGGGCAGATATTTCCACGGAGAAGGGCAATCACAGATTCATTAAACAAACTTATGGTTCACGAAAGGAAAGGTGTGAGGTTTGGTTTCATTACGATATCGGGGTTAACAATCATATACAAACACAGATGACATATATAATCACCAAAGACCTACAGAATACCAAGAGAGGACTACTCAACATTCTGTCATAACGTACATGGGAAAAGGATCCCAGGAAGAACAGACATCTGTATATGTGTAAAAGAACCACATCTTCCACACCTACAACAAGCCAAACATTGTAATCAAACTTGCTGTAATAAAAAATAAAAAAATTAAATTAAAAACACGAACAAGAAGTAGTGAGACAAACTTGAGGGGCTTTCTCCTGGCACATTCCATTCTAAATTCCAATCTAGAACACCACTTCCACTGAGGCTCTCTTGCCCTAGTAACCAGATTTGGTAAGGGTGAACTGCTGCCACCTTGTGGCCGTTTCACACAACAGCAGCTTTAATCCCAGCGCTAATGGTCAGTTGATATTCAAAATCATTGCAGGCCTGTAAATGACACCTGCCCTGAACACAATTCCTGGGGTCACATATCGACCAAAAAATTCAAAGGACGTCCATATTTCAAAACGACCGTTTCAAAAGGCATATTTTACGCACATTAGTGTTCTGCTTCTTTTCCTTTCTTTCCTTTTTTGTTAAAAAAAAACGGGAATGGAAAAAGGCATCCCTCAGAATGGGCAAAAATCGTTGCAAACGAATCAATGGACAGAGGTTTAATCTCCAATATATATAAACAGCTCATGCAGCTTAATATTAAAAAAACAAACAACCCAATACAAAAATGGGCAGAAGATCTAAAGAGGCGTTTCTTCAAAGAAGACACAGAGATGGCCAAGACGCCCATGAAAAGCTGCTCAACAGCACTAATTATTAGAGAAATGCAAATCAAAACTACAATGAGGTATCACCTCACACCTGTTAGAATCGGCATCATCAGAAAATCTACAAACAACCAATTCTGGGGAGGGTGTGGACAAAAGGAGCCCTCTTCCACTATTGGTGGGAATGTAAATTGATACAGTCACTATGGAGAACAGTATGGAGTTTCCTTAAAAAAACTAGAAATAGAATTACCATCTGATCCAGCAATCCCACTTCTGGGCATATACCCAGAGAAAACCGTAAATCAAAAAGGCACATTCACCACAAAGTTCGTTGCAGCACTATTTACAATAGCCAGGTAATGGAAGCAACCTAAATGCCCACAGACAGATGAATGGATAAAGATGTGGTACATATATAAAATGAAATATTACTCGGCCATAAAAAGGAATGAAACTGGGTCATTTGTAGAGACATCGATGGATCAAGAGACTGTCATACAGAATGAAGTCAGAAAGAGGAAACCAAATACTGTATATTAAGGCATATATGTGGAACCTAAAAAATGGTACAGATGAACTGGTTTGCAGTGAAGAAATAGAGACACAGAGGTAGAGAACAAACGTATGGACACCAAGTGTGGGAAGCCATGGGGTGGTGGTGGTGGGATGAGTTGGGAGATTGGGATTGACCTGTATACATGTATATGCATAAAATACATAACTAATAATAAACTGCTGTATAAAAAAATAAATTAATTAATTTCAAAATTCTAAAAAATAAAATTTAAAAATAAAAGAGACAAAAGTTCTTCCCATCACACAGATGTATTTATAGGAATGAATTATTTCCATGCTTATATCTATAAATACATAAAAGAGGAATAAAATCTAACTTGAAACATAAAAGAAAAAAAAAAAGCCCGAACCCACCATTTATACAGAGGAAAACCCTCTCTGGACACTTGCTCCAGCGGTAAACAATTCTGAAATTGGTCAGAGGTGGGGAACCATCACCCATACATCCAGCACCCCACCCCCCACGCAAGGAGCGGCCTCATTGCAAAGCTGGGGGATTGTGCCGAGGCATCTCTGCGTAAACGTGAGCTGAGCCCCAGGCCAGCTGCTGCTGAACTGTTCCCACCCTTCCCAGGTAAAACACCTGAATATGTACAAGGGCTTGAAAGCCTAGAGGAAGGGCCGTCGAGCCACACCAGCGACAGCACACAGGCCAACTTGGTGCCTGCAGGCCAGCCAGGGTGGTCCTGGCCCCGGGCGCTCTTCTGGAAGCTTTCCATTGCCCTGCCTGAGATACGCCTCCTGTCCTGGCCCCTACTGCTTTTTTCCTTCCTCACCTCTGTCCGGAGAGAAATTCCAGCGGAAGGTATGGGTGACACATCCTCTTCTTTACAGGTGTCAGCCTGGCAACTCCTGCAGAAAGGCCAGCAGAGCCCCACTCACTACCGGGCCACCCACAAAGCTGTGGCCCCTCACTCCCACCCACCAGCACAGCCCCGAGACTGCTGACGGGGCAGAGAATATGGAGTCAGGCACAGCTTCAGGGGCTATTGCTGCCTGGAGCGCTGTTTATATTGACCTCAACGAGGCACACCTGGGGAGGGCGGGCCGGCAGGGTAAGGCTGCCCAGGTCAGCTAATCCACAACCCTCAGGGAATCTCATTGTTGAAAATGGACCTCGCTAAGGCAGAAGAGAAGCCAAGGAAAAAAAGGACACAATGCCATTTGCAGCACCGTAAATGAGTCTAGAAGTAATCACGTGACTTGTAGTAAGTCAGAAAGTGAAAGACACATACCATATCATATCACTTATAGGTGTTACCTAAAAATGGATACCAGGGCAGATATTTCCACGGAGAAGGGCAATCACAGATTCATTAAACAAACTTATGGTTCACGAAAGGAAAGGTGTGAGGTTTGGTTTCATTACGATATCGGGGTTAACAATCATATACAAACACAGATGACATATATAATCACCAAAGACCTACAGAATACCAAGAGAGGACTACTCAACATTCTGTCATAACGTACATGGGAAAAGGATCCCAGGAAGAACAGACATCTGTATATGTGTAAAAGAACCACATCTTCCACACCTACAACAAGCCAAACATTGTAATCAAACTTGCTGTAATAAAAAATAAAAAAATTAAATTAAAAACACGAACAAGAAGTAGTGAGACAAACTTGAGGGGCTTTCTCCTGGCACATTCCATTCTAAATTCCAATCTAGAACACCACTTCCACTGAGGCTCTCTTGCCCTAGTAACCAGATTTGGTAAGGGTGAACTGCTGCCACCTTGTGGCCGTTTCACACAACAGCAGCTTTAATCCCAGCGCTAATGGTCAGTTGATATTCAAAATCATTGCAGGCCTGTAAATGACACCTGCCCTGAACACAATTCCTGGGGTCACATATCGACCAAAAAATTCAAAGGACGTCCATATTTCAAAACGACCGTTTCAAAAGGCATATTTTACGCACATTAGTGTTCTGCTTCTTTTCCTTTCTTTCCTTTTTTGTTAAAAAAAAACGGGAATGGAAAAAGGCATCCCTCAGAATGGGCAAAAATCGTTGCAAACGAATCAATGGACAGAGGTTTAATCTCCAATATATATAAACAGCTCATGCAGCTTAATATTAAAAAAACAAACAACCCAATACAAAAATGGGCAGAAGATCTAAAGAGGCGTTTCTTCAAAGAAGACACAGAGATGGCCAAGACGCCCATGAAAAGCTGCTCAACAGCACTAATTATTAGAGAAATGCAAATCAAAACTACAATGAGGTATCACCTCACACCTGTTAGAATCGGCATCATCAGAAAATCTACAAACAACCAATTCTGGGGAGGGTGTGGACAAAAGGAGCCCTCTTCCACTATTGGTGGGAATGTAAATTGATACAGTCACTATGGAGAACAGTATGGAGTTTCCTTAAAAAAACTAGAAATAGAATTACCATCTGATCCAGCAATCCCACTTCTGGGCATATACCCAGAGAAAACCGTAAATCAAAAAGGCACATTCACCACAAAGTTCGTTGCAGCACTATTTACAATAGCCAGGTAATGGAAGCAACCTAAATGCCCACAGACAGATGAATGGATAAAGATGTGGTACATATATAAAATGAAATATTACTCGGCCATAAAAAGGAATGAAACTGGGTCATTTGTAGAGACATCGATGGATCAAGAGACTGTCATACAGAATGAAGTCAGAAAGAGGAAACCAAATACTGTATATTAAGGCATATATGTGGAACCTAAAAAATGGTACAGATGAACTGGTTTGCAGCGAAGAAATAGAGACACAGAGGTAGAGGACAAACGTATGGACACCAAGTGTGGGAAGCCATGGGGTGGTGGTGGTGGGATGAGTTGGGAGATTGGGATTGACCTGTATACATGCATATGCATAAAATACATAACTAATAATAACCTGCTGTATAAAAAAATAAATTAATTAATTTCAAAATTCTAAAAAATAAAATTTAAAAATAAAAGAGAAAAAAGTTCTTCCCGTCACACAGATGTATTTATAGGAATGAATTATTTCCATGCTTATATCTATAAATACATAAAAGAGGAATAAAATCTAACTTGAAACATAAAAGAAAAAAAAACCCTGAACCCACCATTTATACAGAGGAAAACCCTATCTGGACACTTGCTCCAGCGGTAAACAATTCTGAAATTGGTCAGAGGTGGGGAACCATCTCCCATACAGCCAGCACCCCAACCCCCACGCAAGGAGCGTCCTCATTGCAAAGCTGGGGGATTGTGCCGAGACATCTGTGTGTAAACGTGAGCTGAGCCCCAGGCCAGCTGCTGCTGAACTGTTCCCACCCTTCCCAGGTAAAACACCTGAATATGTACAAGGGCTTGAAAGCCTAGAGGAAGGGCCGTCGAGCCACACCAGCGACAGCACGCAGGCCAACTTGGTGCCTGCAGGCCAGCCAGGGTGGTCCTGGCCCCGGGCGCTCTTCCAGAAGCTTTCCATTGCCCTGCCTGAGATACGACTCCTGTCCTGGCCCCCACTGCTTTTTTCCTTCCTCACCTCTGTCCGGAGAGAAATTCCAGCGGAAGGTATGGGTGACACATCCTCTTCTTTACAGGTGTCAGCCTGGCAACTCCTGCAGAAAGGCCAGCAGAGCCCCACTCACACCGGGCCACCCACAAAGCTGTGGCCCCTCACTCCCACCCACCAGCACAGCCCCGAGACTGCTGACGGGGCAGAGAATATGGAGTCAGGCACAGCTTCAGGGGCTATTGCTGCCTGGAGCGCTGTTTATATTGACCTCAACGAGGCACACCTTGGGAGGGCGGGCCGGCAGGGTAAGGCTGCCCAGGTCAGCTAATCCACAACCCTCAGGGAATCACATTGTTGAAAATGGACCTCGCTAAGGCAGAAGAGAAGCCAAGGAAAAAAAGGACACAATGCCATTTGCAGCACCGTAAATGAGTCTAGAAGTAATCACGTGACTTGTAGTAAGTCAGAAAGTGAAAGACACATACCATATCATATCACTTATAGGTGTTACCTAAAAATGGATACCAGGGCAGATATTTCCACGGAGAAGGGCAATCACAGATTCATTAAACAAACTTATGGTTCACGAAAGGAAAGGTGTGAGGTTTGGTTTCATTACGATATCGGGGTTAACAATCATATACAAACACAGATGACATATATAATCACCAAAGACCTACAGAATACCAAGAGAGGACTACTCAACATTCTGTCATAACGTACATGGGAAAAGGATCCCAGGAAGAACAGACATCTGTATATGTGTAAAAGAACCACATCTTCCACACCTACAACAAGCCAAACATTGTAATCAAACTTGCTGTAATAAAAAATAAAAAAATTAAATTAAAAACACGAACAAGAAGTAGTGAGACAAACTTGAGGGGCTTTCTCCTGGCACATTCCATTCTAAATTCCAATCTAGAACACCACTTCCACTGAGGCTCTCTTGCCCTAGTAACCAGATTTGGTAAGGGTGAACTGCTGCCACCTTGTGGCCGTTTCACACAACAGCAGCTTTAATCCCAGCGCTAATGGTCAGTTGATATTCAAAATCATTGCAGGCCTGTAAATGACACCTGCCCTGAACACAATTCCTGGGGTCACATATCGACCAAAAAATTCAAAGGACGTCCATATTTCAAAACGACCGTTTCAAAAGGCATATTTTACGCACATTAGTGTTCTGCTTCTTTTCCTTTCTTTCCTTTTTTGTTAAAAAAAAACGGGAATGGAAAAAGGCATCCCTCAGAATGGGCAAAAATCGTTGCAAACGAATCAATGGACAGAGGTTTAATCTCCAATATATAAAAACAGCTCATGCAGCTTAATATTAAAAAAACAAACAACCCAATACAAAAATGGACAGAAGATCTAAAGAGGCGTTTCTTCAAAGAAGACACAGAGATGGCCAAGACGCCCATGAAAAGCTGCTCAACAGCACTAATTATTAGAGAAATGCAAATCAAAACTACAATGAGGTATCACCTCACACCTGTTAGAATCGGCATCATCAGAAAATCTACAAACAACCAATTCTGGGGAGGGTGTGGACAAAAGGAGCCCTCTTCCACTATTGGTGGGAATGTAAATTGATACAGTCACTATGGAGAACAGTATGGAGTTTCCTTAAAAAAACTAGAAATAGAATTACCATCTGAACCAGCAATCCCACTTCTGGGCATATACCCAGAGAAAACCATAAATCAAAAAGGCACATTCACCACAAAGTTCGTTGCAGCACAATTTACAATAGCCAGGTAATAGAAGCCACCTAAATGCCCACAGACAGATAAATGGATAAAGATGTGGTACATATATAAAATGAAATATTACTCGGCCATAAAAAGGAATGAAACTGGGTCATTTGTAGAGACATCGATGGATCAAGGGACTGTCATACAGAATGAAGTCAGAAAGAGGAAACCAAATACTGTATATTAAGGCATATATGTGGAACCTAAAAAATGGTACAGATGAACTGGTTTGCAGTGAAGAAATAGAGACACAGAGGTAGAGAACAAACGTATGGACACCAAGTGTGGGAAGCCATGGGGTGGTGGTGGTGGGATGAGTTGGGAGATTGGGATTGACCTGTATACATGTATATGCATAAAATACATAACTAATAATAAACTGCTGTATAAAAAAATAAATTAATTAATTTCAAAATTCTAAAAAATAAAATTTAAAAATAAAAGAGACAAAAGTTCTTCCCATCACACAGATGTATTTATAGGAATGAATTATTTCCATGCTTATATCTATAAATACATAAAAGAGGAATAAAATCTAACTTGAAACATAAAAGAAAAAAAAAAAGCCTGAACCCACCATTTATACAGAGGAAAACCCTCTCTGGACACTTGCTCCAGCGGTAAACAATTCTGAAATTGGTCAGAGGTGGGGAACCATCACCCATACATCCAGCACCCCACCCCCCACGCAAGGAGCGGCCTCATTGCAAAGCTGGGGGATTGTGCCGAGGCATCTCTGCGTAAACGTGAGCTGAGCCCCAGGCCAGCTGCTGCTGAACTGTTCCCACCCTTCCCAGGTAAAACACCTGAATATGTACAAGGGCTTGAAAGCCTAGAGGAAGGGCCGTCGAGCCACACCAGCGACAGCACACAGGCCAACTTGGTGCCTGCAGGCCAGCCAGGGTGGTCCTGGCCCCGGGCGCTCTTCTGGAAGCTTTCCATTGCCCTGCCTGAGATACGCCTCCTGTCCTGACCCCTACTGCTTTTTTCCTTCCTCACCTCTGTCCGGAGAGAAATTCCAGCGGAAGGTATGTGTGACACATCCTCTTCTTTACAGGTGTCAGCCTGGCAACTCCTGCAGAAAGGCCAGCAGAGCCCCACTCACTACCGGGCCACCCACAAAGCTGTGGCCCCTCACTCCCACCCACCAGCACAGCCCCGAGACTGCTGACGGGGCAGAGAATATGGAGTCAGGCACAGCTTCAGGGGCTATTGCTGCCTGGAGCGCTGTTTATATTGACCTCAACGAGGCACACCTGGGGAGGGCGGGCCGGCAGGGTAAGGCTGCCCAGGTCAGCTAATCCACAACCCTCAGGGAATCTCATTGTTGAAAATGGACCTCGCTAAGGCAGAAGAGAAGCCAAGGAAAAAAAGGACACAATGCCATTTGCAGCACCGTAAATGAGTCTAGAAGTAATCACGTGACTTGTAGTAAGTCAGAAAGTGAAAGACACATACCATATCATATCACTTATAGGTGTTACCTAAAAATGGATACCAGGGCAGATATTTCCACGGAGAAGGGCAATCACAGATTCATTAAACAAACTTATGGTTCACGAAAGGAAAGGTGTGAGGTTTGGTTTCATTACGATATCGGGGTTAACAATCATATACAAACACAGATGACATATATAATCACCAAAGACCTACAGAATACCAAGAGAGGACTACTCAACATTCTGTCATAACGTACATGGGAAAAGGATCCCAGGAAGAACAGACATCTGTATATGTGTAAAAGAACCACATCTTCCACACCTACAACAAGCCAAACATTGTAATCAAACTTGCTGTAATAAAAAATAAAAAAATTAAATTAAAAACACGAACAAGAAGTAGTGAGACAAACTTGAGGGGCTTTCTCCTGGCACATTCCATTCTAAATTCCAATCTAGAACACCACTTCCACTGAGGCTCTCTTGCCCTAGTAACCAGATTTGGTAAGGGTGAACTGCTGCCACCTTGTGGCCGTTTCACACAACAGCAGCTTTAATCCCAGCGCTAATGGTCAGTTGATATTCAAAATCATTGCAGGCCTGCAAATGACACCTGCCCTGAACACAATTCCTGGGGTCACATATCGACCAAAAAATTCAAAGGACGTCCATATTTCAAAACGACCGTTTCAAAAGGCATATTTTACGCACATTAGTGTTCTGCTTCTTTTCCTTTCTTTCCTTTTTTGTTAAAAAAAAACGGGAATGGAAAAAGGCATCCCTCAGAATGGGCAAAAATCGTTGCAAACGAATCAATGGACAGAGGTTTAATCTCCAATATATATAAACAGCTCATGCAGCTTAATATTAAAAAAACAAACAACCCAATACAAAAATGGGCAGAAGATCTAAAGAGGCGTTTCTTCAAAGAAGACACAGAGATGGCCAAGACGCCCATGAAAAGCTGCTCAACAGCACTAATTATTAGAGAAATGCAAATCAAAACTACAATGAGGTATCACCTCACACCTGTTAGAATCGGCATCATCAGAAAATCTACAAACAACCAATTCTGGGGAGGGTGTGGACAAAAGGAGCCCTCTTCCACTATTGGTGGGAATGTAAATTGATACAGTCACTATGGAGAACAGTATGGAGTTTCCTTAAAAAAACTAGAAATAGAATTACCATCTGATCCAGCAATCCCACTTCTGGGCATATACCCAGAGAAAACCGTAAATCAAAAAGGCACATTCACCACAAAGTTCGTTGCAGCACTATTTACAATAGCCAGGTAATGGAAGCAACCTAAATGCCCACAGACAGATGAATGGATAAAGATGTGGTGCATATATAAAATGAAATATTACTCGGCCATAAAAAGGAATGAAACTGGGTCATTTGTAGAGACATCGATGGATCAAGAGACTGTCATACAGAATGAAGTCAGAAAGAGGAAACCAAATACTGTATATTAAGGCATATATGTGGAACCTAAAAAATGGTACAGATGAACTGGTTTGCAGCGAAGAAATAGAGACACAGAGGTAGAGGACAAACGTATGGACACCAAGTGTGGGAAGCCATGGGGTGGTGGTGGTGGGATGAGTTGGGAGATTGGGATTGACCTGTATACATGTATATGCATAAAATACATAACAAATAACAACCTGCTGTATAAAAAAATAAATTAATTAATTTCAAAATTCTAAAAAATAAAATTTAAAAATAAGAGAGAAAAAAGTTCTTCCCGTCACACAGATGTATTTATAGGAATGAATTATTTCCATGCTTATATCTATAAATACATAAAAGAGGAATAAAATCTAACTTGAAACATAAAAGAAAAAAAAACCCTGAACCCACCATTTATACAGAGGAAAACCCTATCTGGACACTTGCTCCAGCGGTAAACAATTCTGAAATTGGTCAGAGGTGGGGAACCATCTCCCATACAGCCAGCACCCCACCCCCCACGCAAGGAGCGGCCTCATTGCAAAGCTGGGGGATTGTGCCGAGGCATCTGTGCGTAAACGTGAGCTGAGCCCCAGGCCAGCTGCTGCTGAACTGTTCCCACCCTTCCCAGGTAAAACACCTGAATATGTACAAGGGCTTGAAAGCCTAGAGGAAGGGCCGTCGAGCCACACCAGCGACAGCACGCAGGCCAACTTGGTGCCTGCAGGCCAGCCAGGGTGGTCCTGGCCCCGGGCGCTCTTCCGGAAGCTTTCCATTGCCCTGCCTGAGATACGCCTCCTGTCCTGGCCCCCACTGCTTTTTTCCTTCCTCACCTCTGTCCGGAGAGAAATTCCAGCGGAAGGTATGGGTGACACATCCTCTTCTTTACAGGTGTCAGCCTGGCAACTCCTGCAGAAAGGCCAGCAGAGCCCCACTCACACCGGGCCACCCACAAAGCTGTGGCCCCTCACTCCCACCCACCAGCACAGCCCCGAGACTGCTGACGGGGCAGAGAATATGGAGTCAGGCACAGCTTCAGGGGCTATTGCTGCCTGGAGCGCTGTTTATATTGACCTCAAGGAGGCACACCTGGGGAGGGCGGGCCGGCAGGGTAAGGCTGCCCAGGTCAGCTAATCCACAACCCTCAGGGAATCACATTGTTGAAAATGGACCTCGCTAAGGCAGAAGAGAAGCCAAGGAAAAAAAGGACACAATGCCATTTGCAGCACCGTAAATGAGTCTAGAAGTAATCACGTGACTTGTAGTAAGTCAGAAAGTGAAAGACACATACCATATCATATCACTTATAGGTGTTACCTAAAAATGGATACCAGGGCAGATATTTCCACGGAGAAGGGCAATCACAGATTCATTAAACAAACTTATGGTTCACGAAAGGAAAGGTGTGAGGTTTGGTTTCATTACGATATCGGGGTTAACAATCATATACAAACACAGATGACATATATAATCACCAAAGACCTACAGAATACCAAGAGAGGACTACTCAACATTCTGTCATAACGTACATGGGAAAAGGATCCCAGGAAGAACAGACATCTGTATATGTGTAAAAGAACCACATCTTCCACACCTACAACAAGCCAAACATTGTAATCAAACTTGCTGTAATAAAAAATAAAAAAATTAAATTAAAAACACGAACAAGAAGTAGTGAGACAAACTTGAGGGGCTTTCTCCTGGCACATTCCATTTTAAATTCCAATCTAGAACACCACTTCCACTGAGGCTCTCTTGCCTTAGTAACCAGATTTGGTAAGGGTGAACTGCTGCCACCTTGTGGCCGTTTCACACAACAGCAGCTTTAATCCCAGCGCTAATGGTCAGTTGATATTCAAAATCATTGCAGGCCTGTAAATGACACCTGCCCTGAACACAATTCCTGGGGTCACATATCGACCAAAAAATTCAAAGGACGTCCATATTTCAAAACGACCGTTTCAAAAGGCATATTTTACGCACATTAGTGTTCTGCTTCTTTTCCTTTCTTTCCTTTTTTGTTAAAAAAAACGGGAATGGAAAAAGGCATCCCTCAGAATGGGCAAAAATCGTTGCAAACGAATCAATGGACAGAGGTTTAATCTCCAATATATATAAACAGCTCATGCAGCTTAATATTAAAAAAACAAACAACCCAATACAAAAATGGGCAGAAGATCTAAAGAGACGTTTCTTCAAAGGAGACACAGAGATGGCCAAGACGCCCATGAAAAGCTGCTCAACAGCACTAATTATTAGAGAAATGCAAATCAAAACTACAATGAGGTATCACCTCACACCTGTTAGAATCGGCATCATCAGAAAATCTACAAACAACCAATTCTGGGGAGGGTGTGGACAAAAGGAGCCCTCTTCCACTATTGGTGGGAATGTAAATTGATACAGTCTCTATGGAGAACAGTATGGAGTTTCCTTAAAAAAACTAGAAATAGAATTACCATCTGATCCAGCAATCCCACTTCTGGGCATATACCCAGAGAAAACCGTATTTCAAAAAGGCACATTCACCACAATGTTCGTTGCAGCACTATTTACAATAGGCAGGTAATGGAAGCAACCTAAATGCCCACAGACAGATGAATGGATAAAGATGTGGTACATATATAAAATGGAATATGACTCGGCCATAAAAAGGAATGAAACTGGGTCATTTGTAGAGACATCGATGGATCGAGAGACTGTCATACAGAATGAAGTAAGTCAGAAAGAGGAAAACAAATATTGTATATTAATGCATATATGTGGAGCCTAAAAATGGTACAGATGAACTGGTTTGCAGGGAAGAAATAGAGACACAGAGGTAGAGAACAAACGTATGGACACCAAGTGTGGGAAGCCATGGGGTGGTGGTGGTGGGATGAGTTGGGAGTTTGGGATTGACCTGTATACATGTATATGCATAAAATACATAACTAATAATAACGTGCTGTATAAAAATATAAATAAAATTTCAAAATTTTAAAAAATAAAATTTTAAAATAAAACAGAAAAAAGTTCTTCCCGTCACACAGATGTATTTATAGGAATGAATTATTTCCATGCTTATATCTATAAATACATAAAAGAGGAATAACATCTAACTTGAAACATAAAAGAAAAAAAAAGTGAACCCACGAGTTATACAGAGGAAAATCCTATCACGGCACTTGCTCCAGTGGTAAACAATTCTGAAATTGGTCAGAGGTGGGGAACCATCTCCCATACAGCCAGCAACCCAACCCCCACGCAAGGAGCGTCCTCATTGCAAAGCTGGGGGACCGTGCCGAGGCATCTGTGAGTAAACGTGAGCTGAGCCCCAGGCCAGCTGCTGCTGAACTGTTCCCACCCTTTCCAGGTAAAACACCTGAATATGTACAAGGGCTTGAAAGCCTAGAGGAAGGACCGTGGAGCCACACCAGCGACAGCACGCAGGCCAACTTGGTGCCTGCAGGCCAGCCAGCATGGTCCTGGACCCTGGCGCTCTTCCAGAAGCTTTCCATTGCCCTGCCTGAGATACCCCTCCTGTCCCGGCCCCCACTGCTTTTTTCCTTCCTCACCTCTGTCCGGAGAGAAATTCCAGCGGAAGGTATGGGTGACACATCCTCTTCTTTACAGGCGGCAGCCTGGCAACTCCTGCAGAAAGGCCAGCAGAACCCCACTCACACCGGGCCACCCACAAAGCTGTGGCCCCTCACTCCCTCCCACCAGCACAGCCCCGAGACTGCTGACGGGGCAGAGAATATGGAGTCAGGCACAGCTTCAGGGGCTATTGCTGCCTGGAGCTCTGTTTATATTGACCTCAACGAGGCACACCTGGGGAGGGCGGGCCGGCAGGGTAAGGCTGCCCAGGTCAGCTAATCCACAACCCTCAGGGAATCACATTGTTGAAAATGGACCCCGCTAAGGCAGAAGAGAAGCCAAGGGAAAAAAGGACACAATGCCATTTGCAGCACCGTAGATGAGTCTAGAAGTAATCACGTGACTTGTAGTAAGTCAGAAAGTGAAAGACACATATCATATCATATCACTTATAGGTGTTACCTAAAAATGGATACCAGGGCAGATATTTCCACGGAGAAGGGCAATCACAGATTCATTAAACAAACTTATGGTTCACCAATGGAAAGGTGTGAGGATTGGTTTCATTACGATATCGGGGTTAACAGACATATACAAACACAGGTGACATATATAATCACCAAAGACCTACAGAATACCAAGAGAGGACTACTCAACATTCTGTCATAACGTACATGGGAAAAGGATCCCAAGAAGAACAGTCATCTGTATATGTGTAAAAGAACCACATCTTCCACACCTACAACAAGCCAAACATTGTAATCAAACTTGCTGTAATAAAAAATAAAAACTTAAATTAAAAACACGAACAAGAAGTAGTGAGACAAACGTGAGGGGCTTTCTCCTGGTACATTCCATTCTAAACTCCAATCTAGAACACCACTTCCACTGAGGCTCTCTTGCCCTAGTAACCAGATTTGGTAAGGGTGAACTGCTGCCACCTTGTGGCCGTTTCACACAACAGCAGCTTTAATCCCAACGCTAATGGTCAGTTGATATTCAAAATCATTGCAGGCCTGTAAATGACACCTGCCCTGAAAACAAATCCTGGGGTCACATATCGACCAAAAATTTCAAAGGACGTCCATATTTCAAAACCACCGTTTCAAAAGGCATATTTTACGCACATTAGTGTTCTGCTTCTTTTCCTTTCTTTCCTTTTTTGTTAAAAAACACGGGAATGGAAAAAGGCATCCCTCAGAATGGGCGAAAATCGTTGCAGACGAATCAATGGACAGAGGTTTAATCTCCAATATATATAAACAGCTCATGCAGCTTAATATTAAGAAAACAAACAACCCAAAAAAATGGGCAGAAGATCTAAAGAGACGTTTCTTCAAAGGAGACACAGAGATGGCCAAGACGCCCATGAAAAGCTGCTCAACAGCACTAATTATTAGAGAAATGCAAATCAAAACTACAATGAGGTATCACCTCACACCTGTTAGAATCGGCATCATCAGAAAATCTACAAACAACCAATTCTGGGGAGGGTGTGGACAAAAGGAGCCCTCTTCCACTATTGGTGGGAATGTAAATTGATACAGTCACTATGGAGAACAGTATGGAGTTTCCTTAAAAAAATTAGAAATAGAATTACCATCTGATCCAGCAATCCCACTTCTGGGCATATACCCAGAGAAAACCGTATTTCAAAAAGGCACATTCACCACAGTGTTCGTTGCAGCACTATTTACAATAGCCAGGTAATGGAAGCAACCTAAATGCCCACAGACAGATGAATGGATAAAGATGTGGTACATATATAAAATGGAATATGACTCGGCCATAAAAAGGAATGAAACTGGGTCATTTGTAGAGACATCGATGGATCGAGAGACTGTCATACAGAATGAAGTAAGTCAGAAAGAGGAAAACAATTATTGTATATTAATGCATATATGTGGAGACTAAAAATGATACAGATGAACTGGTTTGCAGGGAAGAAATAGAGACACAGAGGTAGAGAACAAACGTATGGACACCAAGTGTGGGAAGCCATGGGGTGGTGGTGGTGGGATGAGTTGGGAGTTTGGGATTGACCTGTATACATGTATATGCATAAAATACATAACTAATAATAACGTGCTGTATTAAAAAATAAATAAAATTTCAAAATTTTAAAAAATAAAATTTAAAAATAAAACAGAAAAAAGTTCTTCCCGTCACACAGATGTATTTATAGGAATGAATTATTTCCATGCTTATATCTATAAATACATAAAAGAGGAATAACATCTAACTTGAAACATAAAAGAAAAAAAAAGTGAACCCACGAGTTATACAGAGGAAAACCCTATCACGGCACTTGCTCCAGTGGTAAACAATTCTGAAATTGGTCAGAGGTGGGGAACCATCTCCCATACAGCCAGCAACCCAACCCCCACGCAAGGAGCGTCCTCATTGCAAAGCTGGGGGACCGTGCCGAGGCATCTGTGAGTAAACGTGAGCTGAGCCCCAGGCCAGCTGCTGCTGAACTGTTCCCACCCTTTCCAGGTAAAACACCTGAATATGTACAAGGGCTTGAAAGCCTAGAGGAAGGACCGTGGAGCCACACCAGCGACAGCACGCAGGCCAACTTGGTGCCTGCAGGCCAGCCAGCGTGGTCCTGGACCCTGGCGCTCTTCCAGAAGCTTTCCATTGCCCTGCCTGAGATACCCCTCCTGTCCCGGCCCCCACTGCTTTTTTCCTTCCTCACCTCTGTCCGGAGAGAAATTCCAGCGGAAGGTATGGGTGACACATCCTCTTCTTTACAGGCGGCAGCCTGGCAACTCCTGCAGAAAGGCCAGCAGAACCCCACTCACACCGGGCCACCCACAAAGCTGTGGCCCCTCACTCCCTCCCACCAGCACAGCCCCGAGACTGCTGACGGGGCAGAGAATATGGAGTCAGGCACAGCTTCAGGGGCTATTGCTGCCTGGAGCTCTGTTTATATTGACCTCAATGAGGCACACCTGGGGAGGGCGGGCCGGCAGGGTAAGGCTGCCCAGGTCAGCTAATCCACAACCCTCAGGGAATCACATGGTTGAAAATGGACCCCGCTAAGGCAGAAGAGAAGCCAAGGGAAAAAAGGACACAATGCCATTTGCAGCACCGTAGATGAGTCTAGAAGTAATCACGTGACTTGTAGTAAGTCAGAAAGTGAAAGACACATATCATATCATATCACTTATAGGTGTTACCTAAAAATGGATACCAGGGCAGATATTTCCACGGAGAAGGGCAATCACAGATTCATTAAACAAACTTATGGTTCACCAATGGAAAGGTGTGAGGATTGGTTTCATTACGATATCGGGGTTAACAGACATATACAAACACAGGTGACATATATAATCACCAAAGACCTACAGAATACCAAGGGAGGACTACTCAACATTCTGTCATAACGTACATGGGAAAAGGATCCCAAGAAGAACAGTCATCTGTATATGTGTAAATGAACCACATCTTCCACACCTACAACAAGCCAAACATTGTAATCAAACTTGCTGTAATAAAAAATAAAAAAATTAAATTAAAAACACGAACAAGAAGTAGTGAGACAAACGTGAGGGGCTTTCTCCTGGCACATTCCATTCTAAACTCCAATCTAGAACACCACTTCCACTGAGGCTCTCTTGCCCTAGTAACCAGATTTGGTAAGGGTGAACTGCTGCCACCTTGTGGCCGTTTCACACAACAGCAGCTTTAATCCCAACGCTAATGGTCAGTTGATATTCAAAATCATTGCAGGCCTGTAAATGACACCTGCCCTGAACACAATTCCTGGGGTCACATATCGACCAAAAAATTCAAAGGACGTCCATATTTCAAAACGACCGTTTCAAAAGGCATATTTTACGCACATTAGTGTTCTGCTTCTTTTCCTTTCTTTCCTTTTTTGTTAAAAAACACGGGAATGGAAAAAGGCATCCCTCAGAATGGGCGAAAATTGTTGCAGACGAATCAATGGACAGAGGTTTAATCTCGAATATATATAAACAGCTCATGCAGCTTAATATTAAAAAACAAAGAAACCCCCAAAAAATGGGCAGAAGATCTAAAGAGACGTTTTTTCAAAGGAGACAGAGAGATGGCCAAGACACACATGAAAAGCTGCTCAACAGCACTAATTATTAGAGAAATGCAAATCAAAACTACAATGAGGTATCACCTCACACCTGTTAGAATCGGCATCATCAGAAAATCTACAAACAACCAATTCTGGGGAGGGTGTGGACAAAAGGAGCCCTCTTCCACTATTGGTGGTAATGTAAATTGATAGAGTCACTATGGAGAACAGTATGGAGTTTCCTTAAAAAAATTAGAAATAGAATTACCATCTGATCCAGCAATCCCACTTCTGGGCATATACCCAGAGAAAACCGTATTTCAAAAAGGCACATTCACCACAATGTTCGTTGCAGCACTATTTACAATAGCCAGGTAATGGAAGCAACCTAAATGCCCACAGACAGATGAATGGATAAAGATGTGGTACATATATAAAATGGAATATGACTCGGCCATAAAAAGGAATGAAACTGGGTCATTTGTAGAGACATCGATGGATCGAGAGACTGTCATACAGAATGAAGTAAGTCAGAAAGAGGAAAACAAATATTGTATATTAATGCATATATGTGGAGCCTAAAAATGGTACAGATGAACTGGTTTGCAGGGAAGAAATAGAGACACAGAGGTAGAGAACAAACGTATGGACACCAAGTGTGGGAAGCCATGGGGTTGTGGTGGTGGGATGAGTTGGGAGTTTGGGATTGACCTGTATACATGTATATGCATAAAATACATAACTAATAATAACGTGCTGTATAAAAAAATAAATAAAATTTCAAAATTTTAAAAAATAAAATTTAAAATTAAAACAGAAAAAAGTTCTTCCCGTCACACAGATGTATTTATAGGAATGAATTATTTCCATGCTTATATCTATAAATACATAAAAGAGGAATAACATCTAACTTGAAACATAAAAGAAAAAAAAAGTGAACCCACGAGTTATACAGAGGAAAACCCTATCACGGCACTTGCTCCAGTGGTAAACAATTCTGAAATTGGTCAGAGGTGGGGAACCATCTCCCATACAGCCAGCAACCCAACCCCCACGCAAGGAGCGTCCTCATTGCAAAGCTGGGGGACCGTGCCGAGGCATCTGTGAGTAAACGTGAGCTGAGCCCCAGGCCAGCTGCTGCTGAACTGTTCCCACCCTTTCCAGGTAAAACACCTGAATATGTACAAGGGCTTGAAAGCCTAGAGGAAGGACCGTGGAGCCACACCAGCGACAGCACGCAGGCCAACTTGGTGCCTGCAGGCCAGCCAGCGTGGTCCTGGACCCTGGTGCTCTTCCAGAAGCTTTCCATTGCCCTGCCTGAGATACCCCTCCTGTCCCGGCCCCCACTGCTTTTTTCCTTCCTCACCTCTGTCCGGAGAGAAATTCCAGCGGAAGGTATGGGTGACACATCCTCTTCTTTACAGGCGGCAGCCTGGCAACTCCTGCAGAAAGGCCAGCAGAACCCCACTCACACCGGGCCACCCACAAAGCTGTGGCCCCTCACTCCCTCCCACCAGCACAGCCCCGAGACTGCTGACGGGGCAGAGAATATGGAGTCAGGCACAGCTTCAGGGGCTATTGCTGCCTGGAGCTCTGTTTATATTGACCTCAACGAGGCACACCTGGGGAGGGCGGGCCGGCAGGGTAAGGCTGCCCAGGTCAGCTAATCCACAACCCTCAGGGAATCACATTGTTGAAAATGGACCCTGCTAAGGCAGAAGAGAAGCCAAGGGAAAAAAGGACACAATGCCATTTGCAGCATCGTAGATGAGTCTAGAAGTAATCACGTGACTTGTAGTAAGTCAGAAAGGGAAAGACACATATCATATCATATCACTTATAGGTGTTACCTAAAAATGGATACCAGGGCAGATATTTCCACGGAGAAGGACAATCACAGATTCATTAAACAAACTTATGGTTCACCAATGGAAAGGTGTGAGGATTGGTTTCATTACGATATCGGGGTTAACAGACATATACAAACACAGGTGACATATATAATCACCAAAGACCTACAGAATACCAAGGGAGGACTACTCAACATTCTGTCATAACGTACATGGGAAAAGGATCCCAAGAAGAACACTCATCTGTATATGTGTAAAAGAACCACATCTTCCACACCTACAACAAGCCAAACATTGTAATCAAACTTGCTGTAATAAAAAATAAAAAAATTAAATTAAAAACACGAACAAGAAGTAGTGAGACAAACGTGAGGGGCTTTCTCCTGGCACATTCCATTCTAAACTCCAATCTAGAACACCACTTCCACTGAGGCTCTCTTGCCCTAGTAACCAGATTTGGTAAGGGTGAACTGCTGCCACCTTGTGGCCGTTTCACACAACAGCAGCTTTAATCCCAACGCTAATGGTCAGTTGATATTCAAAATCATTGCAGGCCTGTAAATGACACCTGCCCTGAAAACAAATCCTGGGGTCACATATCGACCAAAAAATTCAAAGGACGTCCATATTTCAAAACGACCGTTTCAAAAGGCATATTTTACGCACATTAGTGTTCTGCTTCTTTTCCTTTCTTTCCTTTTTTGTTAAAAAACACGGGAATGGAAAAAGGCATCCCTCAGAATGGGCGAAAATCGTTGCAGACGAATCAATGGACAGAGGTTTAATCTCCAATATATATAAACAGCTCATGCAGCTTAATATTAAGAAAACAAACAACCCAAAAAAATGGGCAGAAGATCTAAAGAGACGTTTCTTCAAAGGAGACACAGAGATGGCCAAGACGCACATGAAAAGCTGCTCAACAGCACTAAATATTAGAGAAATGCAAATCAAAACTACAATGAGGTATCACCTCACACCTGTTAGAATCGGCATCATCAGAAAATCTACAAACAACCAATTCTGGGGAGGGTGTGGACAAAACGAGCCCTCTTCCACTATTGGTGGGAATGTAAATTGATACAGTCACTATGGAGAACAGTATGGAGTTTCCTTAAAAAAATTAGAAATAGAATTACCATCTGATCCAGCAATCCCACTTCTGGGCATATACCCAGAGAAAACCGTATTTCAAAAAGGCACATTCACCACAATGTTCGTTGCAGCACTATTTACAATAGCCAGGTAATGGAAGCAACCTAAATGCCCACAGACAGATGAATGGATAAAGATGTGGTACATATATAAAATGGAATATGACTCG
Organism: Mesoplodon mirus; assembly: GCF_964341445.2. Classification (NCBI taxonomy): domain Eukaryota; kingdom Metazoa; phylum Chordata; class Mammalia; order Artiodactyla; family Ziphiidae; genus Mesoplodon; species Mesoplodon mirus. Next base: position 571,823 of record NW_028295625.1, on the reverse strand, counting down.
GCCATAAAAAGGAATGAAACTGGGTCATTTGTAGAGACATCGATGGATCGAGAGACTGTCATACAGAATGAAGTAAGTCAGAAAGAGGAAAACAAATATTGTATATTAATGCATATATGTGGAGCCTAAAAATGGTACAGATGAACTGGTTTGCAGGGAAGAAATAGAGACACAGAGGTAGAGAACAAACGTATGGACACCAAGTGTGGGAAGCCATGGGGTGGTGGTGGTGGGATGAGTTGGGAGTTTGGGATTGACCTGTATACATGTATATGCATAAAATACATAACTAATAATAACGTGCTGTATAAAAAAATAAATAAAATTTCAAAATTTTAAAAAATAAAATTTAAAATTAAAACAGAAAAAAGTTCTTCCCGTCACACAGATGTATTTATAGGAATGAATTATTTCCATGCTTATATCTATAAATACATAAAAGAGGAATAACATCTAACTTGAAACATAAAAGAAAAAAAAAGTGAACCCACGAGTTATACAGAGGAAAACCCTATCACGGCACTTGCTCCAGTGGTAAACAATTCTGAAATTGGTCAGAGGTGGGGAACCATCTCCCATACAGCCAGCAACCCAACCCCCACGCAAGGAGCGTCCTCATTGCAAAGCTGGGGGACCGTGCCGAGGCATCTGTGAGTAAACGTGAGCTGAGCCCCAGGCCAGCTGCTGCTGAACTGTTCCCACCCTTTCCAGGTAAAACACCTGAATATGTACAAGGGCTTGAAAGCCTAGAGGAAGGACCGTGGAGCCACACCAGCGACAGCACGCAGGCCAACTTGGTGCCTGCAGGCCAGCCAGCGTGGTCCTGGACCCTGGTGCTCTTCCAGAAGGTTTCCATTGCCCTGCCTGAGATACCCCTCCTGTCCCGGCCCCCACTGCTTTTTTCCTTCCTCACCTCTGTCCGGAGAGAAATTCCAGCGGAAGGTATGGGTGACACATCCTCTTCTTTACAGGCGGCAGCCTGGCAACTCCTGCAGAAAGGCCAGCAGAACCCCACTCACACCGGGCCACCCACAAAGCTGTGGCCCCTCACTCCCTCCCACCAGCACAGCCCCGAGACTGCTGACGGGGCAGAGAATATGGAGTCAGGCACAGCTTCAGGGGCTATTGCTGCCTGGAGCTCTGTTTATATTGACCTCAACGAGGCACACCTGGGGAGGGCGGGCCGGCAGGGTAAGGCTGCCCAGGTCAGCTAATCCACAACCCTCAGGGAATCACATTGTTGAAAATGGACCCTGCTAAGGCAGAAGAGAAACCAAGGGAAAAAAGGACACAATGCCATTTGCAGCATCGTAGATGAGTCTAGAAGTAATCACGTGACTTGTAGTAAGTCAGAAAGTGAAAGACACATATCATATCATATCACTTATAGGTGTTACCTAAAAATGGATACCAGGGCAGATATTTCCACGGAGAAGGGCAATCACAGATTCATTAAACAAACTTATGGTTCACCAATGGAAAGGTGTGAGGATTGGTTTCATTACGATATCGGGGTTAACAGACATATACAAACACAGGTGACATATATAATCACCAAAGACCTACAGAATACCAAGGGAGGACTACTCAACATTCTGTCATAACGTACATGGGAAAAGGATCCCAAGAAGAACACTCATCTGTATATGTGTAAAAGAACCACATCTTCCACACCTACAACAAGCCAAACATTGTAATCAAACTTGCTGTAATAAAAAATAAAAAAATTAAATTAAAAACACGAACAAGAAGTAGTGAGACAAACGTGAGGGGCTTTCTCCTGGCACATTCCATTCTAAACTCCAATCTAGAACACCACTTCCACTGAGGCTCTCTTGCCCTAGTAACCAGATTTGGTAAGGGTGAACTGCTGCCACCTTGTGGCCGTTTCACACAACAGCAGCTTTAATCCCAACGCTAATGGTCAGTTGATATTCAAAATCATTGCAGGCCTGTAAATGACACCTGCCCTGAAAACAAATCCTGGGGTCACATATCGACCAAAAAATTCAAAGGACGTCCATATTTCAAAACGACCGTTTCAAAAGGCATATTTTACGCACATTAGTGTTCTGCTTCTTTTCCTTTCTTTCCTTTTTTGTTAAAAAACACGGGAATGGAAAAAGGCATCCCTCAGAATGGGCGAAAATCGTTGCAGACGAATCAATGGACAGAGGTTTAATCTCCAATATATATAAACAGCTCATGCAGCTTAATATTAAGAAAACAAACAACCCAAAAAAATGGGCAGAAGATCTAAAGAGACGTTTCTTCAAAGGAGACACAGAGATGGCCAAGACGCACATGAAAAGCTGCTCAACAGCACTAAATATTAGAGAAATGCAAATCAAAACTACAATGAGGTATCACCTCACACCTGTTAGAATCGGCATCATCAGAAAATCTACAAACAACCAATTCTGGGGAGGGTGTGGACAAAACGAGCCCTCTTCCACTATTGGTGGGAATGTAAATTGATACAGTCACTATGGAGAACAGTATGGAGTTTCCTTAAAAAAATTAGAAATAGAATTACCATCTGATCCAGCAATCCCACTTCTGGGCATATACCCAGAGAAAACCGTATTTCAAAAAGGCACATTCACCACAATGTTCGTTGCAGCACTATTTACAATAGCCAGGTAATGGAAGCAACCTAAATGCCCACAGACAGATGAATGGATAAAGATGTGGTACATATATAAAATGGAATATGACTCGGCCATAAAAAGGAATGAAACTGGGTCATTTGTAGAGACATCGATGGATCGAGAGACTGTCATACAGAATGAAGTAAGTCAGAAAGAGGAAAACAAATATTGTATATTAATGCATATATGTGGAGCCTAAAAATGGTACAGATGAACTGGTTTGCAGGGAAGAAATAGAGACACAGAGGTAGAGAACAAACGTATGGACACCAAGTGTGGGAAGCCATGGGGTGGTGGTGGTGGGATGAGTTGGGAGTTTGGGATTGACCTGTATACATGTATATGCATAAAATACATAACTAATAATAACGTGCTGTATAAAAAAATAAATAAAATTTCAAAATTTTAAAAAATAAAATTTAAAATTAAAACAGAAAAAAGTTCTTCCCGTCACACAGATGTATTTATAGGAATGAATTATTTCCATGCTTATATCTATAAATACATAAAAGAGGAATAACATCTAACTTGAAACATAAAAGAAAAAAAAAGTGAACCCACGAGTTATACAGAGGAAAACCCTATCACGGCACTTGCTCCAGTGGTAAACAATTCTGAAATTGGTCAGAGGTGGGGAACCATCTCCCATACAGCCAGCAACCCAACCCCCACGCAAGGAGCGTCCTCATTGCAAAGCTGGGGGACCGTGCCGAGGCATCTGTGAGTAAACGTGAGCTGAGCCCCAGGCCAGCTGCTGCTGAACTGTTCCCACCCTTTCCAGGTAAAACACCTGAATATGTACAAGGGCTTGAAAGCCTAGAGGAAGGACCGTGGAGCCACACCAGCGACAGCACGCAGGCCAACTTGGTGCCTGCAGGCCAGCCAGCGTGGTCCTGGACCCTGGTGCTCTTCCAGAAGGTTTCCATTGCCCTGCCTGAGATACCCCTCCTGTCCCGGCCCCCACTGCTTTTTTCCTTCCTCACCTCTGTCCGGAGAGAAATTCCAGCGGAAGGTATGGGTGACACATCCTCTTCTTTACAGGCGGCAGCCTGGCAACTCCTGCAGAAAGGCCAGCAGAACCCCACTCACACCGGGCCACCCACAAAGCTGTGGCCCCTCACTCCCTCCCACCAGCACAGCCCCGAGACTGCTGACGGGGCAGAGAATATGGAGTCAGGCACAGCTTCAGGGGCTATTGCTGCCTGGAGCTCTGTTTATATTGACCTCAACGAGGCACACCTGGGCAGGGCGGGCCGGCAGGGTAAGGCTGCCCAGGTCAGCTAATCCACAACCCTCAGGGAATCACATTGTTGAAAATGGACCCTGCTAAGGCAGAAGAGAAGCCAAGGGAAAAAAGGACACAATGCCATTTGCAGCATCGTAGATGAGTCTAGAAGTAATCACGTGACTTGTAGTAAGTCAGAAAGTGAAAGACACATATCATATCACTTATAGGTGTTACCTAAAAATGGATACCAGGGCAGATATTTCCACGGAGAAGGGCAATCACAGATTCATTAAACAAACTTATGGTTCACCAATGGAAAGGTGTGAGGATTGGTTTCATTACGATATCGGGGTTAACAGACATATACAAACACAGGTGACATATATAATCACCAAAGACCTACAGAAAACCAAGGGAGGACTACTCAACATTCTGTCATAACGTACATGGGAAAAGGATCCCAAGAAGAACACTCATCTGTATATGTGTAAAAGAACCACATCTTCCACACCTACAACAAGCCAAACATTGTAATCAAACTTGCTGTAATAAAAAATAAAAAAATTAAATTAAAAACACGAACAAGAAGTAGTGAGACAAACGTGAGGGGCTTTCTCCTGGCACATTCCATTCTAAACTCCAATCTAGAACACCACTTCCACTGAGGCTCTCTTGCCCTAGTAACCAGATTTGGTAAGGGTGAACTGCTGCCACCTTGTGGCCGTTTCACACAACAGCAGCTTTAATCCCAACGCTAATGGTCAGTTGATATTCAAAATCATTGCAGGCCTGTAAATGACACCTGCCCTGAAAACAAATCCTGGGGTCACATATCGACCAAAAAATTCAAAGGACGTCCATATTTCAAAACGACCGTTTCAAAAGGCATATTTTACGCACATTAGTGTTCTGCTTCTTTTCCTTTCTTTCCTTTTTTGTTAAAAAACACGGGAATGGAAAAAGGCATCCCTCAGAATGGGCGAAAATCGTTGCAGACGAATCAATGGACAGAGGTTTAATCTCCAATATATATAAACAGCTCATGCAGCTTAATATTAAGAAAACAAACAACCCAAAAAAATGGGCAGAAGATCTAAAGAGACGTTTCTTCAAAGGAGACACAGAGATGGCCAAGACGCACATGAAAAGCTGCTCAACAGCACTAAATATTAGAGAAATGCAAATCAAAACTACAATGAGGTATCACCTCACACCTGTTAGAATCGGCATCATCAGAAAATCTACAAACAACCAATTCTGGGGAGGGTGTGGACAAAACGAGCCCTCTTACACTATTGGTGGGAATGTAAATTGATACAGTCACTATGGAGAACAGTATGGAGTTTCCTTAAAAAAATTAGAAATAGAATTACCATCTGATCCAGCAATCCCACTTCTGGGCATATACCCAGAGAAAACCGTATTTCAAAAAGGCACATTCACCACAATGTTCGTTGCAGCACTATTTACAATAGCCAGGTAATGGAAGCAACCTAAATGCCCACAGACAGATGAATGGATAAAGATGTGGTACATATATAAAATGGAATATGACTCGGCCATAAAAAGGAATGAAACTGGGTCATTTGTAGAGACATCGATGGATCGAGAGACTGTCATACAGAATGAAGTAAGTCAGAAAGAGGAAAACAAATATTGTATATTAATGCATATATGTGGAGCCTAAAAATGGTACAGATGAACTGGTTTGCAGGGAAGAAATAGAGACACAGAGGTAGAGAACAAACGTATGGACACCAAGTGTGGGAAGCCATGGGGTGGTGGTGGTGGGATGAGTTGGGAGTTTGGGATTGACCTGTATACATGTATATGCATAAAATACATAACTAATAATAACGTGCTGTATAAAAAAATAAATAAAATTTCAAAATTTTAAAAAATAAAATTTAAAAATAAAACAGAAAAAAGTTCTTCCAGTCACACAGATGTATTTATAGGAATGAATTATTTCCATGCTTATATCTATAAATACATAAAAGAGGAATAACATCTAACTTGAAACATAAAAGAAAAAAAAAGTGAACCCACGAGTTATACAGAGGAAAACCCTATCACGGCACTTGCTCCAGTGGTAAACAATTCTGAAATTGGTCAGAGGTGGGGAACCATCTCCCATACAGCCAGCAACCCAACCCCCACGCAAGGAGCGTCCTCATTGCAAAGCTGGGGGACCGTGCCGAGGCATCTGTGAGTAAACGTGAGCTGAGCCCCAGGCCAGCTGCTGCTGAACTGTTCCCACCCTTTCCAGGTAAAACACCTGAATATGTACAAGGGCTTGAAAGCCTAGAGGAAGGACCGTGGAGCCACACCAGTGACAGCACGCAGGCCAACTTGGTGCCTGCAGGCCAGCCAGCGTGGTCCTGGACCCTGGCGCTCTTCCAGAAGCTTTCCATTGCCCTGCCTGAGATACCCCTCCTGTCCCGGCCCCCACTGCTTTTTTCCTTCCTCACCTCTGTCCGGAGAGAAATTCCAGCGGAAGGTATGGGTGACACATCCTCTTCTTTACAGGCGGCAGCCTGGCAACTCCTGCAGAAAGGCCAGCAGAACCCCACTCACACCGGGCCACCCACAAAGCTGTGGCCCCTCACTCCCTCCCACCAGCACAGCCCCGAGACTGCTGACGGGGCAGAGAATATGGAGTCAGGCACAGCTTCAGGGGCTATTGCTGCCTGGAGCTCTGTTTATATTGACCTCAACGAGGCACACCTGGGGAGGGCGGGCCGGCAGGGTAAGGCTGCCCAGGTCAGCTAATCCACAACCCTCAGGGAATCACATTGTTGAAAATGGACCCTGCTAAGGCAGAAGAGAAGCCAAGGGAAAAAAGGACACAATGCCATTTGCAGCATCGTAGATGAGTCTAGAAGTAATCACGTGACTTGTAGTAAGTCAGAAAGTGAAAGACACATATCATATCATATCACTTATAGGTGTTACCTAAAAATGGATACCAGGGCAGATATTTCCACGGAGAAGGGCAATCACAGATTCATTAAACAAACTTATGGTTCACCAATGGAAAGGTGTGAGGATTGGTTTCATTACGATATCGGGGTTAACAGACATATACAAACACAGGTGACATATATAATCACCAAAGACCTACAGAATACCAAGGGAGGACTACTCAACATTCTGTCATAACGTACATGGGAAAAGGATCCCAAGAAGAACACTCATCTGTATATGTGTAAAAGAACCACATCTTCCACACCTACAACAAGCCAAACATTGTAATCAAACTTGCTGTAATAAAAAATAAAAAAAATAAATTAAAAACACGAACAAGAAGTAGTGAGACAAACGTGAGGGGCTTTCTCCTGGCACATTCCATTCTAAACTCCAATCTAGAACACCACTTCCACTGAGGCTCTCTTGCCCTAGTAACCAGATTTGGTAAGGGTGAACTGCTGCCACCTTGTGGCCGTTTCACACAACAGCAGCTTTAATCCCAACGCTAATGGTCAGTTGATATTCAAAATCATTGCAGGCCTGTAAATGACACCTGCCCTGAAAACAAATCCTGGGGTCACATATCGACCAAAAAATTCAAAGGACGTCCATATTTCAAAACGACCGTTTCAAAAGGCATATTTTACGCACATTAGTGTTCTGCTTCTTTTCCTTTCTTTCCTTTTTTGTTAAAAAACACGGGAATGGAAAAAGGCATCCCTCAGAATGGGCGAAAATCGTTGCAGACGAATCAATGGACAGAGGTTTAATCTCCAATATATATAAACAGCTCATGCAGCTTAATATTAAGAAAACAAACAACCCAAAAAAATGGGCAGAAGATCTAAAGAGACGTTTCTTCAAAGGAGACACAGAGATGGCCAAGACGCACATGAAAAGCTGCTCAACAGCACTAAATATTAGAGAAATGCAAATCAAAACTACAATGAGGTATCACCTCACACCTGTTAGAATCGGCATCATCAGAAAATCTACAAACAACCAATTCTGGGGAGGGTGTGGACAAAACGAGCCCTCTTCCACTATTGGTGGGAATGTAAATTGATACAGTCACTATGGAGAACAGTATGGAGTTTCCTTAAAAAAATTAGAAATAGAATTAGCATCTGATCCAGCAATCCCACTTCTGGGCATATACCCAGAGAAAACCGTATTTCAAAAAGGCACATTCACCACAATGTTCGTTGCAGCACTATTTACAATAGCCAGGTAATGGAAGCAACCTAAATGCCCACAGACAGATGAATGGATAAAGATGTGGTACATATATAAAATGGAATATGACTCGGCCATAAAAAGGAATGAAACTGGGTCATTTGTAGAGACATCGATGGATCGAGAGACTGTCATACAGAATGAAGTAAGTCAGAAAGAGGAAAACAAATATTGTATATTAATGCATATATGTGGAGCCTAAAAATGGTACAGATGAACTGGTTTGCAGGGAAGAAATAGAGACACAGAGGTAGAGAACAAACGTATGGACACCAAGTGTGGGAAGCCATGGGGTGGTGGTGGTGGGATGAGTTGGGAGTTTGGGATTGACCTGTATACATGTATATGCATAAAATACATAACTAATAATAACGTGCTGTATAAAAAAATAAATAAAATTTCAAAATTTTAAAAAATAAAATTTAAAAATAAAACAGAAAAAAGTTCTTCCCGTCACACAGATGTATTTATAGGAATGAATTATTTCCATGCTTATATCTATAAATACATAAAAGAGGAATAACATCTAACTTGAAACATAAAAGAAAAAAAAAAGTGAACCCACGAGTTATACAGAGGAAAACCCTATCACGGCACTTGCTCCAGTGGTAAACAATTCTGAAATTGGTCAGAGGTGGGGAACCATCTCCCATACAGCCAGCAACCCAACCCCCACGCAAGGAGCGTCCTCATTGCAAAGCTGGGGGACCGTGCCGAGGCATCTGTGCGTAAACGTGAGCTGAGCCCCAGGCCAGCTGCTGCTGAACTGTTCCCACCCTTTCCAGGTAAAACACCTGAATATGTACAAGGGCTTGAAAGCCTAGAGGAAGGACCGTGGAGCCACACCAGCGACAGCACGCAGGCCAACTTGGTGCCTGCAGGCCAGCCAGCGTGGTCCTGGACCCTGGCGCTCTTCCAGAAGCTTTCCATTGCCCTGCCTGAGATACCCCTCCTGTCACGGCCCCCACTGCTTTTTTCCTTCCTCACCTCTGTCCGGAGAGAAATTCCAGCGGAAGGTATGGGTGACACATCCTCTTCTTTACAGGCGGCAGCCTGGCAACTCCTGCAGAAAGGCCAGCAGAACCCCACTCACACCGGGCCACCCACAAAGCTGTGGCCCCTCCCTCCCTCCCACCAGCACAGCCCCGAGACTGCTGACGGGGCAGAGAATATGGAGTCAGGCACAGCTTCAGGGGCTATTGCTGCCTGGAGCTCTGTTTATATTGACCTCAACGAGGCACACCTGGGGAGGGCGGGCCGGCAGGGTAAGGCTGCCCAGGTCAGCTAATCCACAACCCTCAGGGAATCACATTGTTGAAAATGGACCTCGCTAAGGCAGAAGAGAAGCCAAGGAAAAAAAGGACACAATGCCATTTGCAGCACCGTAAATGAGTCTAGAAGTAATCACGTGACTTGTAGTAAGTCAGAAAGTGAAAGACACATACCATATCATATCACTTATAGGTGTTACCTAAAAATGGATACCAGGGCAGATATTTCCACGGAGAAGGGCAATCACAGATTCATTAAACAAACTTATGGTTCACGAATGGAAAGGTGTGAGGATTGGTTTCATTACGATATAGGGGTTAACAGACATATACAATCACAGGTGACATATATAATCACCAAAGACCTACAGAATACCAAGAGAGGACTACTCAACATTCTGTCATAACGTACATGGGAAAAGGATCCCAGGAAGAACAGACATCTGTATATGTGTAAAAGAACCACATCTTCCACACCTACAACAAGCCAAACATTGTAATCAAACTTGCTGTAATAAAAAATAAAAAAATTAAATTAAAAACACGAACAAGAAGTAGTGAGACAAACTTGAGGGGCTTTCTCCTGGCACATTCCATTCTAAACTCCAATCTAGAACACCACTTCCACTGAGGCTCTCTTGCCCTAGTAACCAGATTTGGTAAGGGTGAACTGCTGCCACCTTGTGGCCGTTTCACACAACAGCAGCTTTAATCCCAGCGCTAATGGTCAGTTGATATTCAAAATCATTGCAGGCCTGTAAATGACACCTGCCCTGAACACAATTCCTGGGGTCACATATCGACCAAAAAATTCAAAGGACGTCCATATTTCAAAACGACCGTTTCAAAAGGCATATTTTACGCACATTAGTGTTCTGCTTCTTTTCCTTTCTTTCCTTTTTTGTTAAAAAAAAAAACGGGAATGGAAAAAGGCATCCCTCAGAATGGGCAAAAATCGTTGCAAACGAATCAATGGACAGAGGTTTAATCTCCAATATATATAAACAGCTCATGCAGCTTAATATTAAAAAAACAAACAACCCAATACAAAAATGGGCAGAAGATCTAAAGAGGCGTTTCTTCAAAGAAGACACAGAGATGGCCAAGACGCCCATGAAAAGCTGCTCAACAGCACTAATTATTAGAGAAATGCAAATCAAAACTACAATGAGGTATCACCTCACACCTGTTAGAATCGGCATCATCAGAAAATCTACAAACAACCAATTCTGGGGAGGGTGTGGACAAAAGGAGCCCTCTTCCACTATTGGTGGGAATGTAAATTGATACAGTCACTATGGAGAACAGTATGGAGTTTCCTTAAAAAAACTAGAAATAGAATTACCATCTGATCCAGCAATCCCACTTCTGGGCATATACCCAGAGAAAACCGTAAATCAAAAAGGCACATTCACCACAAAGTTCGTTGCAGCACAATTTACCATAGCCAGGTAATAGAAGCCACCTAAATGCCCACAGACAGATAAATGGATAAAGATGTGGTACATATATAAAATGAAATATTACTCGGCCATAAAAAGGAATGAAACTGGGTCATTTGTAGAGACATCGATGGATCAAGGGACTGTCATACAGAATGAAGTCAGAAAGAGGAAACCAAATACTGTATATTAAGGCATATATGTGGAACCTAAAAAATGGTACAGATGAACTGGTTTGCAGGGAAGAAATAGAGACACAGAGGTAGAGAACAAACGTATGGACACCAAGTGTGGGAAGCCATGGGGTGGTGGTGGTGGGATGAGTTGGGAGATTGGGATTGACCTGTATACATGTATATGCATAAAATACATAACTAATAATAACCTGCTGTATAAAAAAATAAATTAATTAATTTCAAAATTCTAAAAAATAAAATTTAAAAATAAGAGAGAAAAAAGTTATTCCCGTCACACAGATGTATTTATAGGAATGAATTATTTCCATGCTTATATCTCTAAATACATAAAAGAGGAATAAAATCTAACTTGAAACATAAAAGAAAAAAAACCCTGAACCCACCATTTATACAGAGGAAAACCCTATCTGGACACTTGCTCCAGCGGTAAACAATTCTGAAATTGGTCAGAGGTGGGGAACCATCTCCCATACAGCCAGCACCACACCCCCCACGCAAGGAGCGGCCTCATTGCAAAGCTGGGGGATTGTGCCGAGGCATCTGTGCGTAAACGTGAGCTGAGCCCCAGGCCAGCTGCTGCTGAACTGTTCCCACCCTTCCCAGGTAAAACACCTGAATATGTACAAGGGCTTGAAAGCCTAGAGGAAGGGCCGTCGAGCCACACCAGCGACAGCACGCAGGCCAACTTGGTGCCTGCAGGCCAGCCAGGGTGGTCCTGGCCCCGGGCGCTCTTCCGGAAGCTTTCCATTGCCCTGCCTGAGATACGCCTCCTGTCCTGGCCCCCACTGCTTTTTTCCTTCCTCACCTCTGTCCGGAGAGAAATTCCAGCGGAAGGTATGGGTGACACATCCTCTTCTTTACAGGTGTCAGCCTGGCAACTCCTGCAGAAAGGCCAGCAGAGCCCCACTCACACCGGGCCACCCACAAAGCTGTGGCCCCTCACTCCCACCCACCAGCACAGCCCCGAGACTGCTGACGGGGCAGAGAATATGGAGTCAGGCACAGCTTCAGGGGCTATTGCTGCCTGGAGCGCTGTTTATATTGACCTCAACGAGGCACACCTGGGGAGGGCGGGCCGGCAGGGTAAGGCTGCCCAGGTCAGCTAATCCACAACCCTCAGTGAATCACATTGTTGAAAATGGACCTCGCTAAGGCAGAAGAGAAGCCAAGGAAAAAAAGGACACAATGCCATTTGCAGCACCGTAGATGAGTCTAGAAGTAATCACGTGACTTGTAGTAAGTCAGAAAGTGAAAGACACATACCATATCATATCACTTATAGGTGTTACCTAAAAATGGATACCAGGGCAGATATTTCCACGGAGAAGGGCAATCACAGATTCATTAAACAAACTTATGGTTCACGAAAGGAAAGGTGTGAGGTTTGGTTTCATTACGATATCGGGGTTAACAATCATATACAAACACAGATGACATATATAATCACCAAAGACCTACAGAATACCAAGAGAGGACTACTCAACATTCTGTCATAACGTACATGGGAAAAGGATCCCAGGAAGAACAGACATCTGTATATGTGTAAAAGAACCACATCTTCCACACCTACAACAAGCCAAACATTGTAATCAAACTTGCTGTAATAAAAAATAAAAAAATTAAATTAAAAACACGAACAAGAAGTAGTGAGACAAACTTGAGGGGCTTTCTCCTGGCACATTCCATTCTAAATTCCAATCTAGAACACCACTTCCACTGAGGCTCTCTTGCCCTAGTAACCAGATTTGGTAAGGGTGAACTGCTGCCACCTTGTGGCCGTTTCACACAACAGCAGATTTAATCCCAGCGCTATTGGTCAGTTGATATTCAAAATCATTGCAGGCCTGTAAATTACACCTGCCCTGAACACAATTCCTGGGGTCACATATCGATCAAAAAATTCAAAGGACGTCCATATTTCAAAACGACCGTTTCAAAAGGCATATTTTACGCACATTAGTGTTCTGCTTCTTTTCCTTTCTTTCCTTTTTGGTTAAAAAAAAACGGGAATGGAAAAAGTCATCCCTCAGAATGGGCAAAAATCGTTGCAAACGAATCAATGGACAGAGGTTTAATCTCCAATATATATAAACAGCTCATGCAGCTTAATATTAAAAAAACAAACAACCCAATACAAAAATGGGCAGAAGATCTAAAGAGGCGTTTCTTCAAAGAAGACACAGAGATGGCCAAGAAGCCCATGAAAAGCTGCTCAACAGCACTAATTATTAGAGAAATGCAAATCAAAACTACAATGAGGTATCACCTCACACCTGTTAGAATCGGCATCATCAGAAATTCTACAAACAACCAATTCTGGGGAGGGTGTGGACAAAAGGAGCCCTCTTCCACTATTGGTGGGAATGTAAATTGATACAGTCACTATGGAGAACAGTATGGAGTTTCCTTAAAAAAACTAGAAATAGAATTACCATCTGATCCAGCAATCCCACTTCTGGGCATATACCCAGAGAAAACCGTAAATCAAAAAGGCACATTCACCACAAAGTTCGTTGCAGCACAATTTACAATAGCCAGGTAATAGAAGCCACCTAAATGCCCACAGACAGATAAATGGATAAAGATGTGGTACATATATAAAATGAAATATTACTCGGCCATAAAAAGGAATGAAACTGGGTCATTTGTAGAGACATCGATGGATCAAGGGACTGTCATACAGAATGAAGTCAGAAAGAGGAAACCAAATACTGTATATTAAGGCATATATGTGGAACCTAAAAAATGGTACAGATGAACTGGTTTGCAGGGAAGAAATAGAGACACAGAGGTAGAGAACAAACGTATGGACACCAAGTGTGGGAAGCCATGGGGTGGTGGTGGTGGGATGAGTTGGGAGATTGGGATTGACCTGTATACATGTATATGCATAAAATACATAACTAATAATAACCTGCTGTATAAAAAATAAATTAATTAATTTCAAAATTCTAAAATATAAAATTTAAAAATAAGAGAGAAAAAGTTCTTCCCGTCACACAGATGTATTTATAGGAATGAATTATTTCCATGCTTATATCTATAAATACATAAAAGAGGAATAAAATCTAACTTGAAACATAAAAGAAAAAAAAACCCTGAACCCAAAATTTATACAGAGGAAAACCCTATCTGGACACTTGCTACAGCGGTAAACAATTCTGAAATTGGTCAGAGGTGGGGAACCATCTCCCATACAGCCAGCACCCCAACCCCCACGCATGGAGCGTTCTCATTGCAAAGCTGGGGGATTGTGCCGAGACATATGTGCGTAAACGTGAGCTGAGCCCCAGGCCAGCTGCTGCTGAACTGTTCCCACCCTTCCCAGGTAAAACACCTGAATATGTACAAGGGCTTGAAAGCCTAGAGGAAGGGCCGTCGAGCCACACAAGCGACAGCACGCAGGCCAACTTGGTGCCTGCAGGCCAGCCAGGGTTGTCCTGGACCCGGGCACTCTTCCAGAAGCTTTCCATTGCCCTGCCTGAGATACCCCTCCTGTCCTGGCCCCCACTGCTTTTTTCCTTCCTCACCTCTGTCCGGAGAGAAATTCCAGCGGAAGGTATGGGTGACACATCCTCTTCTTTACAGGTGTCAGCCTGGCAACTCCTGCAGAAAGGCCAGCAGAGCCCCACTCACACCGGGCCACCCACAATGTTGTGGCCCCTCACTCCCACCCACCAGCACAGCCCCGAGACTGCTGACGGGGCAGAGAATATGGAGTCAGGCACAGCTTCAGGGGCTATTGCTGCATGGAGCGCTGTTTATATTGACCTCAACGAGGCACACCTGGGGAGGGCGGGCCGGCAGGGTAAGACTGCCCAGGTCAGGTAATCCACAACCCTCAGGGAATCACATTGTTGAAAATGGACCTCGCTAAGGCAGAAGAGAAGCCAAGAAAAAAAGGACACAATGCCATTTGCAGCCACGTAAATGAGTCTAGAAGTAATCACATGACTTGTAGTAAGTCAGAAAGTGAAAGACACATACCATATCATATCACTTATAGGTGTTACCTAAAAATGGATACCAGGACAGATATTTCCACGGAGAAGGGCAATCACAGATTCATTAAACAAACTTATGGTTCACCAATGGAAAGGTGTGAGGATTGGTTTCATTACGATATCGGGGTTAACAGACATATACAAACACAGGTGACATATATAATCACCAAAGACCTACAGAATACCAAGAGAGGACTACTCAACATTCTGTCATAACGTACATGGGAAAAGGATCCCAGGAAGAACAGACATCTGTATATGTGTAAAAGAACCACATCTTCCACACCTACAACAAGCCAAACATTGTAATCAAACTTGCTGTAATAAAAAATAAAAAAAATAAATTAAAAACACGAACAAGAAGTAGTGAGACAAACTTGAGGGGCTTTCTCCTGGCACATTCCATTCTAAACTCCAATCTAGAACACCACTTCCACTGAGGCTCTCTTGCCCTAGTAACCAGATTTGGTAAGGGTGAACTGCTGCCACCTTGTGGCCGTTTCACACAACAGCAGCTTTAATCCCAGCGCTAATGGTCAGTTGATATTCAAAATCATTGCAGGCCTGTAAATGACACCTGCCCTGAACACAATTCCTGGGGTCACATATTGACAAAAAATTCAAAGGACGTCCATATTTCAAAACGACCGTTTCAAAAGGCATATTTTACGCACATTAGTGTTCTGCTTCTTTTCCTTTCTTTCCTTTTTTGTTAAAAAAAACGGGAATGGAAAAAGGCATCCCTCAGAATGGGCAAAAATCGTTGCAAACGAATCAATGGACAGAGGTTTAATCTCCAATATATATAAACAGCTCATGCAGCTTAATATTAAAAAAACAAACAACCCAATACAAAAATGGGCAGAAGATCTAAAGAGGCGTTTCTTCAAAGAAGACACAGAGATGGCCAAGACGCCCATGAAAAGCTGCTCAACAGCACTAATTATTAGAGAAATGCAAATCAAAACTACAATGAGGTATCACCTCACACCTGTTAGAATCGGCATCATCAGAAAATCTACAAACAACCAATTCTGGGGAGGGTGTGGACAAAAGGAGCCCTCTTCCACTATTGGTGGGAATGTAAATTGATACAGTCACTAGGGAGAACAGTATGGAGTTTCCTTAAAAAAACTAGAAATAGAATTACCATCTGATCCAGCAATCCCACTTCTGGGCATATACCCAGAGAAAACCGTAAATCAAAAAGGCACATTCACCACAAAGTTCGTTGCAGCACAATTTACAATAGCCAGGTAATAGAAGCCACCTAAATGCCCACAGACAAATAAATGGATAAAGATGTGGTACATATATAAAATGAAATATTACTCGGCCATAAAAAGGAATGAAACTGGGTCATTTGTAGAGACATCGATGGATCAAGGGACTGTCATACAGAATGAAGTAAGTCAGAAAGAGGAAAACAAATATTGTATATTAATGCATATATGTGGAGCCTAAAAATGGTACAGATGAACTGGTTTGCAGGGAAGAAATAGAGACACAGAGGTAGAGAACAAACGTATGGACACCAAGTGTGGGAAGCCATGGGGTGGTGGTGGTGGGATGAGTTGGGAGTTTGGGATTGACCTGTATACATGTATATGCATAAAATACATAACTAATAATAACGTGCTGTATAAAAAAATAAATAAAATTTCAAAATTTTAAAAAATAAAATTTAAAAATAAAACAGAAAAAAGTTCTTCCCGTCACACAGATGTATTTATAGGAATGAATTATTTCCATGCTTATATCTATAAATACATAAAAGAGGAATAACATCTAACTTGATACATAAAAGAAAAAAAAGTGAACCCACGAGTTATACAGAGGAAAACCCTATCACGGCACTTGCTCCAGTGGTAAACAATTCTGAAATTGGTCAGAGGTGGGGAACCATCTCCCATACAGCCAGCAACCCAACCCCCACGCAAGGAGCGTCCTCATTGCAAAGCTGGGGGACCGTGCCGAGGCATCTGTGAGTAAACGTGAGCTGAGCCCCAGGCCAGCTGCTGCTGAACTGTTCCCACCTTTTCCAGGTAAAACACCTGAATATGTACAAGGGCTTGAAAGCCTAGAGGAAGGACCGTGGAGCCACACCAGCGACAGCACGCAGGCCAACTTGGTGCCTGCAGGCCAGCCAGCGTGGTCCTGGAACCTGGCGCTCTTCCAGAAGCTTTCCATTGCCCTGCCTGAGATACCCCTCCTGTCCCGGCCCCCACTGCTTTTTTCCTTCCTCACCTCTGTCCGGAGAGAAATTCCAGCGGAAAGTATGGGTGACACATCCTCTTCTTTACAGGCGGCAGCCTGGCAACTCCTGCAGAAAGGCCAGCAGAACCCCACTCACACCGGGCCACCCACAAAGCTGTGGCCCCTCACTCCCTCCCACCAGCACAGCCCCGAGACTGCTGACGGGGCAGAGAATATGGAGTCAGGCACAGCTTCAGGGGCTATTGCTGCCTGGAGCTCTGTTTATATTGACCTCAACGAGGCACACCTGGGGAGGGCGGGCCGGCAGGGTAAGGCTGCCCAGGTCAGCTAATCCACAACCCTCAGGGAATCACATTGTTGAAAATGGACCCCGCTAAGGCAGAAGAGAAGCCAAGGGAAAAAAGGACACAATGCCATTTGCAGCACCGTAGATGAGTCTAGAAGTAATCACGTGACTTGTAGTAAGTCAGAAAGTGAAAGACACATATCATATCATATCACTTATAGGTGTTACCTAAAAATGGATACCAGGGCAGATATTTCCACGGAGAAGGGCAATCACAGATTCATTAAACAAACTTATGGTTCACCAATGGAAAGGTGTGAGGATTGGTTTCATTATGATATCGGGGTTAACAGACATATACAAACACAGGTGACATATATAATCACCAAAGACCTACAGAATACCAAGAGAGGACTACTCAACATTCTGTCATAACGTACATGGGAAAAGGATCCCAAGAAGAACAGTCATCTGTATATGTGTAAAAGAACCACATCTTCCACACCTACAACAAGCCAAACATTGTAATCAAACTTGCTGTAATAAAAAATAAAAAAAATTAAATTAAAAACACGAACAAGAAGTAGTGAGACAAACGTGAGGGGCTTTCTCCTGGCACATTCCATTCTAAACTCCAATCTAGAACACCACTTCCACTGAGGCTCTCTTGCCCTAGTAACCAGATTTGGTAAGGGTGAACTGCTGCCACCTTGTGGCCGTTTCACACAACAGCAGCTTTAATCCCAACGCTAATGGTCAGTTGATATTCAAAATCATTGCAGGCCTGTAAATGACACCTGCCCTGAAAACAAATCCTGGGGTCACATATCGACCAAAAATTTCAAAGGACGTCCATATTTCAAAACGACCGTTTCAAAAGGCATATTTTACGCACATTAGTGTTCTGCTTCTTTTCCTTTCTTTCCTTTTTTGTTAAAAAACACGGGAATGGAAAAAGGCATCCCTCAGAATGGGCGAAAATCGTTGCAGACGAATCAATGGACAGAGGTTTAATCTCCAATATATATAAACAGCTCATGCAGCTTAATATTAAAAAAACAAACAACCCAAAAAAAATGGGCAGAAGATCTAAAGAGACGTTTCTTCAAAGGAGACAGAGAGATGGCCAAGACGCACATGAAAAGCTGCTCAACAGCACTAATTATTAGAGAAATGCAAATCAAAACTACAATGAGGTATCACCTCACACCTGTTAGAATCGGCATCATCAGAAAATCTACAAACAACCAATTCTGGGGAGGGTGTGGACAAAAGGAGCCCTCTTCCACTATTGGTGGTAATGTAAATTGATAGAGTCACTATGGAGAACAGTATGGAGTTTCCTTAAAAAAATTAGAAATAGAATTACCATCTGATCCAGCAATCCCACTTCTGGGCATATACCCAGAGAAAACCGTATTTCAAAAAGGCACATTCACCACAATGTTCGTTGCAGCACTATTTACAATAGCCAGGTAATGGAAGCAACCTAAATGCCCACAGACAGATGAATGGATAAAGATGTGGTACATATATAAAATGGAATATTACTCGGCCATAAAAAGGAATGAAACTGGGTCATTTGTAGAGACATCGATGGATCGAGAGACTGTCATACAGAATGAAGTAAGTCAGAAAGAGGAAAACAAATATTGTATATTAATGCATATATGTGGAGCCTAAAAATGGTATAGATGAACTGGTTTTCAGGGAAGAAATAGAGACACAGAGGTAGAGAACAAACGTATGGACACCAAGTGTGGGAAGCCATGGGGTGGTGGTGGTGGGATGAGTTGGGAGTTTGGGATTGACCTGTATACATGTATATGCATAAAATACATAACTAATAATAACGTGCTGTATAAAAAAATAAATAAAATTTCAAAATTTTAAAAAATATAATTTAAAAATAAAACAGAAAAAAGTTCTTCCCGTCACACAGATGTATTTATAGGAATGAATTATTTCCATGCTTATATCTATAAATACATAAAAGAGGAATAACATCTAACTTGAAACATAAAAGAAAAAAAAAGTGAACCCACGAGTTATACAGAGGAAAACCCTATCACGGCACTTGCTCCAGTGGTAAACAATTCTGAAATTGGTCAGAGGTGGGGAACCATCTCCCATACAGCCAGCAACCCAACCCCCACGCAAGGAGCGTCCTCATTGCAAAGCTGGGGGACCGTGCCGAGGCATCTGTGAGTAAACGTGAGCTGAGCCCCAGGCCAGCTGCTGCTGAACTGTTCCCACCCTTTCCAGGTAAAACACCTGAATATGTACAAGGGCTTGAAAGCCTAGAGGAAGGACCGTGGAGCCACACCAGCGACAGCACGCAGGCCAACTTGGTGCCTGCAGGCCAGCCAGCGTGGTCCTGGACCCTGGCGCTCTTCCAGAAGCTTTCCATTGCCCTGCCTGAGATACCCCTCCTGTCCCGGCCCCCACTGCTTTTTTCCTTCCTCACCTCTGTCCGGAGAGAAATTCCAGCGGAAGGTATGGGTGACACATCCTCTTCTTTACAGGCGGCAGCCTGGCAACTCCTGCAGAAAGGCCAGCAGAACCCCACTCACACCGGGCCACCCACAAAGCTGTGGCCCCTCACTCCCTCCCACCAGCACAGCCCCGAGACTGCTGACGGGGCAGAGAATATGGAGTCAGGCACAGCTTCAGGGGCTATTGCTGCCTGGAGCTCTGTTTATATTGACCTCAACGAGGCACACCTGGGGAGGGCGGGCCGGCAGGGTAAGGCTGCCCAGGTCAGCTAATCCACAACCCTCAGGGAATCACATTGTTGAAAATGGACCCCGCTAAGGCAGAAGAGAAGCCAAGGGAAAAAAGGACACAATGCCATTTGCAGCACCGTAGATGAGTCTAGAAGTAATCACGTGACTTGTAGTAAGTCAGAAAGTGAAAGACACATATCATATCATATCACTTATAGGTGTTACCTAAAAATGGATACCAGGGCAGATATTTCCACGGAGAAGGGCAATCACAGATTCATTAAACAAACTTATGGTTCACCAATGGAAAGGTGTGAGGATTGGTTTCATTACGATATCGGGGTTAACAGACATTTACAAACACAGGTGACATATATAATCACCAAAGACCTACAGAATACCAAGAGAGGACTACTCAACATTCTGTCATAACGTACATGGGAAAAGGATCCCAAGAAGAACAGTCATCTGTATATGTGTAAAAGAACCACATCTTCCACACCTACAACAAGCCAAACATTGTAATCAAACTTGCTGTAATAAAAAATAAAAAAAAATTAAATTAAAAACACGAACAAGAAGTAGTGAGACAAACGTGAGGGGCTTTCTCCTGGCACATTCCATTCTAAACTCCAATCTAGAACACCACTTCCACTGAGGCTCTCTTGCCCTAGTAACCAGATTTGGTAAGGGTGAACTGCTGCCACCTTGTGGCCGTTTCACACAACAGCAGCTTTAATCCCAACGCTAATGATCAGTTGATATTCAAAATCATTGCAGGCCTGTAAATGACACCTGCCCTGAAAACAAATCCTGGGGTCACATATCAACCAAAAAATTCAAAGGACGTCCATATTTCAAAACGACCGTTTCAAAAGGCATATTTTACGCACATTAGTGTTCTGCTTCTTTTCCTTTCTTTCCTTTTTTGTTAAAAAACACGGGAATGGAAAAAGGCATCCCTCAGAATGGGCAAAAATCGTTGCAGACGAATCAATGGACAGAGGTTTAATCTCGAATATATATAAACAGCTCATGCAGCTTAATATTAAAAAACAAACAAACCCCCCAAAAATGGGCAGAAGATCTAAAGAGACGTTTTTTCAAAGGAGACAGAGAGATGGCCAAGACACACATGAAAAGCTGCTCAACAGCACTAATTATTAGAGAAATGCAAATCAAAACTACAATGAGGTATCACCTCACACCTGTTAGAATCGGCATCATCAGAAAATCTACAAACAACCAATTCTGGGGAGGGTGTGGACAAAAGGAGCCCTCTTCCACTATTGGTGGTAATGTAAATTGATAGAGTCACTATGGAGAACAGTATGGAGTTTCCTTAAAAAAATTAGAAATAGAATTACCATCTGATCCAGCAATCCCACTTCTGGGCATATACCCAGAGAAAACCGTATTTCAAAAAGGCACATTCACCACAATGTTCGTTGCAGCACTATTTACAATAGCCAGGTAATGGAAGCAACCTAAATGCCCACAGACAGATGAATGGATAAAGATGTGGTACATATATAAAATGGAATATTACTCGGCCATAAAAAGGAATGAAACTGGGTCATTTGTAGAGACATCGATGGATCGAGAGACTGTCATACAGAATGAAGTAAGTCAGAAAGAGGAAAACAAATATTGTATATTAATGCATATATGTGGAGCCTAAAAATGGTATAGATGAACTGGTTTTCAGGGAAGAAATAGAGACACAGAGGTAGAGAACAAACGTATGGACACCAAGTGTGGGAAGCCATGGGGTGGTGGTGGTGGGATGAGTTGGGAGTTTGGGATTGACCTGTATACATGTATATGCATAAAATACATAACTAATAATAACGTGCTGTATAAAAAAATAAATAAAATTTCAAAATTTTAAAAAATATAATTTAAAAATAAAACAGAAAAAAGTTCTTCCCGTCACACAGATGTATTTATAGGAATGAATTATTTCCATGCTTATATCTATAAATACATAAAAGAGGAATAACATCTAACTTGAAACATAAAAGAAAAAAAAAGTGAACCCACGAGTTATACAGAGGAAAACCCTATCACGGCACTTGCTCCAGTGGTAAACAATTCTGAAATTGGTCAGAGGTGGGGAACCATCTCCCATACAGCCAGCAACCCAACCCCCACGCAAGGAGCGTCCTCATTGCAAAGCTGGGGGACCGTGCCGAGGCATCTGTGAGTAAACGTGAGCTGAGCCCCAGGCCAGCTGCTGCTGAACTGTTCCCACCCTTTCCAGGTAAAACACCTGAATATGTACAAGGGCTTGAAAGCCTAGAGGAAGGACCGTGGAGCCACACCAGCGACAGCACGCAGGCCAACTTGGTGCCTGCAGGCCAGCCAGCGTGGTCCTGGACCCTGGTGCTCTTCCAGAAGCTTTCCATTGCCCTGCCTGAGATACCCCTCCTGTCCCGGCCCCCACTGCTTTTTTCCTTCCTCACCTCTGTCCGGAGAGAAATTCCAGCGGAAGGTATGGGTGACACATCCTCTTCTTTACAGGCGGCAGCCTGGCAACTCCTGCAGAAAGGCCAGCAGAACCCCACTCACACCGGGCCACCCACAAAGCTGTGGCCCCTCACTCCCTCCCACCAGCACAGCCCCGAGACTGCTGACGGGGCAGAGAATATGGAGTCAGGCACAGCTTCAGGGGCTATTGCTGCCTGGAGCTCTGTTTATATTGACCTCAACGAGGCACACCTGGGGAGGGCGGGCCGGCAGGGTAAGGCTGCCCAGGTCAGCTAATCCACAACCCTCAGGGAATCACATTGTTGAAAATGGACCCCGCTAAGGCAGAAGAGAAGCCAAGGGAAAAAAGGACACAATGCCATTTGCAGCACCGTAGATGAGTCTAGAAGTAATCACGTGACTTGTAGTAAGTCAGAAAGTGAAAGACACATATCATATCATATCACTTATAGGTGTTACCTAAAAATGGATACCAGGGCAGATATTTCCACGGAGAAGGGCAATCACAGATTCATTAAACAAACTTATGGTTCACCAATGGAAAGGTGTGAGGATTGGTTTCATTACGATATCGGGGTTAACAGACATTTACAAACACAGGTGACATATATAATCACCAAAGACCTACAGAATACCAAGAGAGGACTACTCAACATTCTGTCATAACGTACATGGGAAAAGGATCCCAAGAAGAACAGTCATCTGTATATGTGTAAAAGAACCACATCTTCCACACCTACAACAAGCCAAACATTGTAATCAAACTTGCTGTAATAAAAAATAAAAAAAAATTAAATTAAAAACACGAACAAGAAGTAGTGAGACAAACGTGAGGGGCTTTCTCCTGGCACATTCCATTCTAAACTCCAATCTAGAACACCACTTCCACTGAGGCTCTCTTGCCCTAGTAACCAGATTTGGTAAGGGTGAACTGCTGCCACCTTGTGGCCGTTTCACACAACAGCAGCTTTAATCCCAACGCTAATGATCAGTTGATATTCAAAATCATTGCAGGCCTGTAAATGACACCTGCCCTGAAAACAAATCCTGGGGTCACATATCAACCAAAAAATTCAAAGGACGTCCATATTTCAAAACGACCGTTTCAAAAGGCATATTTTACGCACATTAGTGTTCTGCTTCTTTTCCTTTCTTTCCTTTTTTGTTAAAAAACACGGGAATGGAAAAAGGCATCCCTCAGAATGGGCAAAAATCGTTGCAGACGAATCAATGGACAGAGGTTTAATCTCGAATATATATAAACAGCTCATGCAGCTTAATATTAAAAAACAAACAAACCCCCCAAAAATGGGCAGAAGATCTAAAGAGACGTTTTTTCAAAGGAGACAGAGAGATGGCCAAGACACACATGAAAAGCTGCTCAACAGCACTAATTATTAGAGAAATGCAAATCAAAACTACAATGAGGTATCACCTCACACCTGTTAGAATCGGCATCATCAGAAAATCTACAAACAACCAATTCTGGGGAGGGTGTGGACAAAAGGAGCCCTCTTCCACTATTGGTGGTAATGTAAATTGATAGAGTCACTATGGAGAACAGTATGGAGTTTCCTTAAAAAAATTAGAAATAGAATTACCATCTGATCCAGCAATCCCACTTCTGGGCATATACCCAGAGAAAACCGTATTTCAAAAAGGCACATTCACCACAATGTTCGTTGCAGCACTATTTACAATAGCCAGGTAATGGAAGCAACCTAAATGCCCACAGACAGATGAATGGATAAAGATGTGGTACATATATAAAATGGAATATTACTCGGCCATAAAAAGGAATGAAACTGGGTCATTTGTAGAGACATCGATGGATCGAGAGACTGTCATACAGAATGAAGTAAGTCAGAAAGAGGAAAACAAATATTGTATATTAATGCATATATGTGGAGCCTAAAAATGGTACAGATGAACTGGTTTTCAGGGAAGAAATAGAGACACAGAGGTAGAGAACAAACGTATGGACACCAAGTGTGGGAAGCCATGGGGTGGTGGTGGTGGGATGAGTTGGGAGTTTGGGATTGACCTGTATACATGTATATGCATAAAATACATAACTAATAATAACGTGCTGTATAAAAAAATAAATAAAATTTCAAAATTTTAAAAAATAAAATTTAAAAATAAAACAGAAAAAAGTTCTTCCCGTCACACAGATGTATTTATAGGAATGAATTATTTCCATGCTTATATCTATAAATACATAAAAGAGGAATAACATCTAACTTGAAACATAAAAGAAAAAAAAAGTGAACCCACGAGTTATACAGAGGAAAACCCTATCACGGCACTTGCTCCAGTGGTAAACAATTCTGAAATTGGTCAGAGGTGGGGAACCATCTCCCATACAGCCAGCAACCCAACCCCCACGCAAGGAGCGTCCTCATTGCAAAGCTGGGGGACCGTGCCGAGGCATCTGTGAGTAAACGTGAGCTGAGCCCCAGGCCAGCTGCTGCTGAACTGTTCCCACCCTTTCCAGGTAAAACACCTGAATATGTACAAGGGCTTGAAAGCCTAGAGGAAGGACCGTGGAGCCACACCAGCGACAGCACGCAGGCCAACTTGGTGCCTGCAGGCCAGCCAGCGTGGTCCTGGACCCTGGCGCTCTTCCAGAAGCTTTCCATTGCCCTGCCTGAGATACCCCTCCTGTCCCGGCCCCCACTGCTTTTTTCCTTCCTCACCTCTGTCCGGAGAGAAATTCCAGCGGAAGGTATGGGTGACACATCCTCTTCTTTACAGGCGGCAGCCTGGCAACTCCTGCAGAAAGGCCAGCAGAACCCCACTCACACCGGGCCACCCACAAAGCTGTGGCCCCTCACTCCCTCCCACCAGCACAGCCCCGAGACTGCTGACGGGGCAGAGAATATGGAGTCAGGCACAGCTTCAGGGGCTATTGCTGCCTGGAGCTCTGTTTATATTGACCTCAACGAGGCACACCTGGGGAGGGCGGGCCGGCAGGGTAAGGCTGCCCAGGTCAGCTAATCCACAACCCTCAGGGAATCACATTGTTGAAAATGGACCCCGCTAAGGCAGAAGAGAAGCCAAGGGAAAAAAGGACACAATGCCATTTGCAGCACCGTAGATGAGTCTAGAAGTAATCACGTGACTTGTAGTAAGTCAGAAAGTGAAAGACACATATCATATCATATCACTTATAGGTGTTACCTAAAAATGGATACCAGGGCAGATATTTCCACGGAGAAGGGCAATCACAGATTCATTAAACAAACTTATGGTTCACCAATGGAAAGGTGTGAGGATTGGTTTCATTACGATATCGGGGTTAACAGACATTTACAAACACAGGTGACATATATAATCACCAAAGACCTACAGAATACCAAGAGAGGACTACTCAACATTCTGTCATAACGTACATGGGAAAAGGATCCCAAGAAGAACAGTCATCTGTATATGTGTAAAAGAACCACATCTTCCACACCTACAACAAGCCAAACATTGTAATCAAACTTGCTGTAATAAAAAATAAAAAAAATTAAATTAAAAACACGAACAAGAAGTAGTGAGACAAACGTGAGGGGCTTTCTCCTGGCACATTCCATTCTAAACTCCAATCTAGAACACCACTTCCACTGAGGCTCTCTTGCCCTAGTAACCAGATTTGGTAAGGGTGAACTGCTGCCACCTTGTGGCCGTTTCACACAACAGCAGCTTTAATCCCAACGCTAATGATCAGTTGATATTCAAAATCATTGCAGTCCTGTAAATGACACCTGCCCTGAAAACAAATCCTGGGGTCACATATCAACCAAAAAATTCAAAGGACGTCCATATTTCAAAACGACCGTTTCAAAAGGCATATTTTACGCACATTAGTGTTCTGCTTCTTTTCCTTTCTTTCCTTTTTTGTTAAAAAACACGGGAATGGAAAAAGGCATCCCTCAGAATGGGCAAAAATCGTTGCAGACGAATCAATGGACAGAGGTTTAATCTCGAATATATATAAACAGCTCATGCAGCTTAATATTAAAAAACAAACAAACCCCCAAAAAATGGGCAGAAGATCTAAAGAGACGTTTTTTCAAAGGAGACAGAGAGATGGCCAAGACACACATGAAAAGCTGCTCAACAGCACTAATTATTAGAGAAATGCAAATCAAAACTACAATGAGGTATCACCTCACACCTGTTAGAATCGGCATCATCAGAAAATCTACAAACAACCAATTCTGGGGAGGGTGTGGACAAAAGGAGCCCTCTTCCACTATTGGTGGTAATGTAAATTGATAGAGTCACTATGGAGAACAGTATGGAGTTTCCTTAAAAAAATTAGAAATAGAATTACCATCTGATCCAGCAATCCCACTTCTGGGCATATACCCAGAGAAAACCGTATTTCAAAAAGGCACATTCACCACAATGTTCGTTGCAGCACTATTTACAATAGCCAGGTAATGGAAGCAACCTAAATGCCCACAGACAGATGAATGGATAAAGATGTGGTACATATATAAAATGGAATATTACTCGGCCATAAAAAGGAATGAAACTGGGTCATTTGTAGAGACATCGATGGATCGAGAGACTGTCATACAGAATGAAGTAAGTCAGAAAGAGGAAAACAAATATTGTATATTAATGCATATATGTGGAGCCTAAAAATGGTACAGATGAACTGGTTTTCAGGGAAGAAATAGAGACACAGAGGTAGAGAACAAACGTATGGACACCAAGTGTGGGAAGCCATGGGGTGGTGGTGGTGGGATGAGTTGGGAGTTTGGGATTGACCTGTATACATGTATATGCATAAAATACATAACTAATAATAACGTGCTGTATAAAAAAATAAATAAAATTTCAAAATTTTAAAAAATAAAATTTAAAAATAAAACAGAAAAAAGTTCTTCCCGTCACACAGATGTATTTATAGGAATGAATTATTTCCATGCTTATATCTATAAATACATAAAAGAGGAATAACATCTAACTTGAAACATAAAAGAAAAAAAAAGTGAACCCACGAGTTATACAGAGGAAAACCCTATCACGGCACTTGCTCCAGTGGTAAACAATTCTGAAATTGGTCAGAGGTGGGGAACCATCTCCCATACAGCCAGCAACCCAACCCCCACGCAAGGAGCGTCCTCATTGCAAAGCTGGGGGACCGTGCCGAGGCATCTGTGAGTAAACGTGAGCTGAGCCCCAGGCCAGCTGCTGCTGAACTGTTCCCACCCTTTCCAGGTAAAACACCTGAATATGTACAAGGGCTTGAAAGCCTAGAGGAAGGACCGTGGAGCCACACCAGCGACAGCACGCAGGCCAACTTGGTGCCTGCAGGCCAGCCAGCGTGGTCCTGGACCCTGGCGCTCTTCCAGAAGCTTTCCATTGCCCTGCCTGAGATACCCCTCCTGTCCCGGCCCCCACTGCTTTTTTCCTTCCTCACCTCTGTCCGGAGAGAAATTCCAGCGGAAGGTATGGGTGACACATCCTCTTCTTTACAGGCGGCAGCCTGGCAACTCCTGCAGAAAGGCCAGCAGAACCCCACTCACACCGGGCCACCCACAAAGCTGTGGCCCCTCACTCCCTCCCACCAGCACAGCCCCGAGACTGCTGACGGGGCAGAGAATATGGAGTCAGGCACAGCTTCAGGGGCTATTGCTGCCTGGAGCTCTGTTTATATTGACCTCAACGAGGCACACCTGGGGAGGGCGGGCCGGCAGGGTAAGGCTGCCCAGGTCAGCTAATCCACAACCCTCAGGGAATCACATTGTTGAAAATGGACCCCGCTAAGGCAGAAGAGAAGCCAAGGGAAAAAAGGACACAATGCCATTTGCAGCACCGTAGATGAGTCTAGAAGTAATCACGTGACTTGTAGTAAGTCAGAAAGTGAAAGACACATATCATATCATATCACTTATAGGTGTTACCTAAAAATGGATACCAGGGCAGATATTTCCACGGAGAAGGGCAATCACAGATTCATTAAACAAACTTATGGTTCACCAATGGAAAGGTGTGAGGATTGGTTTCATTACGATATCGGGGTTAACAGACATTTACAAACACAGGTGACATATATAATCACCAAAGACCTACAGAATACCAAGAGAGGACTACTCAACATTCTGTCATAACGTACATGGGAAAAGGATCCCAAGAAGAACAGTCATCTGTATATGTGTAAAAGAACCACATCTTCCACACCTACAACAAGCCAAACATTGTAATCAAACTTGCTGTAATAAAAAATAAAAAAAATTAAATTAAAAACACGAACAAGAAGTAGTGAGACAAACGTGAGGGGCTTTCTCCTGGCACATTCCATTCTAAACTCCAATCTAGAACACCACTTCCACTGAGGCTCTCTTGCCCTAGTAACCAGATTTGGTAAGGGTGAACTGCTGCCACCTTGTGGCCGTTTCACACAACAGCAGCTTTAATCCCAACGCTAATGATCAGTTGATATTCAAAATCATTGCAGTCCTGTAAATGACACCTGCCCTGAAAACAAATCCTGGGGTCACATATCAACCAAAAAATTCAAAGGACGTCCATATTTCAAAACGACCGTTTCAAAAGGCATATTTTACGCACATTAGTGTTCTGCTTCTTTTCCTTTCTTTCCTTTTTTGTTAAAAAACACGGGAATGGAAAAAGGCATCCCTCAGAATGGGCAAAAATCGTTGCAGACGAATCAATGGACAGAGGTTTAATCTCGAATATATATAAACAGCTCATGCAGCTTAATATTAAAAAACAAACAAACCCCCAAAAAATGGGCAGAAGATCTAAAGAGACGTTTTTTCAAAGGAGACAGAGAGATGGCCAAGACACACATGAAAAGCTGCTCAACAGCACTAATTATTAGAGAAATGCAAATCAAAACTACAATGAGGTATCACCTCACACCTGTTAGAATCGGCATCATCAGAAAATCTACAAACAACCAATTCTGGGGAGGGTGTGGACAAAAGGAGCCCTCTTCCACTATTGGTGGTAATGTAAATTGATAGAGTCACTATGGAGAACAGTATGGAGTTTCCTTAAAAAAATTAGAAATAGAATTACCATCTGATCCAGCAATCCCACTTCTGGGCATATACCCAGAGAAAACCGTATTTCAAAAAGGCACATTCACCACAATGTTCGTTGCAGCACTATTTACAATAGCCAGGTAATGGAAGCAACCTAAATGCCCACAGACAGATGAATGGATAAAGATGTGGTACATATATAAAATGGAATATTACTCGGCCATAAAAAGGAATGAAACTGGGTCATTTGTAGAGACATCGATGGATCGAGAGACTGTCATACAGAATGAAGTAAGTCAGAAAGAGGAAAACAAATATTGTATATTAATGCATATATGTGGAGCCTAAAAATGGTACAGATGAACTGGTTTGCAGGGAAGAAATAGAGACACAGAGGTAGAGAACAAACGTATGGACACCAAGTGTGGGAAGCCATGGGGTGGTGGTGGTGGGATGAGTTGGGAGTTTGGGATTGACCTGTATACATGTATATGCATAAAATACATAACTAATAATAACGTGCTGTATAAAAAAATAAATAAAATTTCAAAATTTTAAAAAATAAAATTTAAAAATAAAACAGAAAAAAGTTCTTCCCGTCACACAGATGTATTTATAGGAATGAATTATTTCCATGCTTATATCTATAAATACATAAAAGAGGAATAACATCTAACTTGAAACATAAAAGAAAAAAAAAGTGAACCCACGAGTTATACAGAGGAAAACCCTATCACGGCACTTGCTCCAGTGGTAAACAATTCTGAAATTGGTCAGAGGTGGGGAACCATCTCCCATACAGCCAGCAACCCAACCCCCACGCAAGGAGCGTCCTCATTGCAAAGCTGGGGGACCGTGCCGAGGCATCTGTGAGTAAACGTGAGCTGAGCCCCAGGCCAGCTGCTGCTGAACTGTTCCCACCCTTTCCAGGTAAAACACCTGAATATGTACAAGGGCTTGAAAGCCTAGAGGAAGGACCGTGGAGCCACACCAGCGACAGCACGCAGGCCAACTTGGTGCCTGCAGGCCAGCCAGCGTGGTCCTGGACCCTGGCGCTCTTCCAGAAGCTTTCCATTGCCCTGCCTGAGATACCCCTCCTGTCCCGGCCCCCACTGCTTTTTTCCTTCCTCACCTCTGTCCGGAGAGAAATTCCAGCGGAAGGTATGGGTGACACATCCTCTTCTTTACAGGCGGCAGCCTGGCAACTCCTGCAGAAAGGCCAGCAGAACCCCACTCACACCGGGCCACCCACAAAGCTGTGGCCCCTCACTCCCTCCCACCAGCACAGCCCCGAGACTGCTGACGGGGCAGAGAATATGGAGTCAGGCACAGCTTCAGGGGCTATTGCTGCCTGGAGCTCTGTTTATATTGACCTCAACGAGGCACACCTGGGGAGGGCGGGCCGGCAGGGTAAGGCTGCCCAGGTCAGCTAATCCACAACCCTCAGGGAATCACATTGTTGAAAATGGACCCCGCTAAGGCAGAAGAGAAGCCAAGGGAAAAAAGGACACAATGCCATTTGCAGCACCGTAGATGAGTCTAGAAGTAATCACGTGACTTGTAGTAAGTCAGAAAGTGAAAGACACATATCATATCATATCACTTATAGGTGTTACCTAAAAATGGATACCAGGGCAGATATTTCCACGGAGAAGGGCAATCACAGATTCATTAAACAAACTTATGGTTCACCAATGGAAAGGTGTGAGGATTGGTTTCATTACGATATCGGGGTTAACAGACATTTACAAACACAGGTGACATATATAATCACCAAAGACCTACAGAATACCAAGAGAGGACTACTCAACATTCTGTCATAACGTACATGGGAAAAGGATCCCAAGAAGAACAGTCATCTGTATATGTGTAAAAGAACCACATCTTCCACACCTACAACAAGCCAAACATTGTAATCAAACTTGCTGTAATAAAAAATAAAAAAAATTAAATTAAAAACACGAACAAGAAGTAGTGAGACAAACGTGAGGGGCTTTCTCCTGGCACATTCCATTCTAAACTCCAATCTAGAACACCACTTCCACTGAGGCTCTCTTGCCCTAGTAACCAGATTTGGTAAGGGTGAACTGCTGCCACCTTGTGGCCGTTTCACACAACAGCAGCTTTAATCCCAACGCTAATGATCAGTTGATATTCAAAATCATTGCAGTCCTGTAAATGACACCTGCCCTGAAAACAAATCCTGGGGTCACATATCAACCAAAAAATTCAAAGGACGTCCATATTTCAAAACGACCGTTTCAAAAGGCATATTTTACGCACATTAGTGTTCTGCTTCTTTTCCTTTCTTTCCTTTTTTGTTAAAAAACACGGGAATGGAAAAAGGCATCCCTCAGAATGGGCAAAAATCGTTGCAGACGAATCAATGGACAGAGGTTTAATCTCCAATATATATAAACAGCTCATGCAGCTTAATATTAAAAAACAAACAAACCCCCAAAAAATGGGCAGAAGATCTAAAGAGACGTTTTTTCAAAGGAGACAGAGAGATGGCCAAGACACACATGAAAAGCTGCTCAACAGCACTAATTATTAGAGAAATGCAAATCAAAACTACAATGAGGTATCACCTCACACCTGTTAGAATCGGCATCATCAGAAAATCTACAAACAACCAATTCTGGGGAGGGTGTGGACAAAAGGAGCCCTCTTCCACTATTGGTGGGAATGTAAATTGATACAGTCACTATGGAGAACAGTATGGAGTTTCCTTAAAAAAATTAGAAATAGAATTACCATCTGATCCAGCAATCCCACTTCTGGGCATATACCCAGAGAAAACCGTATTTCAAAAAGGCACATTCACCACAATGTTCGTTGCAGCACTATTTACAATAGCCAGGTAATGGAAGCAACCTAAATGCCCACAGACAGATGAATGGATAAAGATGTGGTACATATATAAAATGGAATATTACTCGGCCATAAAAAGGAATGAAACTGGGTCATTTGTAGAGACATCGATGGATCGAGAGACTGTCATACAGAATGAAGTAAGTCAGAAAGAGGAAAACAAATATTGTATATTAATGCATATATGTGGAGCCTAAAAATGGTACAGATGAACTGGTTTGCAGGGAAGAAATAGAGACACAGAGGTAGAGAACAAACGTATGGACACCAAGTGTGGGAAGCCATGGGGTGGTGGTGGTGGGATGAGTTGGGAGTTTGGGATTGACCTGTATACATGTATATGCATAAAATACATAACTAATAATAACGTGCTGTATAAAAAAATAAATATAATTTCAAAATTTTTAAAAATAAAATTTAAAAATAAAACAGAAAAAAGTTCTTCCCGTCACACAGATGTATTTATAGGAATGAATTATTTCCATGCTTATATGTATAAATACATAAAAGAGGAATAACATCTAACTTGAAACATAAAAGAAAAAAAAAGTGAACCCACGAGTTATACAGAGGAAAACCCTATCACGGCACTTGCTCCAGTGGTAAACAATTCTGAAATTGGTCAGAGGTGGGGAACCATCTCCCATACAGCCAGCAACCCAACCCCCACGCAAGGAGCGTCCTCATTGCAAAGCTGGGGGACCGTGCCGAGGCATCTGTGAGTAAACGTGAGCTGAGCCTCAGGCCAGCTGCTGCTTAACTGTTCCCACCCTTTCCAGGTAAAACACCTGAATATGTACAAGGGCTTGAAAGCCTAGAGGAAGGACCGTGGAGCCACACCAGCGACAGCACGCAGGCCAACTTGGTGCCTGCAGGCCAGCCAGCGTGGTCCTGGACCCTGGCGCTCTTCCAGAAGCTTTCCATTGCCCTGCCTGAGATACCCCTCCTGTCCCGGCCCCCACTGCTTTTTTCCTTCCTCACCTCTGTCCGGAGAGAAATTCCAGCGGAAGGTATGGGTGACACATCCTCTTCTTTACAGGCGGCAGCCTGGCAACTCCTGCAGAAAGGCCAGCAGAACCCCACTCACACCGGGCCACCCACAAAGCTGTGGCCCCT
The DNA here is from genome assembly GCF_964341445.2 of Mesoplodon mirus. Taxonomy (NCBI): domain Eukaryota; kingdom Metazoa; phylum Chordata; class Mammalia; order Artiodactyla; family Ziphiidae; genus Mesoplodon; species Mesoplodon mirus. The sequence continues at coordinate 538,102 of NW_028295625.1, read as the reverse complement.
CACTCCCTCCCACCAGCACAGCCCCGAGACTGCTGACGGGGCAGAGAATATGGAGTCAGGCACAGCTTCAGGGGCTATTGCTGCCTGGAGCTCTGTTTATATTGACCTCAACGAGGCACACCTGGGGAGGGCGGGCCGGCAGGGTAAGGCTGCCCAGGTCAGCTAATCCACAACCCTCAGGGAATCACATTGTTGAAAATGGACCCCGCTAAGGCAGAAGAGAAGCCAAGGGAAAAAAGGACACAATGCCATTTGCAGCACCGTAGATGAGTCTAGAAGTAATCACGTGACTTGTAGTAAGTCAGAAAGTGAAAGACACATATCATATCATATCACTTATAGGTGTTACCTAAAAATGGATACCAGGGCAGATATTTCCACGGAGAAGGGCAATCACAGATTCATTAAACAAACTTATGGTTCACCAATGGAAAGGTGTGAGGATTGGTTTCATTACGATATCGGGGTTAACAGACATTTACAAACACAGGTGACATATATAATCACCAAAGACCTACAGAATACCAAGAGAGGACTACTCAACATTCTGTCATAACGTACATGGGAAAAGGATCCCAAGAAGAACAGTCATCTGTATATGTGTAAAAGAACCACATCTTCCACACCTACAACAAGCCAAACATTGTAATCAAACTTGCTGTAATAAAAAATAAAAAAAATTAAATTAAAAACACGAACAAGAAGTAGTGAGACAAACGTGAGGGGCTTTCTCCTGGCACATTCCATTCTAAACTCCAATCTAGAACACCACTTCCACTGAGGCTCTCTTGCCCTAGTAACCAGATTTGGTAAGGGTGAACTGCTGCCACCTTGTGGCCGTTTCACACAACAGCAGCTTTAATCCCAACGCTAATGATCAGTTGATATTCAAAATCATTGCAGGCCTGTAAATGACACCTGCCCTGAAAACAAATCCTGGGGTCACATATCAACCAAAAAATTCAAAGGACGTCCATATTTCAAAACGACCGTTTCAAAAGGCATATTTTACGCACATTAGTGTTCTGCTTCTTTTCCTTTCTTTCCTTTTTTGTTAAAAAACACGGGAATGGAAAAAGGCATCCCTCAGAATGGGCAAAAATCGTTGCAGACGAATCAATGGACAGAGGTTTAATCTCGAATATATATAAACAGCTCATGCAGCTTAATATTAAAAAACAAACAAACCCCCAAAAAATGGGCAGAAGATCTAAAGAGACGTTTTTTCAAAGGAGACAGAGATGGCCAAGACACACATGAAAAGCTGCTCAACAGCACTAATTATTAGAGAAATGCAAATCAAAACTACAATGAGGTATCACCTCACACCTGTTAGAATCGGCATCATCAGAAAATCTACAAACAACCAATTCTGGGGAGGGTGTGGACAAAAGGAGCCCTCTTCCACTATTGGTGGTAATGTAAATTGATAGAGTCACTATGGAGAACAGTATGGAGTTTCCTTAAAAAAATTAGAAATAGAATTACCATCTGATCCAGCAATCCCACTTCTGGGCATATACCCAGAGAAAACCGTATTTCAAAAAGGCACATTCACCACAATGTTCGTTGCAGCACTATTTACAATAGCCAGGTAATGGAAGCAACCTAAATGCCCACAGACAGATGAATGGATAAAGATGTGGTACATATATAAAATGGAATATTACTCGGCCATAAAAAGGAATGAAACTGGGTCATTTGTAGAGACATCGATGGATCGAGAGACTGTCATACAGAATGAAGTAAGTCAGAAAGAGGAAAACAAATATTGTATATTAATGCATATATGTGGAGCCTAAAAATGGTACAGATGAACTGGTTTGCAGGGAAGAAATAGAGACACAGAGGTAGAGAACAAACGTATGGACACCAAGTGTGGGAAGCCATGGGGTGGTGGTGGTGGGATGAGTTGGGAGTTTGGGATTGACCTGTATACATGTATATGCATAAAATACATAACTAATAATAACGTGCTGTATAAAAAAATAAAATTTCGAAATTTTAAAAAATAAAATTTAAAAATAAAACAGAAAAAAGTTCTTCCCGTCACACAGATGTATTTATAGGAATGAATTATTTCCATGCTTATATCTATAAATACATAAAAGAGGAATAACATCTAACTTGAAACATAAAAGAAAAAAAAAGTGAACCCACGAGTTATACAGAGGAAAACCCTATCACGGCACTTGCTCCAGTGGTAAACAATTCTGAAATTGGTCAGAGGTGGGGAACCATCTCCCATACAGCCAGCAACCCAACCCCCACGCAAGGAGCGTCCTCATTGCAAAGCTGGGGGACCGTGCCGAGGCATCTGTGAGTAAACGTGAGCTGAGCCCCAGGCCAGCTGCTGCTGAACTGTTCCCACCCTTTCCAGGTAAAACACCTGAATATGTACAAGGGCTTGAAAGCCTAGAGGAAGGACCGTGGAGCCACACCAGCGACAGCACGCAGGCCAACTTGGTGCCTGCAGGCCAGCCAGCATGGTCCTGGACCCTGGCGCTCTTCCAGAAGCTTTCCATTGCCCTGCCTGAGATACCCCTCCTGTCCCGGCCCCCACTGCTTTTTTCCTTCCTCACCTCTGTCCGGAGAGAAATTCCAGCGGAAGGTATGGGTGACACATCCTCTTCTTTACAGGCGGCAGCCTGGCAACTCCTGCAGAAAGGCCAGCAGAACCCCACTCACACCGGGCCACCCACAAAGCTGTGGCACCTCACTCCCTCCCACCAGCACAGCCCCGAGACTGCTGACGGGGCAGAGAATATGGAGTCAGGCACAGCTTCAGGGGCTATTGCTGCCTGGAGCTCTGTTTATATTGACCTCAACGAGGCACACCTGGGGAGGGCGGGCCGGCAGGGTAAGGCTGCCCAGGTCAGCTAATCCACAACCCTCAGGGAATCACATTGTTGAAAATGGACCCCGCTAAGGCAGAAGAGAAGCCAAGGGAAAAAAGGACACAATGCCATTTGCAGCACCGTAGATGAGTCTAGAAGTAATCACGTGACTTGTAGTAAGTCAGAAAGTGAAAGACACATATCATATCATATCACTTATAGGTGTTACCTAAAAATGGATACCAGGGCAGATATTTCCACGGAGAAGGGCAATCACAGATTCATTAAACAAACTTATGGTTCACCAATGGAAAGGTGTGAGGATTGGTTTCATTACGATATCGGGGTTAACAGACATTTACAAACACAGGTGACATATATAATCACCAAAGACCTACAGAATACCAAGAGAGGACTACTCAACATTCTGTCATAACGTACATGGGAAAAGGATCCCAAGAAGAACAGTCATCTGTATATGTGTAAAAGAACCACATCTTCCACACCTACAACAAGCCAAACATTGTAATCAAACTTGCTGTAATAAAAAATAAAAAAATTAAATTAAAAACACGAACAAGAAGTAGTGAGACAAACGTGAGGGGCTTTCTCCTGGCACATTCCATTCTAAACTCCAATCTAGAACACCACTTCCACTGAGGCTCTCTTGCCCTAGTAACCAGATTTGGTAAGGGTGAACTGCTGCCACCTTGTGGCCGTTTCACACAACAGCAGTTTAATCCCAACGCTAATGGTCAGTTGATATTCAAAATCATTGCAGGCCTGTAAATGACACCTGCCCTGAAAACAAATCCTGGGGTCACATATCGACCAAAAAATTCAAAGGACGTCCATATTTCAAAACGACCGTTTCAAAAGGCATATTTTACGCACATTAGTGTTCTGCTTCTTTTCCTTTCTTTCCTTTTTTGTTAAAAAACACGGGAATGGAAAAAGGCATCCCTCAGAATGGGCCAAAATCGTTGCAGACGAATCAATGGACAGAGGTTTAATCTCCAATATATATAAACAGCTCATGCAGCTTAATATTAAAAAAACAAACAACCCAAAAAAATGGGCAGAAGATCTAAAGAGACGTTTCTTCAAAGGAGACAGAGAGATGGCCAAGACGCACATGAAAAGCTGCTCAACAGCACTAATTATTAGAGAAATGCAAATCAAAACTACAATGAGGTATCACCTCACACCTGTTAGAATCGGCATCATCAGAAAATCTACAAACAACCAATTCTGGGGAGGGTGTGGACAAAAGGAGCCCTCTTCCACTATTGGTGGGAATGTAAATTGATACAGTCCCTATGGAGAACAGTATGGAGTTTCCTTAAAATAACTAGAAATAGAATTACCATCTGATCCAGCAATCCCACTTCTGGGCATATACCCAGAGAAAACCGTATTTCAAAAAGGCACATTCACCACAATGTTCGTTGCAGCACTATTTACAATAGCCAGGTAATGGAAGCAACCTAAATGCCCACAGACAGATGAATGGATAAAGATGTGGTACATATATAAAATGGAATATGACTCGGCCATAAAAAGGAATGAAACTGGGTCATTTGTAGAGACATCGATGGATCGAGAGACTGTCATACAGAATGAAGTAAGTCAGAAAGAGGAAAACAAATATTGTATATTAATGCATATATGTGGAGCCTAAAAATGGTACAGATGAACTGGTTTGCAGGGAAGAAATAGAGACACAGAGGTAGAGAACAAACGTATGGACACCAAGTGTGGGAAGCCATGGGGTGGTGGTGGTGGGATGAGTTGGGAGTTTGGGATTGACCTGTATACATGTATATGCATAAAATACATAACTAATAATAACGTGCTGTATAAAAAAATAAATAAAATTTCAAAATTTTAAAAAATAAAATTTAAAAATAAAACAGAAAAAAGTTCTTCCCGTCACACAGATGTATTTATAGGAATGAATTATTTCCATGCTTATATCTATAAATACATAAAAGAGGAATAACATCTAACTTGAAACATAAAAGAAAAAAAAAGTGAACCCACGAGTTATACAGAGGAAAACCCTATCACGGCACTTGCTCCAGTGGTAAACAATTCTGAAATTGGTCAGAGGTGGGGAACCATCTCCCATACAGCCAGCAACCCAACCCCCACGCAAGGAGCGTCCTCATTGCAAAGCTGGGGGACCGTGCCGAGGCATCTGTGAGTAAACGTGAGCTGAGCCCCAGGCCAGCTGCTGCTGAACTGTTCCCACCCTTTCCAGGTAAAACACCTGAATATGTACAAGGGCTTGAAAGCCTAGAGGAAGGACCGTGGAGCCACACCAGCGACAGCACGCAGGCCAACTTGGTGCCTGCAGGCCAGCCAGCGTGGTCCTGGACCCTGGCGCTCTTCCAGAAGCTTTCCATTGCCCTGCCTGAGATACCCCTCCTGTCCCGGCCCCCACTGCTTTTTTCCTTCCTCACCTCTGTCCGGAGAGAAATTCCAGCGGAAGGTATGGGTGACACATCCTCTTCTTTACAGGCGGCAGCCTGGCAACTCCTGCAGAAAAGCCAGCAGAACCCCACTCACACCGGGCCACCCACAAAGCTGTGGCCCCTCACTCCCTCCCACCAGCACAGCCCCGAGACTGCTGACGGGGCAGAGAATATGGAGTCAGGCACAGCTTCAGGGGCTATTGCTGCCTGGAGCTCTGTTTATATTGACCTCAACGAGGCACACCTGGGGAGGGCGGGCCGGCAGGGTAAGGCTGCCCAGGTCAGCTAATCCACAACCCTCAGGGAATCACATTGTTGAAAATGGACCCCGCTAAGGCAGAAGAGAAGCCAAGGGAAAAAAGGACACAATGCCATTTGCAGCACCGTAGATGAGTCTAGAAGTAATCACGTGACTTGTAGTAAGTCAGAAAGTGAAAGACACATATCATATCATATCACTTATAGGTGTTACCTAAAAATGGATACCAGGGCAGATATTTCCACGGAGAAGGGCAATCACAGATTCATTAAACAAACTTATGGTTCACCAATGGAAAGGTGTGAGGATTGGTTTCATTACGATATCGGGGTTAACAGACATATACAAACACAGGTGACATATATAATCACCAAAGACCTACAGAATACCAAGAGAGGACTACTCAACATTCTGTCATAACGTACATGGGAAAAGGATCCCAAGAAGAACAGTCATCTGTATATGTGTAAAAGAACCACATCTTCCACACCTACAACAAGCCAAACATTGTAATCAAACTTGCTGTAATAAAAAATAAAAAAATTAAATTAAAAACACGAACAAGAAGTAGTGAGACAAACGTGAGGGGCTTTCTCCTGGCACATTCCATTCTAAACTCCAATCTAGAACACCACTTCCACTGAGGCTCTCTTGCCCTAGTAACCAGATTTGGTAAGGGTGAACTGCTGCCACCTTGTGGCCGTTTCACACAACAGCAGTTTAATCCCAACGCTAATGGTCAGTTGATATTCAAAATCATTGCAGGCCTGTAAATGACACCTGCCCTGAAAACAAATCCTGGGGTCACATATCGACCAAAAAATTCAAAGGACGTCCATATTTCAAAACGACCGTTTCAAAAGGCATATTTTACGCACATTAGTGTTCTGCTTCTTTTCCTTTCTTTCCTTTTTTGTTAAAAAACACGGGAATGGAAAAAGGCATCCCTCAGAATGGGCGAAAATCGTTGCAGACGAATCAATGGACAGAGGTTTAATCTCCAATATATATAAACAGCTCATGCAGCTTAATATTAAAAAAACAAACAACCCAAAAAAATGGGCAGAAGATCTAAAGAGACGTTTCTTCAAAGGAGACAGAGAGATGGCCAAGACGCACATGAAAAGCTGCTCAACAGCACTAATTATTAGAGAAATGCAAATCAAAACTACAATGAGGTATCACCTCACACCTGTTAGAATCGGCATCATCAGAAAATCTACAAACAACCAATTCTGGGGAGGGTGTGGACAAAAGGAGCCCTCTTCCACTATTGGTGGGAATGTAAATTGATACAGTCCCTATGGAGAACAGTATGGAGTTTCCTTAAAATAACTAGAAATAGAATTACCATCTGATCCAGCAATCCCACTTCTGGGCATATACCCAGAGAAAACCGTATTTCAAAAAGGCACATTCACCACAATGTTCGTTGCAGCACTATTTACAATAGCCAGGTAATGGAAGCAACCTAAATGCCCACAGACAGATGAATGGATAAAGATGTGGTACATATATAAAATGGAATATGACTCGGCCATAAAAAGGAATGAAACTGGGTCATTTGTAGAGACATCGATGGATCGAGAGACTGTCATACAGAATGAAGTAAGTCAGAAAGAGGAAAACAAATATTGTATATTAATGCATATATGTGGAGCCTAAAAATGGTACAGATGAACTGGTTTGCAGGGAAGAAATAGAGACACAGAGGTAGAGAACAAACGTATGGACACCAAGTGTGGGAAGCCATGGGGTGGTGGTTGTGGGATGAGTTGGGAGTTTGGGATTGACCTGTATACATGTATATGCATAAAATACATAACTAATAATAACGTGCTGTATTAAAAAATAAATAAAATTTCAAAATTTTAAAAAATAAAATTTAAAAATAAAACAGAAAAAAGTTCTTCCCGTCACACAGATGTATTTATAGGAATGAATTATTTCCATGCTTATATCTATAAATACATAAAAGAGGAATAACATCTAACTTGAAACATAAAAGAAAAAAAAAGTGAACCCACGAGTTATACAGAGGAAAACCCTATCACGGCACTTGCTCCAGTGGTAAACAATTCTGAAATTGGTCAGAGGTGGGGAACCATCTCCCATACAGCCAGCAACCCAACCCCCACGCAAGGAGCGTCCTCATTGCAAAGCTGGGGGACCGTGCCGAGGCATCTGTGAGTAAACGTGAGCTGAGCCCCAGGCCAGCTGCTGCTGAACTGTTCCCACCCTTTCCAGGTAAAACACCTGAATATGTACAAGGGCTTGAAAGCCTAGAGGAAGGACCGTGGAGCCACACCAGCGACAGCACGCAGGCCAACTTGGTGCCTGCAGGCCAGCCAGCGTGGTCCTGGACCCTGGCGCTCTTCCAGAAGCTTTCCATTGCCCTGCCTGAGATACCCCTCCTGTCCCGGCCCCCACTGCTTTTTTCCTTCCTCACCTCTGTCCGGAGAGAAATTCCAGCGGAAGGTATGGGTGACACATCCTCTTCTTTACAGGCGGCAGCCTGGCAACTCCTGCAGAAAGGCCAGCAGAACCCCACTCACACCGGGCCACCCACAAAGCTGTGGCCCCTCACTCCCTCCCACCAGCACAGCCCCGAGACTGCTGACGGGGCAGAGAATATGGAGTCAGGCACAGCTTCAGGGGCTATTGCTGCCTGGAGCTCTGTTTATATTGACCTCAACGAGGCACAGCTGGGGAGGGCGGGCCGGCAGGGTAAGGCTGCCCAGGTCAGCTAATCCACAACCCTCAGGGAATCACATTGTTGAAAATGGACCCCGCTAAGGCAGAAGAGAAGCCAAGGGAAAAAAGGACACAATGCCATTTGCAGCACCGTAGATGAGTCTAGAAGTAATCACGTGACTTGTAGTAAGTCAGAAAGTGAAAGACACATATCATATCATATCACTTATAGGTGTTACCTAAAAATGGATACCAGGGCAGATATTTCCACGGAGAAGGGCAATCACAGATTCATTAAACAAACTTATGGTTCACCAATGGAAAGGTGTGAGGATTGGTTTCATTACGATATCGGGGTTAACAGACATATACAAACACAGGTGACATATATAATCACCAAAGACCTACAGAATACCAAGGGAGGACTACTCAACATTCTGTCATAACGTACATGGGAAAAGGATCCCAAGAAGAACAGTCATCTGTATATGTGTAAAAGAACCACATCTTCCACACCTACAACAAGCCAAACATTGTAATCAAACTTGCTGTAATAAAGAATAAAAAAATTAAATTAAAAACACGAACAAGAAGTAGTGAGACAAACGTGAGGGGCTTTCTCCTGGTACATTCCATTCTAAACTCCAATCTAGAACACCACTTCCACTGAGGCTCTCTTGCCCTAGTAACCAGATTTGGTAAGGGTGAACTGCTGCCACCTTGTGGCCGTTTCACACAACAGCAGTTTAATCCCAACGCTAATGGTCAGTTGATATTCAAAATCATTGCAGGCCTGTAAATGACACCTGCCCTGAAAACAAATCCTGGGGTCACATATCGACCAAAAATTTCAAAGGACGTCCATATTTCAAAACCACCGTTTCAAAAGGCATATTTTACGCACATTAGTGTTCTGCTTCTTTTCCTTTCTTTCCTTTTTTGTTAAAAAACACGGGAATGGAAAAAGGCATCCCTCAGAATGGGCGAAAATCGTTGCAGATGAATCAATGGACAGAGGTTTAATCTCCAATATATATAAACAGCTCATGCAGCTTAATATTAGAAAAAACAAACAACCCAAAAAAAATGGGCAGAAGATCTAAAGAGACGTTTCTTCAAAGGAGACACAGAGATGGCCAAGACGCACATGAAAAGCTGCTCAACAGCACTAATTATTAGAGAAATGCAAATCAAAACTACAATGAGGTATCACCTCACACCTGTTAGAATCGGCATCATCAGAAAATCTACAAACAACCAATTCTGGGGAGGGTGTGGACAAAAGGAGCCCTCTTCCACTATTGGTGGGAATGTAAATTGATAGAGTCCCTATGGAGAACAGTATGGAGTTTCCTTAAAATAACTAGAAATAGAATTACCATCTGATCCAGCAATCCCACTTCTGGGCATATACCCAGAGAAAACCGTATTTCAAAAAGGCACATTCACCACAATGTTCGTTGCAGCACTATTTACAATAGCCAGGTAATGGAAGCAACCTAAATGCCCACAGACAGATGAATGGATAAAGATGTGGTACATATATAAAATGGAATATTACTCGGCCATAAAAAGGAATGAAACTGGGTCATTTGTAGAGACATCGATGGATCGAGAGACTGTCATACAGAATGAAGTAAGTCAGAAAGAGGAAAACAAATATTGTATATTAATGCATATATGTGGAGCCTAAAAATGGTACAGATGAACTGGTTTGCAGGGAAGAAATAGAGACACAGAGGTAGAGAACAAACGTATGGACACCAAGTGTGGGAAGCCATGGGGTGGTGGTGGTGGGATGAGTTGGGAGTTTGGGATTGACCTGTATACATGTATATGCATAAAATACATAACTAATAATAACGTGCTGTATAAAAAAATAAATAAAATTTCAAAATTTTAAAAAATAAAATTTAAAAATAAAACAGAAAAAAGTTCTTCCCGTCACACAGATGTATTTATAGGAATGAATTATTTCCATGCTTATATCTATAAATACATAAAAGAGGAATAACATCTAACTTGAAACATAAAAGAAAAAAAAAGTGAACCCACGAGTTATACAGAGGAAAACCCTATCACGGCACTTGCTCCAGTGGTAAACAATTCTGAAATTGGTCAGAGGTGGGGAACCATCTCCCATACAGCCAGCAACCCAACCCCCACACAAGGAGCGTCCTCATTGCAAAGCTGGGGGACCGTGCCGAGGCATCTGTGAGTAAACGTGAGCTGAGCCTCAGGCCAGCTGCTGCTTAACTGTTCCCACCCTTTCCAGGTAAAACACCTGAATATGTACAAGGGCTTGAAAGCCTAGAGGAAGGACCGTGGAGCCACACCAGCGACAGCACGCAGGCCAACTTGGTGCCTGCAGGCCAGCCAGCGTGGTCCTGGACCCTGGCGCTCTTCCAGAAGCTTTCCATTGCCCTGCCTGAGATACCCCTCCTGTCCCGGCCCCCACTGCTTTTTTCCTTCCTCACCTCTGTCCGGAGAGAAATTCCAGCGGAAGGTATGGGTGACACATCCTCTTCTTTACAGGCGGCAGCCTGGCAACTCCTGCAGAAAGGCCAGCAGAACCCCACTCACACCGGGCCACCCACAAAGCTGTGGCCCCTCACTCCCTCCCACCAGCACAGCCCCGAGACTGCTGACGGGGCAGAGAATATGGAGTCAGGCACAGCTTCAGGGGCTATTGCTGCCTGGAGCTCTGTTTATATTGACCTCAACGAGGCACACCTGGGGAGGGCGGGCCGGCAGGGTAAGGCTGCCCAGGTCAGCTAATCCACAACCCTCAGGGAATCACATTGTTGAAAATGGACCCCGCTAAGGCAGAAGAGAAGCCAAGGGAAAAAAGGACACAATGCCATTTGCAGCACCGTAGATGAGTCTAGAAGTAATCACGTGACTTGTAGTAAGTCAGAAAGTGAAAGACACATATCATATCATATCACTTATAGGTGTTACCTAAAAATGGATACCAGGGCAGATATTTCCACGGAGAAGGGCAATCACAGATTCATTAAACAAACTTATGGTTCACCAATGGAAAGGTGTGAGGATTGGTTTCATTACGATATCGGGGTTAACAGACATTTACAAACACAGGTGACATATATAATCACCAAAGACCTACAGAATACCAAGAGAGGACTACTCAACATTCTGTCATAACGTACATGGGAAAAGGATCCCAAGAAGAACAGTCATCTGTATATGTGTAAAAGAACCACATCTTCCACACCTACAACAAGCCAAACATTGTAATCAAACTTGCTGTAATAAAAAATAAAAAAAATTAAATTAAAAACACGAACAAGAAGTAGTGAGACAAACGTGAGGGGCTTTCTCCTGGCACATTCCATTCTAAACTCCAATCTAGAACACCACTTCCACTGAGGCTCTCTTGCCCTAGTAACCAGATTTGGTAAGGGTGAACTGCTGCCACCTTGTGGCCGTTTCACACAACAGCAGCTTTAATCCCAACGCTAATGATCAGTTGATATTCAAAATCATTGCAGGCCTGTAAATGACACCTGCCCTGAAAACAAATCCTGGGGTCACATATCAACCAAAAAATTCAAAGGACGTCCATATTTCAAAACGACCGTTTCAAAAGGCATATTTTACGCACATTAGTGTTCTGCTTCTTTTCCTTTCTTTCCTTTTTTGTTAGAAAACACGGGAATGGAAAAAGGCATCCCTCAGAATGGGCAAAAATCGTTGCAGACGAATCAATGGACAGAGGTTTAATCTCGAATATATATAAACAGCTCATGCAGCTTAATATTAAAAAACAAACAAACCCCCAAAAAATGGGCAGAAGATCTAAAGAGACGTTTTTTCAAAGGAGACAGAGAGATGGCCAAGACACACATGAAAAGCTGCTCAACAGCACTAATTATTAGAGAAATGCAAATCAAAACTACAATGAGGTATCACCTCACACCTGTTAGAATCGGCATCATCAGAAAATCTACAAACAACCAATTCTGGGGAGGGTGTGGACAAAAGGAGCCCTCTTCCACTATTGGTGGTAATGTAAATTGATAGAGTCACTATGGAGAACAGTATGGAGTTTCCTTAAAAAAATTAGAAATAGAATTACCATCTGATCCAGCAATCCCACTTCTGGGCATATACCCAGAGAAAACCGTATTTCAAAAAGGCACATTCACCACAATGTTCGTTGCAGCACTATTTACAATAGCCAGGTAATGGAAGCAACCTAAATGCCCACAGACAGATGAATGGATAAAGATGTGGTACATATATAAAATGGAATATTACTCGGCCATAAAAAGGAATGAAACTGGGTCATTTGTAGAGACATCGATGGATCGAGAGACTGTCATACAGAATGAAGTAAGTCAGAAAGAGGAAAACAAATATTGTATATTAATGCATATATGTGGAGCCTAAAAATGGTACAGATGAACTGGTTTGCAGGGAAGAAATAGAGACACAGAGGTAGAGAACAAACGTATGGACACCAAGTGTGGGAAGCCATGGGGTGGTGGTGGTGGGATGAGTTGGGAGTTTGGGATTGACCTGTATACATGTATATGCATAAAATACATAACTAATAATAACGTGCTGTATAAAAAAATAAATAAAATTTCGAAATTTTAAAAAATAAAATTTAAAAATAAAACAGAAAAAAGTTCTTCCCGTCACACAGATGTATTTATAGGAATGAATTATTTCCATGCTTATATCTATAAATACATAAAAGAGGAATAACATCTAACTTGAAACATAAAAGAAAAAAAAAGTGAACCCACGAGTTATACAGAGGAAAACCCTATCACGGCACTTGCTCCAGTGGTAAACAATTCTGAAATTGGTCAGAGGTGGGGAACCATCTCCCATACAGCCAGCAACCCAACCCCCACGCAAGGAGCGTCCTCATTGCAAAGCTGGGGGACCGTGCCGAGGCATCTGTGAGTAAACGTGAGCTGAGCCCCAGGCCAGCTGCTGCTGAACTGTTCCCACCCTTTCCAGGTAAAACACCTGAATATGTACAAGGGCTTGAAAGCCTAGAGGAAGGACCGTGGAGCCACACCAGCGACAGCACGCAGGCCAACTTGGTGCCTGCAGGCCAGCCAGCGTGGTCCTGGACCCTGGCGCTCTTCCAGAAGCTTTCCATTGCCCTGCCTGAGATACCCCTCCTGTCCCGGCCCCCACTGCTTTTTTCCTTCCTCACCTCTGTCCGGAGAGAAATTCCAGCGGAAGGTATGGGTGACACATCCTCTTCTTTACAGGCGGCAGCCTGGCAACTCCTGCAGAAAGGCCAGCAGAACCCCACTCACACCGGGCCACCCACAAAGCTGTGGCCCCTCACTCCCTCCCACCAGCACAGCCCCGAGACTGCTGACGGGGCAGAGAATATGGAGTCAGGCACAGCTTCAGGGGCTATTGCTGCCTGGAGCTCTGTTTATATTGACCTCAACGAGGCACACCTGGGGAGGGCGGGCCGGCAGGGTAAGGCTGCCCAGGTCAGCTAATCCACAACCCTCAGGGAATCACATTGTTGAAAATGGACCCCGCTAAGGCAGAAGAGAAGCCAAGGGAAAAAAGGACACAATGCCATTTGCAGCACCGTAGATGAGTCTAGAAGTAATCACGTGACTTGTAGTAAGTCAGAAAGTGAAAGACACATATCATATCATATCACTTATAGGTGTTACCTAAAAATGGATACCAGGGCAGATATTTCCACGGAGAAGGGCAATCACAGATTCATTAAACAAACTTATGGTTCACCAATGGAAAGGTGTGAGGATTGGTTTCATTACGATATCGGGGTTAACAGACATTTACAAACACAGGTGACATATATAATCACCAAAGACCTACAGAATACCAAGAGAGGACTACTCAACATTCTGTCATAACGTACATGGGAAAAGGATCCCAAGAAGAACAGTCATCTGTATATGTGTAAAAGAACCACATCTTCCACACCTACAACAAGCCAAACATTGTAATCAAACTTGCTGTAATAAAAAATAAAAAAAATTAAATTAAAAACACGAACAAGAAGTAGTGAGACAAACGTGAGGGGCTTTCTCCTGGCACATTCCATTCTAAACTCCAATCTAGAACACCACTTCCACTGAGGCTCTCTTGCCCTAGTAACCAGATTTGGTAAGGGTGAACTGCTGCCACCTTGTGGCCGTTTCACACAACAGCAGTTTAATCCCAACGCTAATGGTCAGTTGATATTCAAAATCATTGCAGGCCTGTAAATGACACCTGCCCTGAAAACAAATCCTGGGGTCACATATCGACCAAAAATTTCAAAGGACGTCCATATTTCAAAACGACCGTTTCAAAAGGCATATTTTACGCACATTAGTGTTCTGCTTCTTTTCCTTTCTTTCCTTTTTTGTTAAAAAACACGGGAATGGAAAAAGGCATCCCTCAGAATGGGCGAAAATCGTTGCAGACGAATCAATGGACAGAGGTTTAATCTCCAATATATATAAACAGCTCATGCAGCTTAATATTAAAAAAACAAACAACCCAAAAAAAATGGGCAGAAGATCTAAAGAGACGTTTCTTCAAAGGAGACAGAGAGATGGCCAAGACGCACATGAAAAGCTGCTCAACAGCACTAATTATTAGAGAAATGCAAATCAAAACTACAATGAGGTATCACCTCACACCTGTTAGAATCGGCATCATCAGAAAATCTACAAACAACCAATTCTGGGGAGGGTGTGGACAAAAGGAGCCCTCTTCCACTATTGGTGGGAATGTAAATTGATAGAGTCACTATGGAGAACAGTATGGAGTTTCCTTAAAAAAATTAGAAATAGAATTACCATCTGATCCAGCAATCCCACTTCTGGGCATATACCCAGAGAAAACCGTATTTCAAAAAGGCACATTCACCACAATGTTCGTTGCAGCACTATTTACAATAGCCAGGTAATGGAAGCAACCTAAATGCCCACAGACAGATGAATGGATAAAGATGTGGTACATATATAAAATGGAATATTACTCGGCCATAAAAAGGAATGAAACTGGGTCATTTGTAGAGACATCGATGGATCGAGAGACTGTCATACAGAATGAAGTAAGTCAGAAA
Organism: Mesoplodon mirus; assembly: GCF_964341445.2. Lineage (NCBI taxonomy): Eukaryota > Metazoa > Chordata > Mammalia > Artiodactyla > Ziphiidae > Mesoplodon > Mesoplodon mirus. Next base: position 522,742 of record NW_028295625.1, on the reverse strand, counting down.
GAGGAAAACAAATATTGTATATTAATGCATATATGTGGAGCCTAAAAATGGTATAGATGAACTGGTTTTCAGGGAAGAAATAGAGACACAGAGGTAGAGAACAAACGTATGGACACCAAGTGTGGGAAGCCATGGGGTGGTGGTGGTGGGATGAGTTGGGAGTTTGGGATTGACCTGTATACATGTATATGCATAAAATACATAACTAATAATAACGTGCTGTATAAAAAAATAAATAAAATTTCAAAATTTTAAAAAATATAATTTAAAAATAAAACAGAAAAAAGTTCTTCCCGTCACACAGATGTATTTATAGGAATGAATTATTTCCATGCTTATATCTATAAATACATAAAAGAGGAATAACATCTAACTTGAAACATAAAAGAAAAAAAAAGTGAACCCACGAGTTATACAGAGGAAAACCCTATCACGGCACTTGCTCCAGTGGTAAACAATTCTGAAATTGGTCAGAGGTGGGGAACCATCTCCCATACAGCCAGCAACCCAACCCCCACGCAAGGAGCGTCCTCATTGCAAAGCTGGGGGACCGTGCCGAGGCATCTGTGAGTAAACGTGAGCTGAGCCCCAGGCCAGCTGCTGCTGAACTGTTCCCACCCTTTCCAGGTAAAACACCTGAATATGTACAAGGGCTTGAAAGCCTAGAGGAAGGACCGTGGAGCCACACCAGCGACAGCACGCAGGCCAACTTGGTGCCTGCAGGCCAGCCAGCGTGGTCCTGGACCCTGGCGCTCTTCCAGAAGCTTTCCATTGCCCTGCCTGAGATACCCCTCCTGTCCCGGCCCCCACTGCTTTTTTCCTTCCTCACCTCTGTCCGGAGAGAAATTCCAGCGGAAGGTATGGGTGACACATCCTCTTCTTTACAGGCGGCAGCCTGGCAACTCCTGCAGAAAGGCCAGCAGAACCCCACTCACACCGGGCCACCCACAAAGCTGTGGCCCCTCACTCCCTCCCACCAGCACAGCCCCGAGACTGCTGACGGGGCAGAGAATATGGAGTCAGGCACAGCTTCAGGGGCTATTGCTGCCTGGAGCTCTGTTTATATTGACCTCAACGAGGCACACCTGGGGAGGGCGGGCCGGCAGGGTAAGGCTGCCCAGGTCAGCTAATCCACAACCCTCAGGGAATCACATTGTTGAAAATGGACCCCGCTAAGGCAGAAGAGAAGCCAAGGGAAAAAAGGACACAATGCCATTTGCAGCACCGTAGATGAGTCTAGAAGTAATCACGTGACTTGTAGTAAGTCAGAAAGTGAAAGACACATATCATATCATATCACTTATAGGTGTTACCTAAAAATGGATACCAGGGCAGATATTTCCACGGAGAAGGGCAATCACAGATTCATTAAACAAACTTATGGTTCACCAATGGAAAGGTGTGAGGATTGGTTTCATTACGATATCGGGGTTAACAGACATTTACAAACACAGGTGACATATATAATCACCAAAGACCTACAGAATACCAAGAGAGGACTACTCAACATTCTGTCATAACGTACATGGGAAAAGGATCCCAAGAAGAACAGTCATCTGTATATGTGTAAAAGAACCACATCTTCCACACCTACAACAAGCCAAACATTGTAATCAAACTTGCTGTAATAAAAAATAAAAAAAATTAAATTAAAAACACGAACAAGAAGTAGTGAGACAAACGTGAGGGGCTTTCTCCTGGCACATTCCATTCTAAACTCCAATCTAGAACACCACTTCCACTGAGGCTCTCTTGCCCTAGTAACCAGATTTGGTAAGGGTGAACTGCTGCCACCTTGTGGCCGTTTCACACAACAGCAGCTTTAATCCCAACGCTAATGATCAGTTGATATTCAAAATCATTGCAGGCCTGTAAATGACACCTGCCCTGAAAACAAATCCTGGGGTCACATATCAACCAAAAAATTCAAAGGACGTCCATATTTCAAAACGACCGTTTCAAAAGGCATATTTTACGCACATTAGTGTTCTGCTTCTTTTCCTTTCTTTCCTTTTTTGTTAAAAAACACGGGAATGGAAAAAGGCATCCCTCAGAATGGGCAAAAATCGTTGCAGACGAATCAATGGACAGAGGTTTAATCTCGAATATATATAAACAGCTCATGCAGCTTAATATTAAAAAACAAACAAACCCCCAAAAAATGGGCAGAAGATCTAAAGAGACGTTTTTTCAAAGGAGACAGAGAGATGGCCAAGACACACATGAAAAGCTGCTCAACAGCACTAATTATTAGAGAAATGCAAATCAAAACTACAATGAGGTATCACCTCACACCTGTTAGAATCGGCATCATCAGAAAATCTACAAACAACCAATTCTGGGGAGGGTGTGGACAAAAGGAGCCCTCTTCCACTATTGGTGGTAATGTAAATTGATAGAGTCACTATGGAGAACAGTATGGAGTTTCCTTAAAAAAATTAGAAATAGAATTACCATCTGATCCAGCAATCCCACTTCTGGGCATATACCCAGAGAAAACCGTATTTCAAAAAGGCACATTCACCACAATGTTCGTTGCAGCACTATTTACAATAGCCAGGTAATGGAAGCAACCTAAATGCCCACAGACAGATGAATGGATAAAGATGTGGTACATATATAAAATGGAATATTACTCGGCCATAAAAAGGAATGAAACTGGGTCATTTGTAGAGACATCGATGGATCGAGAGACTGTCATACAGAATGAAGTAAGTCAGAAAGAGGAAAACAAATATTGTATATTAATGCATATATGTGGAGCCTAAAAATGGTACAGATGAACTGGTTTGCAGGGAAGAAATAGAGACACAGAGGTAGAGAACAAACGTATGGACACCAAGTGTGGGAAGCCATGGGGTGGTGGTGGTGGGATGAGTTGGGAGTTTGGGATTGACCTGTATACATGTATATGCATAAAATACATAACTAATAATAACGTGCTGTATAAAAAAATAAATAAAATTTCAAAATTTTAAAAAATAAAATTTAAAAATAAAACAGAAAAAAGTTCTTCCCGTCACACAGATGTATTTATAGGAATGAATTATTTCCATGCTTATATCTATAAATACATAAAAGAGGAATAACATCTAACTTGAAACATAAAAGAAAAAAAAAGTGAACCCACGAGTTATACAGAGGAAAACCCTATCACGGCACTTGCTCCAGTGGTAAACAATTCTGAAATTGGTCAGAGGTGGGGAACCATCTCCCATACAGCCAGCAACCCAACCCCCACGCAAGGAGCGTCCTCATTGCAAAGCTGGGGGACCGTGCCGAGGCATCTGTGAGTAAACGTGAGCTGAGCCCCAGGCCAGCTGCTGCTGAACTGTTCCCACCCTTTCCAGGTAAAACACCTGAATATGTACAAGGGCTTGAAAGCCTAGAGGAAGGACCGTGGAGCCACACCAGCGACAGCACGCAGGCCAACTTGGTGCCTGCAGGCCAGCCAGCGTGGTCCTGGACCCTGGCGCTCTTCCAGAAGCTTTCCATTGCCCTGCCTGAGATACCCCTCCTGTCCCGGCCCCCACTGCTTTTTTCCTTCCTCACCTCTGTCCGGAGAGAAATTCCAGCGGAAGGTATGGGTGACACATCCTCTTCTTTACAGGCGGCAGCCTGGCAACTCCTGCAGAAAGGCCAGCAGAACCCCACTCACACCGGGCCACCCACAAAGCTGTGGCCCCTCACTCCCTCCCACCAGCACAGCCCCGAGACTGCTGACGGGGCAGAGAATATGGAGTCAGGCACAGCTTCAGGGGCTATTGCTGCCTGGAGCTCTGTTTATATTGACCTCAACGAGGCACACCTGGGGAGGGCGGGCCGGCAGGGTAAGGCTGCCCAGGTCAGCTAATCCACAACCCTCAGGGAATCACATTGTTGAAAATGGACCCCGCTAAGGCAGAAGAGAAGCCAAGGGAAAAAAGGACACAATGCCATTTGCAGCACCGTAGATGAGTCTAGAAGTAATCACGTGACTTGTAGTAAGTCAGAAAGTGAAAGACACATATCATATCATATCACTTATAGGTGTTACCTAAAAATGGATACCAGGGCAGATATTTCCACGGAGAAGGGCAATCACAGATTCATTAAACAAACTTATGGTTCACCAATGGAAAGGTGTGAGGATTGGTTTCATTACGATATCGGGGTTAACAGACATTTACAAACACAGGTGACATATATAATCACCAAAGACCTACAGAATACCAAGAGAGGACTACTCAACATTCTGTCATAACGTACATGGGAAAAGGATCCCAAGAAGAACAGTCATCTGTATATGTGTAAAAGAACCACATCTTCCACACCTACAACAAGCCAAACATTGTAATCAAACTTGCTGTAATAAAAAATAAAAAAAATTAAATTAAAAACACGAACAAGAAGTAGTGAGACAAACGTGAGGGGCTTTCTCCTGGCACATTCCATTCTAAACTCCAATCTAGAACACCACTTCCACTGAGGCTCTCTTGCCCTAGTAACCAGATTTGGTAAGGTTGAACTGCTGCCACCTTGTGGCCGTTTCACACAACAGCAGCTTTAATCCCAACGCTAATGATCAGTTGATATTCAAAATCATTGCAGGCCTGTAAATGACACCTGCCCTGAAAACAAATCCTGGGGTCACATATCAACCAAAAAATTCAAAGGACGTCCATATTTCAAAACGACCGTTTCAAAAGGCATATTTTACGCACATTAGTGTTCTGCTTCTTTTCCTTTCTTTCCTTTTTTGTTAAAAAACACGGGAATGGAAAAAGGCATCCCTCAGAATGGGCAAAAATCGTTGCAGACGAATCAATGGACAGAGGTTTAATCTCGAATATATATAAACAGCTCATGCAGCTTAATATTAAAAAACAAACAAATCCCCAAAAAATGGGCAGAAGATCTAAAGAGACGTTTTTTCAAAGGAGACAGAGAGATGGCCAAGACACACATGAAAAGCTGCTCAACAGCACTAATTATTAGAGAAATGCAAATCAAAACTACAATGAGGTATCACCTCACACCTGTTAGAATCGGCATCATCAGAAAATCTACAAACAACCAATTCTGGGGAGGGTGTGGACAAAAGGAGCCCTCTTCCACTATTGGTGGTAATGTAAATTGATAGAGTCACTATGGAGAACAGTATGGAGTTTCCTTAAAAAAATTAGAAATAGAATTACCATCTGATCCAGCAATCCCACTTCTGGGTATATACCCAGAGAAAACCGTATTTCAAAAAGGCACATTCACCACAATGTTCGTTGCAGCACTATTTACAATAGCCAGGTAATGGAAGCAACCTAAATGCCCACAGACAGATGAATGGATAAAGATGTGGTACATATATAAAATGGAATATTACTCGGCCATAAAAAGGAATGAAACTGGGTCATTTGTAGAGACATCGATGGATCGAGAGACTGTCATACAGAATGAAGTAAGTCAGAAAGAGGAAAACAAATATTGTATATTAATGCATATATGTGGAGCCTAAAAATGGTACAGATGAACTGGTTTGCAGGGAAGAAATAGAGACACAGAGGTAGAGAACAAACGTATGGACACCAAGTGTGGGAAGCCATGGGGTGGTGGTGGTGGGATGAGTTGGGAGTTTGGGATTGACCTGTATACATGTATATGCATAAAATACATAACTAATAATAACGTGCTGTATAAAAAAATAAATAAAATTTCAAAATTTTAAAAAATAAAATTTAAAAATAAAACAGAAAAAAGTTCTTCCCGTCACACAGATGTATTTATAGGAATGAATTATTTCCATGCTTATATCTATAAATACATAAAAGAGGAATAACATCTAACTTGAAACATAAAAGAAAAAAAAAGTGAACCCACGAGTTATACAGAGGAAAACCCTATCACGGCACTTGCTCCAGTGGTAAACAATTCTGAAATTGGTCAGAGGTGGGGAACCATCTCCCATACAGCCAGCAACCCAACCCCCACGCAAGGAGCGTCCTCATTGCAAAGCTGGGGGACCGTGCCGAGGCATCTGTGAGTAAACGTGAGCTGAGCCCCAGGCCAGCTGCTGCTGAACTGTTCCCACCCTTTCCAGGTAAAACACCTGAATATGTACAAGGGCTTGAAAGCCTAGAGGAAGGACCGTGGAGCCACACCAGCGACAGCACGCAGGCCAACTTGGTGCCTGCAGGCCAGCCAGCGTGGTCCTGGACCCTGGCGCTCTTCCAGAAGCTTTCCATTGCCCTGCCTGAGATACCCCTCCTGTCCCGGCCCCCACTGCTTTTTTCCTTCCTCACCTCTGTCCGGAGAGAAATTCCAGCGGAAGGTATGGGTGACACATCCTCTTCTTTACAGGCGGCAGCCTGGCAACTCCTGCAGAAAGGCCAGCAGAACCCCACTCACACCGGGCCACCCACAAAGCTGTGGCCCCTCACTCCCTCCCACCAGCACAGCCCCGAGACTGCTGACGGGGCAGAGAATATGGAGTCAGGCACAGCTTCAGGGGCTATTGCTGCCTGGAGCTCTGTTTATATTGACCTCAACGAGGCACACCTGGGGAGGGCGGGCCGGCAGGGTAAGGCTGCCCAGGTCAGCTAATCCACAACCCTCAGGGAATCACATTGTTGAAAATGGACCCCGCTAAGGCAGAAGAAAAGCCAAGGGAAAAAAGGACACAATGCCATTTGCAGCACCGTAGATGAGTCTAGAAGTAATCACGTGACTTGTAGTAAGTCAGAAAGTGAAAGACACATATCATATCATATCACTTATAGGTGTTACCTAAAAATGGATACCAGGGCAGATATTTCCACGGAGAAGGGCAATCACAGATTCATTAAACAAACTTATGGTTCACCAATGGAAAGGTGTGAGGATTGGTTTCATTACGATATCGGGGTTAACAGACATTTACAAACACAGGTGACATATATAATCACCAAAGACCTACAGAATACCAAGAGAGGACTACTCAACATTCTGTCATAACGTACATGGGAAAAGGATCCCAAGAAGAACAGTCATCTGTATATGTGTAAAAGAACCACATCTTCCACACCTACAACAAGCCAAACATTGTAATCAAACTTGCTGTAATAAAAAATAAAAAAATTAAATTAAAAACACGAACAAGAAGTAGTGAGACAAACGTGAGGGGCTTTCTCCTGGCACATTCCATTCTAAACTCCAATCTAGAACACAACTTCCACTGAGGCTCTCTTGCCCTAGTAACCAGATTTGGTAAGGGTGAACTGCTGCCACCTTGTGGCCGTTTCACACAACAGCAGTTTAATCCCAACGCTAATGGTCAGTTGATATTCAAAATCATTGCAGGCCTGTAAATGACACCTGCCCTGAAAACAAATCCTGGGGTCACATATCGACCAAAAAATTCAAAGGACGTCCATATTTCAAAACGACCGTTTCAAAAGGCATATTTTACGCACATTAGTGTTCTGCTTCTTTTCCTTTCTTTCCTTTTTTGTTAAAAAACACGGGAATGGAAAAAGGCATCCCTCAGAATGGGCCAAAATCGTTGCAGACGAATCAATGGACAGAGGTTTAATCTCCAATATATATAAACAGCTCATGCAGCTTAATATTAAAAAAACAAACAACCCAAAAAAATGGGCAGAAGATCTAAAGAGACGTTTCTTCAAAGGAGACAGAGAGATGGCCAAGACGCACATGAAAAGCTGCTCAACAGCACTAATTATTAGAGAAATGCAAATCAAAACTACAATGAGGTATCACCTCACACCTGTTAGAATCGGCATCATCAGAAAATCTACAAACAACCAATTCTGGGGAGGGTGTGGACAAAAGGAGCCCTCTTCCACTATTGGTGGGAATGTAAATTGATACAGTCCCTATGGAGAACAGTATGGAGTTTCCTTAAAATAACTAGAAATAGAATTACCATCTGATCCAGCAATCCCACTTCTGGGCATATACCCAGAGAAAACCGTATTTCAAAAAGGCACATTCACCACAATGTTCGTTGCAGCACTATTTACAATAGCCAGGTAATGGAAGCAACCTAAATGCCCACAGACAGATGAATGGATAAAGATGTGGTACATATATAAAATGGAATATTACTCGGCCATAAAAAGGAATGAAACTGGGTCATTTGTAGAGACATCGATGGATCGAGAGACTGTCATACAGAATGAAGTAAGTCAGAAAGAGGAAAACAAATATTGTATATTAATGCATATATGTGGAGCCTAAAAATGGTACAGATGAACTGGTTTGCAGGGAAGAAATAGAGACACAGAGGTAGAGAACAAACGTATGGACACCAAGTGTGGGAAGCCATGGGGTGGTGGTGGTGGGATGAGTTGGGAGTTTGGGATTGACCTGTATACATGTATATGCATAAAATACATAACTAATAATAACGTGCTGTATAAAAAAATAAATAAAATTTCAAAATTTTAAAAAATAAAATTTAAAAATAAAACAGAAAAACGTTCTTCCCGTCACACAGATGTATTTATAGGAATGAATTATTTCCATGCTTATATCTATAAATACATAAAAGAGGAATAACATCTAACTTGAAACATAAAAGAAAAAAAAAGTGAACCCACGAGTTATACAGAGGAAAACCCTATCACGGCACTTGCTCCAGTGGTAAACAATTCTGAAATTGGTCAGAGGTGGGGAACCATCTCCCATACAGCCAGCAACCCAACCCCCACGCAAGGAGCGTCCTCATTGCAAAGCTGGGGGACCGTGCCGAGGCATCTGTGAGTAAACGTGAGCTGAGCCCCAGGCCAGCTGCTGCTGAACTGTTCCCACCCTTTCCAGGTAAAACACCTGAATATGTACAAGGGCTTGAAAGCCTAGAGGAAGGACCGTGGAGCCACACCAGCGACAGCACGCAGGCCAACTTGGTGCCTGCAGGCCAGCCAGCGTGGTCCTGGACCCTGGCGCTCTTCCAGAAGCTTTCCATTGCCCTGCCTGAGATACCCCTCCTGTCCCGGCCCCCACTGCTTTTTTCCTTCCTCACCTCTGTCCGGAGAGAAATTCCAGCGGAAGGTATGGGTGACACATCCTCTTCTTTACAGGCGGCAGCCTGGCAACTCCTGCAGAAAGGCCAGCAGAACCCCACTCACACCGGGCCACCCACAAAGCTGTGGCCCCTCACTCCCTCCCACCAGCACAGCCCCGAGACTGCTGACGGGGCAGAGAATATGGAGTCAGGCACAGCTTCAGGGGCTATTGCTGCCTGGAGCTCTGTTTATATTGACCTCAACGAGGCACACCTGGGGAGGGCGGGCCGGCAGGGTAAGGCTGCCCAGGTCAGCTAATCCACAACCCTCAGGGAATCACATTGTTGAAAATGGACCCCGCTAAGGCAGAAGAGAAGCCAAGGGAAAAAAGGACACAATGCCATTTGCAGCACCGTAGATGAGTCTAGAAGTAATCACGTGCCTTGTAGTAAGTCAGAAAGTGAAAGACACATATCATATCATATCACTTATAGGTGTTACCTAAAAATGGATACCAGGGCAGATATTTCCACGGAGAAGGGCAATCACAGATTCATTAAACAAACTTATGGTTCACCAATGGAAAGGTGTGAGGATTGGTTTCATTACGATATCGGGGTTAACAGACATATACAAACACAGGTGACATATATAATCACCAAAGACCTACAGAATACCAAGAGAGGACTACTCAACATTCTGTCATAACGTACATGGGAAAAGGATCCCAAGAAGAACAGTCATCTGTATATGTGTAAAAGAACCACATCTTCCACACCTACAACAAGCCAAACATTGTAATCAAACTTGCTGTAATAAAAAATAAAAAAATTAAATTAAAAACACGAACAAGAAGTAGTGAGACAAACGTGAGGGGCTTTCTCCTGGCACATTCCATTCTAAACTCCAATCTAGAACACCACTTCCACTGAGGCTCTCTTGCCCTAGTAACCAGATTTGGTAAGGGTGAACTGCTGCCACCTTGTGGCCGTTTCACACAACAGCAGTTTAATCCCAACGCTAATGGTCAGTTGATATTCAAAATCATTGCAGGCCTGTAAATGACACCTGCCCTGAAAACAAATCCTGGGGTCACATATCGACCAAAAAATTCAAAGGACGTCCATATTTCAAAACGACCGTTTCAAAAGGCATATTTTACGCACATTAGTGTTCTGCTTCTTTTCCTTTCTTTCCTTTTTTGTTAAAAAACACGGGAATGGAAAAAGGCATCCCTCAGAATGGGCGAAAATCGTTGCAGACGAATCAATGGACAGAGGTTTAATCTCCAATATATATAAACAGCTCATGCAGCTTAATATTAAAAAAACAAACAACCCAAAAAAATGGGCAGAAGATCTAAAGAGACGTTTCTTCAAAGGAGACAGAGAGATGGCCAAGACGCACATGAAAAGCTGCTCAACAGCACTAATTATTAGAGAAATGCAAATCAAAACTACAATGAGGTATCACCTCACACCTGTTAGAATCGGCATCATCAGAAAATCTACAAACAACCAATTCTGGGGAGGGTGTGGACAAAAGGAGCCCTCTTCCACTATTGGTGGGAATGTAAATTGATACAGTCCCTATGGAGAACAGTATGGAGTTTCCTTAAAATAACTAGAAATAGAATTACCATCTGATCCAGCAATCCCACTTCTGGGCATATACCCAGAGAAAACCGTATTTCAAAAAGGCACATTCACCACAATGTTCGTTGCAGCACTATTTACAATAGCCAGGTAATGGAAGCAACCTAAATGCCCACAGACAGATGAATGGATAAAGATGTGGTACATATATAAAATGGAATATGACTCGGCCATAAAAAGGAATGAAACTGGGTCATTTGTAGAGACATCGATGGATCGAGAGACTGTCATACAGAATGAAGTAAGTCAGAAAGAGGAAAACAAATATTGTATATTAATGCATATATGTGGAGCCTAAAAATGGTACAGATGAACTGGTTTGCAGGGAAGAAATAGAGACACAGAGGTAGAGAACAAACGTATGGACACCAAGTGTGGGAAGCCATGGGGTGGTGGTTGTGGGATGAGTTGGGAGTTTGGGATTGACCTGTATACATGTATATGCATAAAATACATAACTAATAATAACGTGCTGTATTAAAAAATAAATAAAATTTCAAAATTTTAAAAAATAAAATTTAAAAATAAAACAGAAAAAAGTTCTTCCCGTCACACAGATGTATTTATAGGAATGAATTATTTCCATGCTTATATCTATAAATACATAAAAGAGGAATAACATCTAACTTGAAACATAAAAGAAAAAAAAAGTGAACCCACGAGTTATACAGAGGAAAACCCTATCACGGCACTTGCTCCAGTGGTAAACAATTCTGAAATTGGTCAGAGGTGGGGAACCATCTCCCATACAGCCAGCAACCCAACCCCCACGCAAGGAGCGTCCTCATTGCAAAGCTGGGGGACCGTGCCGAGGCATCTGTGAGTAAACGTGAGCTGAGCCCCAGGCCAGCTGCTGCTGAACTGTTCCCACCCTTTCCAGGTAAAACACCTGAATATGTACAAGGGCTTGAAAGCCTAGAGGAAGGACCGTGGAGCCACACCAGCGACAGCACGCAGGCCAACTTGGTGCCTGCAGGCCAGCCAGCGTGGTCCTGGACCCTGGCGCTCTTCCAGAAGCTTTCCATTGCCCTGCCTGAGATACCCCTCCTATCCCGGCCCCCACTGCTTTTTTCCTTCCTCACCTCTGTCCGGAGAGAAATTCCAGCGGAAGGTATGGGTGACACATCCTCTTCTTTACAGGCGGCAGCCTGGCAACTCCTGCAGAAAGGCCAGCAGAACCCCACTCACACCGGGCCACCCACAAAGCTGTGGCCCCTCACTCCCTCCCACCAGCACAGCCCCGAGACTGCTGACGGGGCAGAGAATATGGAGTCAGGCACAGCTTCAGGGGCTATTGCTGCCTGGAGCTCTGTTTATATTGACCTCAACGAGGCACACCTGGGGAGGGCGGGCCGGCAGGGTAAGGCTGCCCAGGTCAGCTAATCCACAACCCTCAGGGAATCACATTGTTGAAAATGGACCCCGCTAAGGCAGAAGAGAAGCCAAGGGAAAAAAGGACACAATGCCATTTGCAGCACCGTAGATGAGTCTAGAAGTAATCACGTGACTTGTAGTAAGTCAGAAAGTGAAAGACACATATCATATCATATCACTTAGAGGTGTTACCTAAAAATGGATACCAGGGCAGATATTTCCACGGAGAAGGGCAATCACAGATTCATTAAACAAACTTATGGTTCACCAATGGAAAGGTGTGAGGATTGGTTTCATTACGATATCGGGGTTAACAGACATATACAAACACAGGTGACATATATAATCACCAAAGACCTACAGAATACCAAGGGAGGACTACTCAACATTCTGTCATAACGTACATGGGAAAAGGATCCCAAGAAGAACAGTCATCTGTATATGTGTAAAAGAACCACATCTTCCACACCTACAACAAGCCAAACATTGTAATCAAACTTGCTGTAATAAAGAATAAAAAAATTAAATTAAAAACACGAACAAGAAGTAGTGAGACAAACGTGAGGGGCTTTCTCCTGGTACATTCCATTCTAAACTCCAATCTAGAACACCACTTCCACTGAGGCTCTCTTGCCCTAGTAACCAGATTTGGTAAGGGTGAACTGCTGCCACCTTGTGGCCGTTTCACACAACAGCAGTTTAATCCCAACGCTAATGGTCAGTTGATATTCAAAATCATTGCAGGCCTGTAAATGACACCTGCCCTGAAAACAAATCCTGGGGTCACATATCGACCAAAAATTTCAAAGGACGTCCATATTTCAAAACCACCGTTTCAAAAGGCATATTTTACGCACATTAGTGTTCTGCTTCTTTTCCTTTCTTTCCTTTTTTGTTAAAAAACACGGGAATGGAAAAAGGCATCCCTCAGAATGGGCGAAAATCGTTGCAGACGAATCAATGGACAGAGGTTTAATCTCCAATATATATAAACAGCTCATGCAGCTTAATATTAGAAAAAACAAACAACCCAAAAAAAATGGGCAGAAGATCTAAAGAGACGTTTCTTCAAAGGAGACACAGAGATGGCCAAGACACACATGAAAAGCTGCTCAACAGCACTAATTATTAGAGAAATGCAAATCAAAACTACAATGAGGTATCACCTCACACCTGTTAGAATCGGCATCATCAGAAAATCTACAAACAACCAATTCTGGGGAGGGTGTGGACAAAAGGAGCCCTCTTCCACTATTGGTGGGAATGTAAATTGATACAGTCCCTATGGAGAACAGTATGGAGTTTCCTTAAAATAACTAGAAATAGAATTACCATCTGATACAGCAATCCCACTTCTGGGCATATACCCAGAGAAAACGGTAAATCAAAAAGGCACATTCACCACAATGTTCGTTGCAGCACTATTTACAATAGCCAGGTAATGGAAGCAACCTAAATGCCCACAGACAGATGAATGGATAAAGATGTGGTACATATATAAAATGGAATATGACTCGGCCATAAAAAGGAATGAAACTGGGTCATTTGTAGAGACATCGATGGATCGAGAGACTGTCATACAGAATGAAGTAAGTCAGAAAGAGGAAAACAAATATTGTATATTAATGCATATATGTGGAGCCTAAAAATGGTACAGATGAACTGGTTTGCAGGGAAGAAATAGAGACACAGAGGTAGAGAACAAACGTATGGACACCAAGTGTGGGAAGCCATGGGGTGGTGGTGGTGGGATGAGTTGGGAGTTTGGGATTGACCTGTATACATGTATATGCATAAAATACATAACTAATAATAACGTGCTGTATAAAAAAATAAATAAAATTTCAAAATTTTAAAAAATAAAATTTAAAAATAAAACAGAAAAAAGTTCTTCCCGTCACACAGATGTATTTATAGGAATGAATTATTTCCATGCTTATATCTATAAATACATAAAAGAGGAATAACATCTAACTTGAAACATAAAAGAAAAAAAAAGTGAACCCACGAGTTATACAGAGGAAAACCCTATCACGGCACTTGCTCCAGTGGTAAACAATTCTGAAATTGGTCAGAGGTGGGGAACCATCTCCCATACAGCCAGCAACCCAACCCCCACGCAAGGAGCGTCCTCATTGCAAAGCTGGGGGACCGTGCCGAGGCATCTGTGAGTAAACGTGAGCTGAGCCCCAGGCCAGCTGCTGCTGAACTGTTCCCACCCTTTCCAGGTAAAACACCTGAATATGTACAAGGGCTTGAAAGCCTAGAGGAAGGACCGTGGAGCCACACCAGCGACAGCACGCAGGCCAACTTGGTGCCTGCAGGCCAGCCAGCGTGGTCCTGGACCCTGGCGCTCTTCCAGAAGCTTTCCATTGCCCTGCCTGAGATACCCCTCCTGTCCCGGCCCCCACTGCTTTTTTCCTTCCTCACCTCTGTCCGGAGAGAAATTCCAGCGGAAGGTATGGGTGACACATCCTCTTCTTTACAGGCGGCAGCCTGGCAACTCCTGCAGAAAGGCCAGCAGAACCCCACTCACACCGGGCCACCCACAAAGCTGTGGCCCCTCACTCCCTCCCACCAGCACAGCCCCGAGACTGCTGACGGGGCAGAGAATATGGAGTCAGGCACAGCTTCAGGGGCTATTGCTGCCTGGAGCTCTGTTTATATTGACCTCAACGAGGCACACCTGGGGAGGGCGGGCCGGCAGGGTAAGGCTGCCCAGGTCAGCTAATCCACAACCCTCAGGGAATCACATTGTTGAAAATGGACCCCGCTAAGGCAGAAGAGAAGCCAAGGGAAAAAAGGACACAATGCCATTTGCAGCACCGTAGATGAGTCTAGAAGTAATCACGTGACTTGTAGTAAGTCAGAAAGTGAAAGACACATATCATATCATATCACTTATAGGTGTTACCTAAAAATGGATACCAGGGCAGATATTTCCACGGAGAAGGGCAATCACAGATTCATTAAACAAACTTATGGTTCACCAATGGAAAGGTGTGAGGATTGGTTTCATTACGATATCGGGGTTAACAGACATTTACAAACACAGGTGACATATATAATCACCAAAGACCTACAGAATACCAAGAGAGGACTACTCAACATTCTGTCATAACGTACATGGGAAAAGGATCCCAAGAAGAACAGTCATCTGTATATGTGTAAAAGAACCACATCTTCCACACCTACAACAAGCCAAACATTGTAATCAAACTTGCTGTAATAAAAAATAAAAAAAATTAAATTAAAAACACGAACAAGAAGTAGTGAGACAAACGTGAGGGGCTTTCTCCTGGCACATTCCATTCTAAACTCCAATCTAGAACACCACTTCCACTGAGGCTCTCTTGCCCTAGTAACCAGATTTGGTAAGGTTGAACTGCTGCCACCTTGTGGCCGTTTCACACAACAGCAGCTTTAATCCCAACGCTAATGATCAGTTGATATTCAAAATCATTGCAGGCCTGTAAATGACACCTGCCCTGAAAACAAATCCTGGGGTCACATATCAACCAAAAAATTCAAAGGACGTCCATATTTCAAAACGACCGTTTCAAAAGGCATATTTTACGCACATTAGTGTTCTGCTTCTTTTCCTTTCTTTCCTTTTTTGTTAAAAAACACGGGAATGGAAAAAGGCATCCCTCAGAATGGGCAAAAATCGTTGCAGACGAATCAATGGACAGAGGTTTAATCTCGAATATATATAAACAGCTCATGCAGCTTAATATTAAAAAACAAACAAATCCCCAAAAAATGGGCAGAAGATCTAAAGAGACGTTTTTTCAAAGGAGACAGAGAGATGGCCAAGACACACATGAAAAGCTGCTCAACAGCACTAATTATTAGAGAAATGCAAATCAAAACTACAATGAGGTATCACCTCACACCTGTTAGAATCGGCATCATCAGAAAATCTACAAACAACCAATTCTGGGGAGGGTGTGGACAAAAGGAGCCCTCTTCCACTATTGGTGGTAATGTAAATTGATAGAGTCACTATGGAGAACAGTATGGAGTTTCCTTAAAAAAATTAGAAATAGAATTACCATCTGATCCAGCAATCCCACTTCTGGGTATATACCCAGAGAAAACCGTATTTCAAAAAGGCACATTCACCACAATGTTCGTTGCAGCACTATTTACAATAGCCAGGTAATGGAAGCAACCTAAATGCCCACAGACAGATGAATGGATAAAGATGTGGTACATATATAAAATGGAATATTACTCGGCCATAAAAAGGAATGAAACTGGGTCATTTGTAGAGACATCGATGGATCGAGAGACTGTCATACAGAATGAAGTAAGTCAGAAAGAGGAAAACAAATATTGTATATTAATGCATATATGTGGAGCCTAAAAATGGTACAGATGAACTGGTTTGCAGGGAAGAAATAGAGACACAGAGGTAGAGAACAAACGTATGGACACCAAGTGTGGGAAGCCATGGGGTGGTGGTGGTGGGATGAGTTGGGAGTTTGGGATTGACCTGTATACATGTATATGCATAAAATACATAACTAATAATAACGTGCTGTATAAAAAAATAAATAAAATTTCAAAATTTTAAAAAATAAAATTTAAAAATAAAACAGAAAAAAGTTCTTCCCGTCACACAGATGTATTTATAGGAATGAATTATTTCCATGCTTATATCTATAAATACATAAAAGAGGAATAACATCTAACTTGAAACATAAAAGAAAAAAAAAGTGAACCCACGAGTTATACAGAGGAAAACCCTATCACGGCACTTGCTCCAGTGGTAAACAATTCTGAAATTGGTCAGAGGTGGGGAACCATCTCCCATACAGCCAGCAACCCAACCCCCACGCAAGGAGCGTCCTCATTGCAAAGCTGGGGGACCGTGCCGAGGCATCTGTGAGTAAACGTGAGCTGAGCCCCAGGCCAGCTGCTGCTGAACTGTTCCCACCCTTTCCAGGTAAAACACCTGAATATGTACAAGGGCTTGAAAGCCTAGAGGAAGGACCGTGGAGCCACACCAGCGACAGCACGCAGGCCAACTTGGTGCCTGCAGGCCAGCCAGCGTGGTCCTGGACCCTGGCGCTCTTCCAGAAGCTTTCCATTGCCCTGCCTGAGATACCCCTCCTGTCCCGGCCCCCACTGCTTTTTTCCTTCCTCACCTCTGTCCGGAGAGAAATTCCAGCGGAAGGTATGGGTGACACATCCTCTTCTTTACAGGCGGCAGCCTGGCAACTCCTGCAGAAAGGCCAGCAGAACCCCACTCACACCGGGCCACCCACAAAGCTGTGGCCCCTCACTCCCTCCCACCAGCACAGCCCCGAGACTGCTGACGGGGCAGAGAATATGGAGTCAGGCACAGCTTCAGGGGCTATTGCTGCCTGGAGCTCTGTTTATATTGACCTCAACGAGGCACACCTGGGGAGGGCGGGCCGGCAGGGTAAGGCTGCCCAGGTCAGCTAATCCACAACCCTCAGGGAATCACATTGTTGAAAATGGACCCCGCTAAGGCAGAAGAAAAGCCAAGGGAAAAAAGGACACAATGCCATTTGCAGCACCGTAGATGAGTCTAGAAGTAATCACGTGACTTGTAGTAAGTCAGAAAGTGAAAGACACATATCATATCATATCACTTATAGGTGTTACCTAAAAATGGATACCAGGGCAGATATTTCCACGGAGAAGGGCAATCACAGATTCATTAAACAAACTTATGGTTCACCAATGGAAAGGTGTGAGGATTGGTTTCATTACGATATCGGGGTTAACAGACATTTACAAACACAGGTGACATATATAATCACCAAAGACCTACAGAATACCAAGAGAGGACTACTCAACATTCTGTCATAACGTACATGGGAAAAGGATCCCAAGAAGAACAGTCATCTGTATATGTGTAAAAGAACCACATCTTCCACACCTACAACAAGCCAAACATTGTAATCAAACTTGCTGTAATAAAAAATAAAAAAATTAAATTAAAAACACGAACAAGAAGTAGTGAGACAAACGTGAGGGGCTTTCTCCTGGCACATTCCATTCTAAACTCCAATCTAGAACACAACTTCCACTGAGGCTCTCTTGCCCTAGTAACCAGATTTGGTAAGGGTGAACTGCTGCCACCTTGTGGCCGTTTCACACAACAGCAGTTTAATCCCAACGCTAATGGTCAGTTGATATTCAAAATCATTGCAGGCCTGTAAATGACACCTGCCCTGAAAACAAATCCTGGGGTCACATATCGACCAAAAAATTCAAAGGACGTCCATATTTCAAAACGACCGTTTCAAAAGGCATATTTTACGCACATTAGTGTTCTGCTTCTTTTCCTTTCTTTCCTTTTTTGTTAAAAAACACGGGAATGGAAAAAGGCATCCCTCAGAATGGGCCAAAATCGTTGCAGACGAATCAATGGACAGAGGTTTAATCTCCAATATATATAAACAGCTCATGCAGCTTAATATTAAAAAAACAAACAACCCAAAAAAATGGGCAGAAGATCTAAAGAGACGTTTCTTCAAAGGAGACAGAGAGATGGCCAAGACGCACATGAAAAGCTGCTCAACAGCACTAATTATTAGAGAAATGCAAATCAAAACTACAATGAGGTATCACCTCACACCTGTTAGAATCGGCATCATCAGAAAATCTACAAACAACCAATTCTGGGGAGGGTGTGGACAAAAGGAGCCCTCTTCCACTATTGGTGGGAATGTAAATTGATACAGTCCCTATGGAGAACAGTATGGAGTTTCCTTAAAATAACTAGAAATAGAATTACCATCTGATCCAGCAATCCCACTTCTGGGCATATACCCAGAGAAAACCGTATTTCAAAAAGGCACATTCACCACAATGTTCGTTGCAGCACTATTTACAATAGCCAGGTAATGGAAGCAACCTAAATGCCCACAGACAGATGAATGGATAAAGATGTGGTACATATATAAAATGGAATATTACTCGGCCATAAAAAGGAATGAAACTGGGTCATTTGTAGAGACATCGATGGATCGAGAGACTGTCATACAGAATGAAGTAAGTCAGAAAGAGGAAAACAAATATTGTATATTAATGCATATATGTGGAGCCTAAAAATGGTACAGATGAACTGGTTTGCAGGGAAGAAATAGAGACACAGAGGTAGAGAACAAACGTATGGACACCAAGTGTGGGAAGCCATGGGGTGGTGGTGGTGGGATGAGTTGGGAGTTTGGGATTGACCTGTATACATGTATATGCATAAAATACATAACTAATAATAACGTGCTGTATAAAAAAATAAATAAAATTTCAAAATTTTAAAAAATAAAATTTAAAAATAAAACAGAAAAAAGTTCTTCCCGTCACACAGATGTATTTATAGGAATGAATTATTTCCATGCTTATATCTATAAATACATAAAAGAGGAATAACATCTAACTTGAAACATAAAAGAAAAAAAAAGTGAACCCACGAGTTATACAGAGGAAAACCCTATCACGGCACTTGCTCCAGTGGTAAACAATTCTGAAATTGGTCAGAGGTGGGGAACCATCTCCCATACAGCCAGCAACCCAACCCCCACGCAAGGAGCGTCCTCATTGCAAAGCTGGGGGACCGTGCCGAGGCATCTGTGAGTAAACGTGAGCTGAGCCCCAGGCCAGCTGCTGCTGAACTGTTCCCACCCTTTCCAGGTAAAACACCTGAATATGTACAAGGGCTTGAAAGCCTAGAGGAAGGACCGTGGAGCCACACCAGCGACAGCACGCAGGCCAACTTGGTGCCTGCAGGCCAGCCAGCGTGGTCCTGGACCCTGGCGCTCTTCCAGAAGCTTTCCATTGCCCTGCCTGAGATACCCCTCCTGTCCCGGCCCCCACTGCTTTTTTCCTTCCTCACCTCTGTCCGGAGAGAAATTCCAGCGGAAGGTATGGGTGACACATCCTCTTCTTTACAGGCGGCAGCCTGGCAACTCCTGCAGAAAGGCCAGCAGAACCCCACTCACACCGGGCCACCCACAAAGCTGTGGCCCCTCACTCCCTCCCACCAGCACAGCCCCGAGACTGCTGACGGGGCAGAGAATATGGAGTCAGGCACAGCTTCAGGGGCTATTGCTGCCTGGAGCTCTGTTTATATTGACCTCAACGAGGCACACCTGGGGAGGGCGGGCCGGCAGGGTAAGGCTGCCCAGGTCAGCTAATCCACAACCCTCAGGGAATCACATTGTTGAAAATGGACCCCGCTAAGGCAGAAGAGAAGCCAAGGGAAAAAAGGACACAATGCCATTTGCAGCACCGTAGATGAGTCTAGAAGTAATCACGTGCCTTGTAGTAAGTCAGAAAGTGAAAGACACATATCATATCATATCACTTATAGGTGTTACCTAAAAATGGATACCAGGGCAGATATTTCCACGGAGAAGGGCAATCACAGATTCATTAAACAAACTTATGGTTCACCAATGGAAAGGTGTGAGGATTGGTTTCATTACGATATCGGGGTTAACAGACATATACAAACACAGGTGACATATATAATCACCAAAGACCTACAGAATACCAAGAGAGGACTACTCAACATTCTGTCATAACGTACATGGGAAAAGGATCCCAAGAAGAACAGTCATCTGTATATGTGTAAAAGAACCACATCTTCCACACCTACAACAAGCCAAACATTGTAATCAAACTTGCTGTAATAAAAAATAAAAAAATTAAATTAAAAACACGAACAAGAAGTAGTGAGACAAACGTGAGGGGCTTTCTCCTGGCACATTCCATTCTAAACTCCAATCTAGAACACCACTTCCACTGAGGCTCTCTTGCCCTAGTAACCAGATTTGGTAAGGGTGAACTGCTGCCACCTTGTGGCCGTTTCACACAACAGCAGTTTAATCCCAACGCTAATGGTCAGTTGATATTCAAAATCATTGCAGGCCTGTAAATGACACCTGCCCTGAAAACAAATCCTGGGGTCACATATCGACCAAAAAATTCAAAGGACGTCCATATTTCAAAACGACCGTTTCAAAAGGCATATTTTACGCACATTAGTGTTCTGCTTCTTTTCCTTTCTTTCCTTTTTTGTTAAAAAACACGGGAATGGAAAAAGGCATCCCTCAGAATGGGCGAAAATCGTTGCAGACGAATCAATGGACAGAGGTTTAATCTCCAATATATATAAACAGCTCATGCAGCTTAATATTAAAAAAACAAACAACCCAAAAAAATGGGCAGAAGATCTAAAGAGACGTTTCTTCAAAGGAGACAGAGAGATGGCCAAGACGCACATGAAAAGCTGCTCAACAGCACTAATTATTAGAGAAATGCAAATCAAAACTACAATGAGGTATCACCTCACACCTGTTAGAATCGGCATCATCAGAAAATCTACAAACAACCAATTCTGGGGAGGGTGTGGACAAAAGGAGCCCTCTTCCACTATTGGTGGGAATGTAAATTGATACAGTCCCTATGGAGAACAGTATGGAGTTTCCTTAAAATAACTAGAAATAGAATTACCATCTGATCCAGCAATCCCACTTCTGGGCATATACCCAGAGAAAACCGTATTTCAAAAAGGCACATTCACCACAATGTTCGTTGCAGCACTATTTACAATAGCCAGGTAATGGAAGCAACCTAAATGCCCACAGACAGATGAATGGATAAAGATGTGGTACATATATAAAATGGAATATGACTCGGCCATAAAAAGGAATGAAACTGGGTCATTTGTAGAGACATCGATGGATCGAGAGACTGTCATACAGAATGAAGTAAGTCAGAAAGAGGAAAACAAATATTGTATATTAATGCATATATGTGGAGCCTAAAAATGGTACAGATGAACTGGTTTGCAGGGAAGAAATAGAGACACAGAGGTAGAGAACAAACGTATGGACACCAAGTGTGGGAAGCCATGGGGTGGTGGTTGTGGGATGAGTTGGGAGTTTGGGATTGACCTGTATACATGTATATGCATAAAATACATAACTAATAATAACGTGCTGTATTAAAAAATAAATAAAATTTCAAAATTTTAAAAAATAAAATTTAAAAATAAAACAGAAAAAAGTTCTTCCCGTCACACAGATGTATTTATAGGAATGAATTATTTCCATGCTTATATCTATAAATACATAAAAGAGGAATAACATCTAACTTGAAACATAAAAGAAAAAAAAAGTGAACCCACGAGTTATACAGAGGAAAACCCTATCACGGCACTTGCTCCAGTGGTAAACAATTCTGAAATTGGTCAGAGGTGGGGAACCATCTCCCATACAGCCAGCAACCCAACCCCCACGCAAGGAGCGTCCTCATTGCAAAGCTGGGGGACCGTGCCGAGGCATCTGTGAGTAAACGTGAGCTGAGCCCCAGGCCAGCTGCTGCTGAACTGTTCCCACCCTTTCCAGGTAAAACACCTGAATATGTACAAGGGCTTGAAAGCCTAGAGGAAGGACCGTGGAGCCACACCAGCGACAGCACGCAGGCCAACTTGGTGCCTGCAGGCCAGCCAGCGTGGTCCTGGACCCTGGCGCTCTTCCAGAAGCTTTCCATTGCCCTGCCTGAGATACCCCTCCTGTCCCGGCCCCCACTGCTTTTTTCCTTCCTCACCTCTGTCCGGAGAGAAATTCCAGCGGAAGGTATGGGTGACACATCCTCTTCTTTACAGGCGGCAGCCTGGCAACTCCTGCAGAAAGGCCAGCAGAACCCCACTCACACCGGGCCACCCACAAAGCTGTGGCCCCTCACTCCCTCCCACCAGCACAGCCCCGAGACTGCTGACGGGGCAGAGAATATGGAGTCAGGCACAGCTTCAGGGGCTATTGCTGCCTGGAGCTCTGTTTATATTGACCTCAACGAGGCACACCTGGGGAGGGCGGGCCGGCAGGGTAAGGCTGCCCAGGTCAGCTAATCCACAACCCTCAGGGAATCACATTGTTGAAAATGGACCCCGCTAAGGCAGAAGAGAAGCCAAGGGAAAAAAGGACACAATGCCATTTGCAGCACCGTAGATGAGTCTAGAAGTAATCACGTGACTTGTAGTAAGTCAGAAAGTGAAAGACACATATCATATCATATCACTTAGAGGTGTTACCTAAAAATGGATACCAGGGCAGATATTTCCACGGAGAAGGGCAATCACAGATTCATTAAACAAACTTATGGTTCACCAATGGAAAGGTGTGAGGATTGGTTTCATTACGATATCGGGGTTAACAGACATATACAAACACAGGTGACATATATAATCACCAAAGACCTACAGAATACCAAGGGAGGACTACTCAACATTCTGTCATAACGTACATGGGAAAAGGATCCCAAGAAGAACAGTCATCTGTATATGTGTAAAAGAACCACATCTTCCACACCTACAACAAGCCAAACATTGTAATCAAACTTGCTGTAATAAAGAATAAAAAAATTAAATTAAAAACACGAACAAGAAGTAGTGAGACAAACGTGAGGGGCTTTCTCCTGGTACATTCCATTCTAAACTCCAATCTAGAACACCACTTCCACTGAGGCTCTCTTGCCCTAGTAACCAGATTTGGTAAGGGTGAACTGCTGCCACCTTGTGGCCGTTTCACACAACAGCAGTTTAATCCCAACGCTAATGGTCAGTTGATATTCAAAATCATTGCAGGCCTGTAAATGACACCTGCCCTGAAAACAAATCCTGGGGTCACATATCGACCAAAAATTTCAAAGGACGTCCATATTTCAAAACCACCGTTTCAAAAGGCATATTTTACGCACATTAGTGTTCTGCTTCTTTTCCTTTCTTTCCTTTTTTGTTAAAAAACACGGGAATGGAAAAAGGCATCCCTCAGAATGGGCGAAAATCGTTGCAGACGAATCAATGGACAGAGGTTTAATCTCCAATATATATAAACAGCTCATGCAGCTTAATATTAGAAAAAACAAACAACCCAAAAAAAATGGGCAGAAGATCTAAAGAGACGTTTCTTCAAAGGAGACACAGAGATGGCCAAGACGCACATGAAAAGCTGCTCAACAGCACTAATTATTAGAGAAATGCAAATCAAAACTACAATGAGGTATCACCTCACACCTGTTAGAATCGGCATCATCAGAAAATCTACAAACAACCAATTCTGGGGAGGGTGTGGACAAAAGGAGCCCTCTTCCACTATTGGTGGGAATGTAAATTGATACAGTCCCTATGGAGAACAGTATGGAGTTTCCTTAAAATAACTAGAAATAGAATTACCATCTGATCCAGCAATCCCACTTCTGGGCATATACCCAGAGAAAACCGTATTTCAAAAAGGCACATTCACCACAATGTTCGTTGCAGCACTATTTACAATAGCCAGGTAATGGAAGCAACCTAAATGCCCACAGACAGATGAATGGATAAAGATGTGGTACATATATAAAATGGAATATGACTCGGCCATAAAAAGGAATGAAACTGGGTCATTTGTAGAGACATCGATGGATCGAGAGACTGTCATACAGAATGAAGTAAGTCAGAAAGAGGAAAACAAATATTGTATATTAATGCATATATGTGGAGCCTAAAAATGGTACAGATGAACTGGTTTGCAGGGAAGAAATAGAGACACAGAGGTAGAGAACAAACGTATGGACACCAAGTGTGGGAAGCCATGGGGTGGTGGTGGTGGGATGAGTTGGGAGTTTGGGATTGACCTGTATACATGTATATGCATAAAATACATAACTAATAATAACGTGCTGTATAAAAAAATAAATAAAATTTCGAAATTTTAAAAAATAAAATTTAAAAATAAAACAGAAAAAAGTTCTTCCCGTCACACAGATGTATTTATAGGAATGAATTATTTCCATGCTTATATCTATAAATACATAAAAGAGGAATAACATCTAACTTGAAACATAAAAGAAAAAAAAAGTGAACCCACGAGTTATACAGAGGAAAACCCTATCACGGCACTTGCTCCAGTGGTAAACAATTCTGAAATTGGTCAGAGGTGGGGAACCATCTCCCATACAGCCAGCAACCCAACCCCCACGCAAGGAGCGTCCTCATTGCAAAGCTGGGGGACCGTGCCGAGGCATCTGTGAGTAAACGTGAGCTGAGCCCCAGGCCAGCTGCTGCTGAACTGTTCCCACCCTTTCCAGGTAAAACACCTGAATATGTACAAGGGCTTGAAAGCCTAGAGGAAGGACCGTGGAGCCACACCAGCGACAGCACGCAGGCCAACTTGGTGCCTGCAGGCCAGCCAGCGTGGTCCTGGACCCTGGCGCTCTTCCAGAAGCTTTCCATTGCCCTGCCTGAGATACCCCTCCTGTCCCGGCCCCCACTGCTTTTTTCCTTCCTCACCTCTGTCCGGAGAGAAATTCCAGCGGAAGGTATGGGTGACACATCCTCTTCTTTACAGGCGGCAGCCTGGCAACTCCTGCAGAAAGGCCAGCAGAACCCCACTCACACCGGGCCACCCACAAAGCTGTGGCCCCTCACTCCCTCCCACCAGCACAGCCCCGAGACTGCTGACGGGGCAGAGAATATGGAGTCAGGCACAGCTTCAGGGGCTATTGCTGCCTGGAGCTCTGTTTATATTGACCTCAACGAGGCACACCTGGGGAGGGCGGGCCGGCAGGGTAAGGCTGCCCAGGTCAGCTAATCCACAACCCTCAGGGAATCACATTGTTGAAAATGGACCCCGCTAAGGCAGAAGAGAAGCCAAGGGAAAAAAGGACACAATGCCATTTGCAGCACCGTAGATGAGTCTAGAAGTAATCACGTGACTTGTAGTAAGTCAGAAAGTGAAAGACACATATCATATCATATCACTTATAGGTGTTACCTAAAAATGGATACCAGGGCAGATATTTCCACGGAGAAGGGCAATCACAGATTCATTAAACAAACTTATGGTTCACCAATGGAAAGTTGTGAGGATTGGTTTCATTACGATATCGGGGTTAACAGACATATACAAACACCGGTGACATATATAATCACCAAAGACCTACAGAATACCAAGAGAGGACTACTCAACATTCTGTCATAACGTACATGGGAAAAGGATCCCAAGAAGAACAGTCATCTGTATATGTGTAAAAGAACCACATCTTCCACACCTACAACAAGCCAAACATTGTAATCAAACTTGCTGTAATAAAAAATAAAAACTTAAATTAAAAACACGAACAAGAAGTAGTGAGACAAACGTGAGGGGCTTTCTCCTGGTACATTCCATTCTAAACTCCAATCTAGAACACCACTTCCACTGAGGCTCTCTTGCCCTAGTAACCAGATTTGGTAAGGGTGAACTGCTGCCACCTTGTGGCCGTTTCACACAACAGCAGCTTTAATCCCAATGCTAATGGTCAGTTGATATTCAAAATCATTGCAGGCCTGTAAATGACACCTGCCCTGAAAACAAATCCTGGGGTCACATATAGACCAAAAATTTCAAAGGACGTCCATATTTCAAAACGACCGTTTCAAAAGGCATATTTTACGCACATTAGTGTTCTGCTTCTTTTCCTTTCTTTCCTTTTTTGTTAAAAAACACGGGAATGGAAAAAGGCATCCCTCAGAATGGGCAAAAATCGTTGCAGACGAATCAATGGACAGAGGTTTAATCTCGAATATATATAAACAGCTCATGCAGCTTAATATTAAAAAACAAACAAACCCCCCAAAAATGGGCAGAAGATCTAAAGAGACGTTTTTTCAAAGGAGACAGAGAGATGGCCAAGACACACATGAAAAGCTGCTCAACAGCACTAATTATTAGAGAAATGCAAATCAAAACTACAATGAGGTATCACCTCACACCTGTTAGAATCGGCATCATCAGAAAATCTACAAACAACCAATTCTGGGGAGGGTGTGGACAAAAGGAGCCCTCTTCCACTATTGGTGGTAATGTAAATTGATAGAGTCACTATGGAGAACAGTATGGAGTTTCCTTAAAAAATTAGAAATAGAATTACCATCTGATCCAGCAATCCCACTTCTGGGCATATACCCAGAGAAAACCGTATTTCAAAAAGGCACATTCACCACAATGTTCGTTGCAGCACTATTTACAATAGCCAGGTAATGGAAGCAACCTAAATGCCCACAGACAGATGAATGGATAAAGATGTGGTACATATATAAAATGGAATATTACTCGGCCATAAAAAGGAATGAAACTGGGTCATTTGTAGAGACATCGATGGATCGAGAGACTGTCATACAGAATGAAGTAAGTCAGAAAGAGGAAAACAAATATTGTATATTAATGCATATATGTGGAGCCTAAAAATGGTACAGATGAACTGGTTTGCAGGGAAGAAATAGAGACACAGAGGTAGAGAACAAACGTATGGACACCAAGTGTGGGAAGCCATGGGGTGGTGGTGGTGGGATGAGTTGGGAGTTTGGGATTGACCTGTATACATGTATATGCATAAAATACATAACTAATAATAACGTGCTGTATAAAAAAATAAATAAAATTTCAAAATTTTAAAAAATAAAATTTAAAAATAAAACAGAAAAAAGTTCTTCCCGTCACACAGATGTATTTATAGGAATGAATTATTTCCATGCTTATATCTATAAATACATAAAAGAGGAATAACATCTAACTTGAAACATAAAAGAAAAAAAAAGTGAACCCACGAGTTATACAGAGGAAAACCCTATCACGGCACTTGCTCCAGTGGTAAACAATTCTGAAATTGGTCAGAGGTGGGGAACCATCTCCCATACAGCCAGCAACCCAACCCCCACGCAAGGAGCGTCCTCATTGCAAAGCTGGGGGACCGTGCCGAGGCATCTGTGAGTAAACGTGAGCTGAGCCCCAGGCCAGCTGCTGCTGAACTGTTCCCACCCTTTCCAGGTAAAACACCTGAATATGTACAAGGGCTTGAAAGCCTAGAGGAAGGACCGTGGAGCCACACCAGCGACAGCACGCAGGCCAACTTGGTGCCTGCAGGCCAGCCAGCGTGGTCCTGGACCCTGGCGCTCTTCCAGAAGCTTTCCATTGCCCTGCCTGAGATACCCCTCCTGTCCCGGCCCCCACTGCTTTTTTCCTTCCTCACCTCTGTCCGGAGAGAAATTCCAGCGGAAGGTATGGGTGACACATCCTCTTCTTTACAGGCGGCAGCCTGGCAACTCCTGCAGAAAGGCCAGCAGAACCCCACTCACACCGGGCCACCCACAAAGCTGTGGCCCCTCACTCCCTCCCACCAGCACAGCCCCGAGACTGCTGACGGGGCAGAGAATATGGAGTCAGGCACAGCTTCAGGGGCTATTGCTGCCTGGAGCTCTGTTTATATTGACCTCAACGAGGCACACCTGGGGAGGGCGGGCCGGCCGGGTAAGGCTGCCCAGGTCAGCTAATCCACAACCCTCAGGGAATCACATTGTTGAAAATGGACCCCGCTAAGGCAGAAGAGAAGCCAAGGGAAAAAAGGACACAATGCCATTTGCAGCACCGTAGATGAGTCTAGAAGTAATCACGTGACTTGTAGTAAGTCAGAAAGTGAAAGACACATATCATATCATATCACTTATAGGTGTTACCTAAAAATGGATACCAGGGCAGATATTTCCACGGAGAAGGGCAATCACAGATTCATTAAACAAACTTATGGTTCACCAATGGAAAGGTGTGAGGATTGGTTTCATTACGATATCGGGGTTAACAGACATTTACAAACACAGGTGACATATATAATCACCAAAGACCTACAGAATACCAAGAGAGGACTACTCAACATTCTGTCATAACGTACATGGGAAAAGGATCCCAAGAAGAACAGTCATCTGTATATGTGTAAAAGAACCACATCTTCCACACCTACAACAAGCCAAACATTGTAATCAAACTTGCTGTAATAAAAAATAAAAAACATTAAATTAAAAACACGAACAAGAAGTAGTGAGACAAACGTGAGGGGCTTTCTCCTTGCACATTCCATTCTAAACTCCAATCTAGAACACCACTTCCACTGAGGCTCTCTTGCCCTAGTAACCAGATTTGGTAAGGGTGAACTGCTGCCACCTTGTGGCCGTTTCACACAACAGCAGCTTTAATCCCAACGCTAATGATCAGTTGATATTCAAAATCATTGCAGGCCTGTAAATGACACCTGCCCTGAAAACAAATCCTGGGTTCACATATCGACCAAAAAATTCAAAGGACGTCCATATTTCAAAACGACCGTTTCAAAAGGCATATTTTACGCACATTAGTGTTCTGCTTCTTTTCCTTTCTTTCCTTTTTTGTTAAAAAACACGGGAATGGAAAAAGGCATCCCTCAGAATGGGCGAAAATCGTTGCAGACGAATCAATGGACAGAGGTTTAATCTCCAATATATATAAACAGCTCATGCAGCTTAATATTAAAAAAACAAACAACCCAAAAAAATGGGCAGAAGATCTAAAGAGACGTTTCTTCAAAGGAGACAGAGAGATGGCCAAGACGCACATGAAAAGCTGCTCAACAGCACTAATTATTAGAGAAATGCAAATCAAAACTACAATGAGGTATCACCTCACACCTGTTAGAATCGGCATCATCAGAAAATCTACAAACAACCAATTCTGGGGAGGGTGTGGACAAAAGGAGCCCTCTTCCACTATTGGTGGGAATGTAAATTGATACAGTCACTATGGAGAACAGTATGGAGTTTCCTTAAAAAAATTAGAAATAGAATTACCATCTGATCCAGCAATCCCACTTCTGGGCATATACCCAGAGAAAACCGTATTTCAAAAAGGCACATTCACCACAATGTTCGTTGCAGCACTATTTACAATAGCCAGGTAATGGAAGCAACCTAAATGCCCACAGACAGATGAATGGATAAAGATGTGGTACATATATAAAATGGAATATTACTCGGCCATAAAAAGGAATGAAACTGGGTCATTTGTAGAGACATCGATGGATCGAGAGACTGTCATACAGAATGAAGTAAGTCAGAAAGAGGAAAACAAATATTGTATATTAATGCATATATGTGGAGCCTAAAAATGGTACAGATGAACTGGTTTGCAGGGAAGAAATAGAGACACAGAGGTAGAGAACAAACGTATGGACACCAAGTGTGGGAAGCCATGGGGTGGTGGTGGTGGGATGAGTTGGGAGTTTGGGATTGACCTGTATACATGTATATGCATAAAATACATAACTAATAATAACGTGCTGTATAAAAAAATAAATAAAATTTCAAAATTTTAAAAAATAAAATTTAAAAATAAAACAGAAAAAAGTTCTTCCCGTCACACAGATGTATTTATAGGAATGAATTATTTCCATGCTTATATCTATAAATACATAAAAGAGGAATAACATCTAACTTGAAACATAAAAGAAAAAAAAAGTGAACCCACGAGTTATACAGAGGAAAACCCTATCACGGCACTTGCTCCAGTGGTAAACAATTCTGAAATTGGTCAGAGGTGGGGAACCATCTCCCATACAGCCAGCAACCCAACCCCCACACAAGGAGCGTCCTCATTGCAAAGCTGGGGGACCGTGCCGAGGCATCTGTGAGTAAACGTGAGCTGAGCCTCAGGCCAGCTGCTGCTTAACTGTTCCCACCCTTTCCAGGTAAAACACCTGAATATGTACAAGGGCTTGAAAGCCTAGAGGAAGGACCGTGGAGCCACACCAGAGACAGCACGCAGGCCAACTTGGTGCCTGCAGGCCAGCCAGCGTGGTCCTGGACCCTGGCGCTCTTCCAGAAGCTTTCCATTGCCCTGCCTGAGATACCCCTCCTGTCCCGGCCCCCACTGCTTTTTTCCTTCCTCACCTCTGTCCGGAGAGAAATTCCAGCGGAAGGTATGGGTGACACATCCTCTTCTTTACAGGCGGCAGCCTGGCAACTCCTGCAGAAAGGCCAGCAGAACCCCACTCACACCGGGCCACCCACAAAGCTGTGGCCCCTCACTCCCTCCCACCAGCACAGCCCCGAGACTGCTGACGGGGCAGAGAATATGGAGTCAGGCACAGCTTCAGGGGCTATTGCTGCCTGGAGCTCTGTTTATATTGACCTCAACGAGGCACACCTGGGGAGGGCGGGCCGGCAGGGTAAGGCTGCCCAGGTCAGCTAATCCACAACCCTCAGGGAATCACATTGTTGAAAATGGACCCCGCTAAGGCAGAAGAGAAGCCAAGGGAAAAAAGGACACAATGCCATTTGCAGCACCGTAGATGAGTCTAGAAGTAATCACGTGACTTGTAGTAAGTCAGAAAGTGAAAGACACATATCATATCATATCACTTATAGGTGTTACCTAAAAATGGATACCAGGGCAGATATTTCCACGGAGAAGGGCAATCACAGATTCATTAAACAAACTTATGGTTCACCAATGGAAAGGTGTGAGGATTGGTTTCATTACGATATCGGGGTTAACAGACATTTACAAACACAGGTGACATATATAATCACCAAAGACCTACAGAATACCAAGAGAGGACTACTCAACATTCTGTCATAACGTACATGGGAAAAGGATCCCAAGAAGAACAGTCATCTGTATATGTGTAAAAGAACCACATCTTCCACACCTACAACAAGCCAAACATTGTAATCAAACTTGCTGTAATAAAAAATAAAAAAAATTAAATTAAAAACACGAACAAGAAGTAGTGAGACAAACGTGAGGGGCTTTCTCCTGGCACATTCCATTCTAAACTCCAATCTAGAACACCACTTCCACTGAGGCTCTCTTGCCCTAGTAACCAGATTTGGTAAGGGTGAACTGCTGCCACCTTGTGGCCGTTTCACACAACAGCAGTTTAATCCCAACGCTAATGGTCAGTTGATATTCAAAATCATTGCAGGCCTGTAAATGACACCTGCCCTGAAAACAAATCCTGGGGTCACATATCGACCAAAAAATTCAAAGGACGTCCATATTTCAAAACGACCGTTTCAAAAGGCATATTTTACGCACATTAGTGTTCTGCTTCTTTTCCTTTCTTTCCTTTTTTGTTAAAAAACACGGGAATGGAAAAAGGCATCCCTCAGAATGGGCCAAAATCGTTGCAGACGAATCAATGGACAGAGGTTTAATCTCCAATATATATAAACAGCTCATGCAGCTTAATATTAAAAAAACAAACAACCCAAAAAAAATGGGCAGAAGATCTAAAGAGACGTTTCTTCAAAGGAGACAGAGAGATGGCCAAGACGCACATGAAAAGCTGCTCAACAGCACTAATTATTAGAGAAATGCAAATCAAAACTACAATGAGGTATCACCTCACACCTGTTAGAATCGGCATCATCAGAAAATCTACAAACAACCAATTCTGGGGAGGGTGTGGACAAAAGGAGCCCTCTTCCACTATTGGTGGGAATGTAAATTGATACAGTCACTATGGAGAACAGTATGGAGTTTCCTTAAAAAAATTAGAAATAGAATTACCATCTGATCCAGCAATCCCACTTCTGGGCATATACCCAGAGAAAACCGTATTTCAAAAAGGCACATTCACCACAATGTTCGTTGCAGCACTATTTACAATAGCCAGGTAATGGAAGCAACCTAAATGCCCACAGACAGATGAATGGATAAAGATGTGGTACATATATAAAATGGAATATTACTCGGCCATAAAAAGGAATGAAACTGGGTCATTTGTAGAGACATCGATGGATCGAGAGACTGTCATACAGAATGAAGTAAGTCAGAAAGAGGAAAACAAATATTGTATATTAATGCATATATGTGGAGCCTAAAAATGGTACAGATGAACTGGTTTGCAGGGAAGAAATAGAGACACAGAGGTAGAGAACAAACGTATGGACACCAAGTGTGGGAAGCCATGGGGTGGTGGTGGTGGGATGAGTTGGGAGTTTGGGATTGACCTGTATACATGTATATGCATAAAATACATAACTAATAATAACGTGCTGTATAAAAAAATAAATAAAATTTCAAAATTTTAAAAAATAAAATTTAAAAATAAAACAGAAAAAAGTTCTTCCCGTCACACAGATGTATTTATAGGAATGAATTATTTCCATGCTTATATCTATAAATACATAAAAGAGGAATAACATCTAACTTGAAACATAAAAGAAAAAAAAAGTGAACCCACGAGTTATACAGAGGAAAACCCTATCACGGCACTTGCTCCAGTGGTAAACAATTCTGAAATTGGTCAGAGGTGGGGAACCATCTCCCATACAGCCAGCAACCCAACCCCCACACAAGGAGCGTCCTCATTGCAAAGCTGGGGGACCGTGCCGAGGCATCTGTGAGTAAACGTGAGCTGAGCCTCAGGCCAGCTGCTGCTTAACTGTTCCCACCCTTTCCAGGTAAAACACCTGAATATGTACAAGGGCTTGAAAGCCTAGAGGAAGGACCGTGGAGCCACACCAGAGACAGCACGCAGGCCAACTTGGTGCCTGCAGGCCAGCCAGCGTGGTCCTGGACCCTGGCGCTCTTCCAGAAGCTTTCCATTGCCCTGCCTGAGATACCCCTCCTGTCCCGGCCCCCACTGCTTTTTTCCTTCCTCACCTCTGTCCGGAGAGAAATTCCAGCGGAAGGTATGGGTGACACATCCTCTTCTTTACAGGCGGCAGCCTGGCAACTCCTGCAGAAAGGCCAGCAGAACCCCACTCACACCGGGCCACCCACAAAGCTGTGGCCCCTCACTCCCTCCCACCAGCACAGCCCCGAGACTGCTGACGGGGCAGAGAATATGGAGTCAGGCACAGCTTCAGGGGCTATTGCTGCCTGGAGCTCTGTTTATATTGACCTCAACGAGGCACAGCTGGGGAGGGCGGGCCGGCAGGGTAAGGCTGCCCAGGTCAGCTAATCCACAACCCTCAGGGAATCACATTGTTGAAAATGGACCCCGCTAAGGCAGAAGAGAAGCCAAGGGAAAAAAGGACACAATGCCATTTGCAGCACCGTAGATGAGTCTAGAAGTAATCACGTGCCTTGTAGTAAGTCAGAAAGTGAAAGACACATATCATATCATATCACTTATAGGTGTTACCTAAAAATGGATACCAGGGCAGATATTTCCACGGAGAAGGGCAATCACAGATTCATTAAACAAACTTATGGTTCACCAATGGAAAGGTGTGAGGATTGGTTTCATTACGATATCGGGGTTAACAGACATTTACAAACACAGGTGACATATATAATCACCAAAGACCTACAGAATACCAAGAGAGGACTACTCAACATTCTGTCATAACGTACATGGGAAAAGGATCCCAAGAAGAACAGTCATCTGTATATGTGTAAAAGAACCACATCTTCCACACCTACAACAAGCCAAACATTGTAATCAAACTTGCTGTAATAAAAAATAAAAAAAATTAAATTAAAAACACGAACAAGAAGTAGTGAGACAAACGTGAGGGGCTTTCTCCTGGCACATTCCATTCTAAACTCCAATCTAGAACACCACTTCCACTGAGGCTCTCTTGCCCTAGTAACCAGATTTGGTAAGGGTGAACTGCTGCCACCTTGTGGCCGTTTCACACAACAGCAGCTTTAATCCCAACGCTAATGATCAGTTGATATTCAAAATCATTGCAGGCCTGTAAATGACACCTGCCCTGAAAACAAATCCTGGGGTCACATATCAACCAAAAAATTCAAAGGACGTCCATATTTCAAAACGACCGTTTCAAAAGGCATATTTTACGCACATTAGTGTTCTGCTTCTTTTCCTTTCTTTCCTTTTTTGTTAAAAAACACGGGAATGGAAAAAGGCATCCCTCAGAATGGGCAAAAATCGTTGCAGACGAATCAATGGACAGAGGTTTAATCTCGAATATATATAAACAGCTCATGCAGCTTAATATTAAAAAACAAACAAACCCCCAAAAAATGGGCAGAAGATCTAAAGAGACGTTTTTTCAAAGGAGACAGAGAGATGGCCAAGACACACATGAAAAGCTGCTCAACAGCACTAATTATTAGAGAAATGCAAATCAAAACTACAATGAGGTATCACCTCACACCTGTTAGAATCGGCATCATCAGAAAATCTACAAACAACCAATTCTGGGGAGGGTGTGGACAAAAGGAGCCCTCTTCCACTATTGGTGGGAATGTAAATTGATACAGTCACTATGGAGAACAGTATGGAGTTTCCTTAAAAAAATTAGAAATAGAATTACCATCTGATCCAGCAATCCCACTTCTGGGCATATACCCAGAGAAAACCGTATTTCAAAAAGGCACATTCACCACAATGTTCGTTGCAGCACTATTTACAATAGCCAGGTAATGGAAGCAACCTAAATGCCCACAGACAGATGAATGGATAAAGATGTGGTACATATATAAAATGGAATATTACTCGGCCATAAAAAGGAATGAAACTGGGTCATTTGTAGAGACATCGATGGATCGAGAGACTGTCATACAGAATGAAGTAAGTCAGAAAGAGGAAAACAAATATTGTATATTAATGCATATATGTGGAGCCTAAAAATGGTACAGATGAACTGGTTTGCAGGGAAGAAATAGAGACACAGAGGTAGAGAACAAACGTATGGACACCAAGTGTGGGAAGCCATGGGGTGGTGGTGGTGGGATGAGTTGGGAGTTTGGGATTGACCTGTATACATGTATATGCATAAAATACATAACTAATAATAACGTGCTGTATAAAAAAATAAATAAAATTTCAAAATTTTAAAAAATAAAATTTAAAAATAAAACAGAAAAAAGTTCTTCCCGTCACACAGATGTATTTATAGGAATGAATTATTTCCATGCTTATATCTATAAATACATAAAAGAGGAATAACATCTAACTTGAAACATAAAAGAAAAAAAAAGTGAACCCACGAGTTATACAGAGGAAAACCCTATCACGGCACTTGCTCCAGTGGTAAACAATTCTGAAATTGGTCAGAGGTGGGGAACCATCTCCCATACAGCCAGCAACCCAACCCCCACGCAAGGAGCGTCCTCATTGCAAAGCTGGGGGACCGTGCCGAGGCATCTGTGAGTAAACGTGAGCTGAGCCCCAGGCCAGCTGCTGCTGAACTGTTCCCACCCTTTCCAGGTAAAACACCTGAATATGTACAAGGGCTTGAAAGCCTAGAGGAAGGACCGTGGAGCCACACCAGCGACAGCACGCAGGCCAACTTGGTGCCTGCAGGCCAGCCAGCGTGGTCCTGGACCCTGGCGCTCTTCCAGAAGCTTTCCATTGCCCTGCCTGAGATACCCCTCCTGTCCCGGCCCCCACTGCTTTTTTCCTTCCTCACCTCTGTCCGGAGAGAAATTCCAGCGGAAGGTATGGGTGACACATCCTCTTCTTTACAGGCGGCAGCCTGGCAACTCCTGCAGAAAGGCCAGCAGAACCCCACTCACACCGGGCCACCCACAAAGCTGTGGCCCCTCACTCCCTCCCACCAGCACAGCCCCGAGACTGCTGACGGGGCAGAGAATATGGAGTCAGGCACAGCTTCAGGGGCTATTGCTGCCTGGAGCTCTGTTTATATTGACCTCAACGAGGCACACCTGGGGAGGGCGGGCCGGCAGGGTAAGGCTGCCCAGGTCAGCTAATCCACAACCCTCAGGGAATCACATTGTTGAAAATGGACCCCGCTAAGGCAGAAGAGAAGCCAAGGGAAAA
Organism: Mesoplodon mirus; assembly: GCF_964341445.2. NCBI lineage: Eukaryota > Metazoa > Chordata > Mammalia > Artiodactyla > Ziphiidae > Mesoplodon > Mesoplodon mirus. Next base: position 486,162 of record NW_028295625.1, on the reverse strand, counting down.
AAGGACACAATGCCATTTGCAGCACCGTAGATGAGTCTAGAAGTAATCACGTGACTTGTAGTAAGTCAGAAAGTGAAAGACACATATCATATCATATCACTTATAGGTGTTACCTAAAAATGGATACCAGGGCAGATATTTCCACGGAGAAGGGCAATCACAGATTCATTAAACAAACTTATGGTTCACCAATGGAAAGGTGTGAGGATTGGTTTCATTACGATATCGGGGTTAACAGACATTTACAAACACCGGTGACATATATAATCACCAAAGACCTACAGAATACCAAGAGAGGACTACTCAACATTCTGTCATAACGTACATGGGAAAAGGATCCCAAGAAGAACAGTCATCTGTATATGTGTAAAAGAACCACATCTTCCACACCTACAACAAGCCAAACATTGTAATCAAACTTGCTGTAATAAAAAATAAAAACTTAAATTAAAAACACGAACAAGAAGTAGTGAGACAAACGTGAGGGGCTTTCTCCTGGTACATTCCATTCTAAACTCCAATCTAGAACACCACTTCCACTGAGGCTCTCTTGCCCTAGTAACCAGATTTGGTAAGGGTGAACTGCTGCCACCTTGTGGCCGTTTCACACAACAGCAGCTTTAATCCCAATGCTAATGGTCAGTTGATATTCAAAATCATTGCAGGCCTGTAAATGACACCTGCCCTGAAAACAAATCCTGGGGTCACATATAGACCAAAAATTTCAAAGGACGTCCATATTTCAAAACGACCGTTTCAAAAGGCATATTTTACGCACATTAGTGTTCTGCTTCTTTTCCTTTCTTTCCTTTTTTGTTAAAAAACACGGGAATGGAAAAAGGCATCCCTCAGAATGGGCAAAAATCGTTGCAGACGAATCAATGGACAGAGGTTTAATCTCGAATATATATAAACAGCTCATGCAGCTTAATATTAAAAAACAAACAAACCCCCCAAAAATGGGCAGAAGATCTAAAGAGACGTTTTTTCAAAGGAGACAGAGAGATGGCCAAGACACACATGAAAAGCTGCTCAACAGCACTAATTATTAGAGAAATGCAAATCAAAACTACAATGAGGTATCACCTCACACCTGTTAGAATCGGCATCATCAGAAAATCTACAAACAACCAATTCTGGGGAGGGTGTGGACAAAAGGAGCCCTCTTCCACTATTGGTGGTAATGTAAATTGATAGAGTCACTATGGAGAACAGTATGGAGTTTCCTTAAAAAATTAGAAATAGAATTACCATCTGATCCAGCAATCCCACTTCTGGGCATATACCCAGAGAAAACCGTATTTCAAAAAGGCACATTCACCACAATGTTCGTTGCAGCACTATTTACAATAGCCAGGTAATGGAAGCAACCTAAATGCCCACAGACAGATGAATGGATAAAGATGTGGTACATATATAAAATGGAATATTACTCGGCCATAAAAAGGAATGAAACTGGGTCATTTGTAGAGACATCGATGGATCGAGAGACTGTCATACAGAATGAAGTAAGTCAGAAAGAGGAAAACAAATATTGTATATTAATGCATATATGTGGAGCCTAAAAATGGTACAGATGAACTGGTTTGCAGGGAAGAAATAGAGACACAGAGGTAGAGAACAAACGTATGGACACCAAGTGTGGGAAGCCATGGGGTGGTGGTGGTGGGATGAGTTGGGAGTTTGGGATTGACCTGTATACATGTATATGCATAAAATACATAACTAATAATAACGTGCTGTATAAAAAAATAAATAAAATTTCAAAATTTTAAAAAATAAAATTTAAAAATAAAACAGAAAAAAGTTCTTCCCGTCACACAGATGTATTTATAGGAATGAATTATTTCCATGCTTATATCTATAAATACATAAAAGAGGAATAACATCTAACTTGAAACATAAAAGAAAAAAAAAGTGAACCCACGAGTTATACAGAGGAAAACCCTATCACGGCACTTGCTCCAGTGGTAAACAATTCTGAAATTGGTCAGAGGTGGGGAACCATCTCCCATACAGCCAGCAACCCAACCCCCACGCAAGGAGCGTCCTCATTGCAAAGCTGGGGGACCGTGCCGAGGCATCTGTGAGTAAACGTGAGCTGAGCCCCAGGCCAGCTGCTGCTGAACTGTTCCCACCCTTTCCAGGTAAAACACCTGAATATGTACAAGGGCTTGAAAGCCTAGAGGAAGGACCGTGGAGCCACACCAGCGACAGCACGCAGGCCAACTTGGTGCCTGCAGGCCAGCCAGCGTGGTCCTGGACCCTGGCGCTCTTCCAGAAGCTTTCCATTGCCCTGCCTGAGATACCCCTCCTGTCCCGGCCCCCACTGCTTTTTTCCTTCCTCACCTCTGTCCGGAGAGAAATTCCAGCGGAAGGTATGGGTGACACATCCTCTTCTTTACAGGCGGCAGCCTGGCAACTCCTGCAGAAAGGCCAGCAGAACCCCACTCACACCGGGCCACCCACAAAGCTGTGGCCCCTCACTCCCTCCCACCAGCACAGCCCCGAGACTGCTGACGGGGCAGAGAATATGGAGTCAGGCACAGCTTCAGGGGCTATTGCTGCCTGGAGCTCTGTTTATATTGACCTCAACGAGGCACACCTGGGGAGGGCGGGCCGGCCGGGTAAGGCTGCCCAGGTCAGCTAATCCACAACCCTCAGGGAATCACATTGTTGAAAATGGACCCCGCTAAGGCAGAAGAGAAGCCAAGGGAAAAAAGGACACAATGCCATTTGCAGCACCGTAGATGAGTCTAGAAGTAATCACGTGACTTGTAGTAAGTCAGAAAGTGAAAGACACATATCATATCATATCACTTATAGGTGTTACCTAAAAATGGATACCAGGGCAGATATTTCCACGGAGAAGGGCAATCACAGATTCATTAAACAAACTTATGGTTCACCAATGGAAAGGTGTGAGGATTGGTTTCATTACGATATCGGGGTTAACAGACATTTACAAACACAGGTGACATATATAATCACCAAAGACCTACAGAATACCAAGAGAGGACTACTCAACATTCTGTCATAACGTACATGGGAAAAGGATCCCAAGAAGAACAGTCATCTGTATATGTGTAAAAGAACCACATCTTCCACACCTACAACAAGCCAAACATTGTAATCAAACTTGCTGTAATAAAAAATAAAAAACATTAAATTAAAAACACGAACAAGAAGTAGTGAGACAAACGTGAGGGTCTTTCTCCTTGCACATTCCATTCTAAACTCCAATCTAGAACACCACTTCCACTGAGGCTCTCTTGCCCTAGTAACCAGATTTGGTAAGGGTGAACTGCTGCCACCTTGTGGCCGTTTCACACAACAGCAGCTTTAATCCCAACGCTAATGATCAGTTGATATTCAAAATCATTGCAGGCCTGTAAATGACACCTGCCCTGAAAACAAATCCTGGGTTCACATATCGACCAAAAAATTCAAAGGACGTCCATATTTCAAAACGACCGTTTCAAAAGGCATATTTTACGCACATTAGTGTTCTGCTTCTTTTCCTTTCTTTCCTTTTTTGTTAAAAAACACGGGAATGGAAAAAGGCATCCCTCAGAATGGGCGAAAATCGTTGCAGACGAATCAATGGACAGAGGTTTAATCTCCAATATATATAAACAGCTCATGCAGCTTAATATTAAAAAAACAAACAACCCAAAAAAATGGGCAGAAGATCTAAAGAGACGTTTCTTCAAAGGAGACAGAGAGATGGCCAAGACGCACATGAAAAGCTGCTCAACAGCACTAATTATTAGAGAAATGCAAATCAAAACTACAATGAGGTATCACCTCACACCTGTTAGAATCGGCATCATCAGAAAATCTACAAACAACCAATTCTGGGGAGGGTGTGGACAAAAGGAGCCCTCTTCCACTATTGGTGGGAATGTAAATTGATACAGTCACTATGGAGAACAGTATGGAGTTTCCTTAAAAAAATTAGAAATAGAATTACCATCTGATCCAGCAATCCCACTTCTGGGCATATACCCAGAGAAAACCGTATTTCAAAAAGGCACATTCACCACAATGTTCGTTGCAGCACTATTTACAATAGCCAGGTAATGGAAGCAACCTAAATGCCCACAGACAGATGAATGGATAAAGATGTGGTACATATATAAAATGGAATATTACTCGGCCATAAAAAGGAATGAAACTGGGTCATTTGTAGAGACATCGATGGATCGAGAGACTGTCATACAGAATGAAGTAAGTCAGAAAGAGGAAAACAAATATTGTATATTAATGCATATATGTGGAGCCTAAAAATGGTACAGATGAACTGGTTTGCAGGGAAGAAATAGAGACACAGAGGTAGAGAACAAACGTATGGACACCAAGTGTGGGAAGCCATGGGGTGGTGGTGGTGGGATGAGTTGGGAGTTTGGGATTGACCTGTATACATGTATATGCATAAAATACATAACTAATAATAACGTGCTGTATAAAAAAATAAATAAAATTTCAAAATTTTAAAAAATAAAATTTAAAAATAAAACAGAAAAAAGTTCTTCCCGTCACACAGATGTATTTATAGGAATGAATTATTTCCATGCTTATATCTATAAATACATAAAAGAGGAATAACATCTAACTTGAAACATAAAAGAAAAAAAAAGTGAACCCACGAGTTATACAGAGGAAAACCCTATCACGGCACTTGCTCCAGTGGTAAACAATTCTGAAATTGGTCAGAGGTGGGGAACCATCTCCCATACAGCCAGCAACCCAACCCCCACACAAGGAGCGTCCTCATTGCAAAGCTGGGGGACCGTGCCGAGGCATCTGTGAGTAAACGTGAGCTGAGCCTCAGGCCAGCTGCTGCTTAACTGTTCCCACCCTTTCCAGGTAAAACACCTGAATATGTACAAGGGCTTGAAAGCCTAGATGAAGGACCGTGGAGCCACACCAGAGACAGCACGCAGGCCAACTTGGTGCCTGCAGGCCAGCCAGCGTGGTCCTGGACCCTGGCGCTCTTCCAGAAGCTTTCCATTGCCCTGCCTGAGATACCCCTCCTGTCCCGGCCCCCACTGCTTTTTTCCTTCCTCACCTCTGTCCGGAGAGAAATTCCAGCGGAAGGTATGGGTGACACATCCTCTTCTTTACAGGCGGCAGCCTGGCAACTCCTGCAGAAAGGCCAGCAGAACCCCACTCACACCGGGCCACCCACAAAGCTGTGGCCCCTCACTCCCTCCCACCAGCACAGCCCCGAGACTGCTGACGGGGCAGAGAATATGGAGTCAGGCACAGCTTCAGGGGCTATTGCTGCCTGGAGCTCTGTTTATATTGACCTCAACGAGGCACACCTGGGGAGGGCGGGCCGGCAGGGTAAGGCTGCCCAGGTCAGCTAATCCACAACCCTCAGGGAATCACATTGTTGAAAATGGACCCCGCTAAGGCAGAAGAGAAGCCAAGGGAAAAAAGGACACAATGCCATTTGCAGCACCGTAGATGAGTCTAGAAGTAATCACGTGACTTGTAGTAAGTCAGAAAGTGAAAGACACATATCATATCATATCACTTATAGGTGTTACCTAAAAATGGATACCAGGGCAGATATTTCCACGGAGAAGGGCAATCACAGATTCATTAAACAAACTTATGGTTCACCAATGGAAAGGTGTGAGGATTGGTTTCATTACGATATCGGGGTTAACAGACATTTACAAACACAGGTGACATATATAATCACCAAAGACCTACAGAATACCAAGAGAGGACTACTCAACATTCTGTCATAACGTACATGGGAAAAGGATCCCAAGAAGAACAGTCATCTGTATATGTGTAAAAGAACCACATCTTCCACACCTACAACAAGCCAAACATTGTAATCAAACTTGCTGTAATAAAAAATAAAAAAAATTAAATTAAAAACACGAACAAGAAGTAGTGAGACAAACGTGAGGGGCTTTCTCCTGGCACATTCCATTCTAAACTCCAATCTAGAACACCACTTCCACTGAGGCTCTCTTGCCCTAGTAACCAGATTTGGTAAGGGTGAACTGCTGCCACCTTGTGGCCGTTTCACACAACAGCAGTTTAATCCCAACGCTAATGGTCAGTTGATATTCAAAATCATTGCAGGCCTGTAAATGACACCTGCCCTGAAAACAAATCCTGGGGTCACATATCGACCAAAAAATTCAAAGGACGTCCATATTTCAAAACGACCGTTTCAAAAGGCATATTTTACGCACATTAGTGTTCTGCTTCTTTTCCTTTCTTTCCTTTTTTGTTAAAAAACACGGGAATGGAAAAAGGCATCCCTCAGAATGGGCCAAAATCGTTGCAGACGAATCAATGGACAGAGGTTTAATCTCCAATATATATAAACAGCTCATGCAGCTTAATATTAAAAAAACAAACAACCCAAAAAAAATGGGCAGAAGATCTAAAGAGACGTTTCTTCAAAGGAGACAGAGAGATGGCCAAGACGCACATGAAAAGCTGCTCAACAGCACTAATTATTAGAGAAATGCAAATCAAAACTACAATGAGGTATCACCTCACACCTGTTAGAATCGGCATCATCAGAAAATCTACAAACAACCAATTCTGGGGAGGGTGTGGACAAAAGGAGCCCTCTTCCACTATTGGTGGGAATGTAAATTGATACAGTCACTATGGAGAACAGTATGGAGTTTCCTTAAAAAAATTAGAAATAGAATTACCATCTGATCCAGCAATCCCACTTCTGGGCATATACCCAGAGAAAACCGTATTTCAAAAAGGCACATTCACCACAATGTTCGTTGCAGCACTATTTACAATAGCCAGGTAATGGAAGCAACCTAAATGCCCACAGACAGATGAATGGATAAAGATGTGGTACATATATAAAATGGAATATTACTCGGCCATAAAAAGGAATGAAACTGGGTCATTTGTAGAGACATCGATGGATCGAGAGACTGTCATACAGAATGAAGTAAGTCAGAAAGAGGAAAACAAATATTGTATATTAATGCATATATGTGGAGCCTAAAAATGGTACAGATGAACTGGTTTGCAGGGAAGAAATAGAGACACAGAGGTAGAGAACAAACGTATGGACACCAAGTGTGGGAAGCCATGGGGTGGTGGTGGTGGGATGAGTTGGGAGTTTGGGATTGACCTGTATACATGTATATGCATAAAATACATAACTAATAATAACGTGCTGTATAAAAAAATAAATAAAATTTCAAAATTTTAAAAAATAAAATTTAAAAATAAAACAGAAAAAAGTTCTTCCCGTCACACAGATGTATTTATAGGAATGAATTATTTCCATGCTTATATCTATAAATACATAAAAGAGGAATAACATCTAACTTGAAACATAAAAGAAAAAAAAAGTGAACCCACGAGTTATACAGAGGAAAACCCTATCACGGCACTTGCTCCAGTGGTAAACAATTCTGAAATTGGTCAGAGGTGGGGAACCATCTCCCATACAGCCAGCAACCCAACCCCCACACAAGGAGCGTCCTCATTGCAAAGCTGGGGGACCGTGCCGAGGCATCTGTGAGTAAACGTGAGCTGAGCCTCAGGCCAGCTGCTGCTTAACTGTTCCCACCCTTTCCAGGTAAAACACCTGAATATGTACAAGGGCTTGAAAGCCTAGAGGAAGGACCGTGGAGCCACACCAGAGACAGCACGCAGGCCAACTTGGTGCCTGCAGGCCAGCCAGCGTGGTCCTGGACCCTGGCGCTCTTCCAGAAGCTTTCCATTGCCCTGCCTGAGATACCCCTCCTGTCCCGGCCCCCACTGCTTTTTTCCTTCCTCACCTCTGTCCGGAGAGAAATTCCAGCGGAAGGTATGGGTGACACATCCTCTTCTTTACAGGCGGCAGCCTGGCAACTCCTGCAGAAAGGCCAGCAGAACCCCACTCACACCGGGCCACCCACAAAGCTGTGGCCCCTCACTCCCTCCCACCAGCACAGCCCCGAGACTGCTGACGGGGCAGAGAATATGGAGTCAGGCACAGCTTCAGGGGCTATTGCTGCCTGGAGCTCTGTTTATATTGACCTCAACGAGGCACAGCTGGGGAGGGCGGGCCGGCAGGGTAAGGCTGCCCAGGTCAGCTAATCCACAACCCTCAGGGAATCACATTGTTGAAAATGGACCCCGCTAAGGCAGAAGAGAAGCCAAGGGAAAAAAGGACACAATGCCATTTGCAGCACCGTAGATGAGTCTAGAAGTAATCACGTGCCTTGTAGTAAGTCAGAAAGTGAAAGACACATATCATATCATATCACTTATAGGTGTTACCTAAAAATGGATACCAGGGCAGATATTTCCACGGAGAAGGGCAATCACAGATTCATTAAACAAACTTATGGTTCACCAATGGAAAGGTGTGAGGATTGGTTTCATTACGATATCGGGGTTAACAGACATTTACAAACACAGGTGACATATATAATCACCAAAGACCTACAGAATACCAAGAGAGGACTACTCAACATTCTGTCATAACGTACATGGGAAAAGGATCCCAAGAAGAACAGTCATCTGTATATGTGTAAAAGAACCACATCTTCCACACCTACAACAAGCCAAACATTGTAATCAAACTTGCTGTAATAAAAAATAAAAAAAATTAAATTAAAAACACGAACAAGAAGTAGTGAGACAAACGTGAGGGGCTTTCTCCTGGCACATTCCATTCTAAACTCCAATCTAGAACACCACTTCCACTGAGGCTCTCTTGCCCTAGTAACCAGATTTGGTAAGGGTGAACTGCTGCCACCTTGTGGCCGTTTCACACAACAGCAGCTTTAATCCCAACGCTAATGATCAGTTGATATTCAAAATCATTGCAGGCCTGTAAATGACACCTGCCCTGAAAACAAATCCTGGGGTCACATATCAACCAAAAAATTCAAAGGACGTCCATATTTCAAAACGACCGTTTCAAAAGGCATATTTTACGCACATTAGTGTTCTGCTTCTTTTCCTTTCTTTCCTTTTTTGTTAAAAAACACGGGAATGGAAAAAGGCATCCCTCAGAATGGGCAAAAATCGTTGCAGACGAATCAATGGACAGAGGTTTAATCTCGAATATATATAAACAGCTCATGCAGCTTAATATTAAAAAACAAACAAACCCCCAAAAAATGGGCAGAAGATCTAAAGAGACGTTTTTTCAAAGGAGACAGAGAGATGGCCAAGACACACATGAAAAGCTGCTCAACAGCACTAATTATTAGAGAAATGCAAATCAAAACTACAATGAGGTATCACCTCACACCTGTTAGAATCGGCATCATCAGAAAATCTACAAACAACCAATTCTGGGGAGGGTGTGGACAAAAGGAGCCCTCTTCCACTATTGGTGGTAATGTAAATTGATAGAGTCACTATGGAGAACAGTATGGAGTTTCCTTAAAAAAATTAGAAATAGAATTACCATCTGATCCAGCAATCCCACTTCTGGGCATATACCCAGAGAAAACCGTATTTCAAAAAGGCACATTCACCACAATGTTCGTTGCAGCACTATTTACAATAGCCAGGTAATGGAAGCAACCTAAATGCCCACAGACAGATGAATGGATAAAGATGTGGTACATATATAAAATGGAATATTACTCGGCCATAAAAAGGAATGAAACTGGGTCATTTGTAGAGACATCGATGGATCGAGAGACTGTCATACAGAATGAAGTAAGTCAGAAAGAGGAAAACAAATATTGTATATTAATGCATATATGTGGAGCCTAAAAATGGTACAGATGAACTGGTTTGCAGGGAAGAAATAGAGACACAGAGGTAGAGAACAAACGTATGGACACCAAGTGTGGGAAGCCATGGGGTGGTGGTGGTGGGATGAGTTGGGAGTTTGGGATTGACCTGTATACATGTATATGCATAAAATACATAACTAATAATAACGTGCTGTATAAAAAAATAAATAAAATTTCAAAATTTTAAAAAATAAAATTTAAAAATAAAACAGAAAAAAGTTCTTCCCGTCACACAGATGTATTTATAGGAATGAATTATTTCCATGCTTATATCTATAAATACATAAAAGAGGAATAACATCTAACTTGAAACATAAAAGAAAAAAAAAGTGAACCCACGAGTTATACAGAGGAAAACCCTATCACGGCACTTGCTCCAGTGGTAAACAATTCTGAAATTGGTCAGAGGTGGGGAACCATCTCCCATACAGCCAGCAACCCAACCCCCACGCAAGGAGCGTCCTCATTGCAAAGCTGGGGGACCGTGCCGAGGCATCTGTGAGTAAACGTGAGCTGAGCCCCAGGCCAGCTGCTGCTGAACTGTTCCCACCCTTTCCAGGTAAAACACCTGAATATGTACAAGGGCTTGAAAGCCTAGAGGAAGGACCGTGGAGCCACACCAGCGACAGCACGCAGGCCAACTTGGTGCCTGCAGGCCAGCCAGCGTGGTCCTGGACCCTGGCGCTCTTCCAGAAGCTTTCCATTGCCCTGCCTGAGATACCCCTCCTGTCCCGGCCCCCACTGCTTTTTTCCTTCCTCACCTCTGTCCGGAGAGAAATTCCAGCGGAAGGTATGGGTGACACATCCTCTTCTTTACAGGCGGCAGCCTGGCAACTCCTGCAGAAAGGCCAGCAGAACCCCACTCACACCGGGCCACCCACAAAGCTGTGGCCCCTCACTCCCTCCCACCAGCACAGCCCCGAGACTGCTGACGGGGCAGAGAATATGGAGTCAGGCACAGCTTCAGGGGCTATTGCTGCCTGGAGCTCTGTTTATATTGACCTCAACGAGGCACAGCTGGGGAGGGCGGGCCGGCAGGGTAAGGCTGCCCAGGTCAGCTAATCCACAACCCTCAGGGAATCACATTGTTGAAAATGGACCCCGCTAAGGCAGAAGAGAAGCCAAGGGAAAAAAGGACACAATGCCATTTGCAGCACCGTAGATGAGTCTAGAAGTAATCACGTGACTTGTAGTAAGTCAGAAAGTGAAAGACACATATCATATCATATCACTTATAGGTGTTACCTAAAAATGGATACCAGGGCAGATATTTCCACGGAGAAGGGCAATCACAGATTCATTAAACAAACTTATGGTTCACCAATGGAAAGGTGTGAGGATTGGTTTCATTACGATATCGGGGTTAACAGACATTTACAAACACAGGTGACATATATAATCACCAAAGACCTACAGAATACCAAGAGAGGACTACTCAACATTCTGTCATAACGTACATGGGAAAAGGATCCCAAGAAGAACAGTCATCTGTATATGTGTAAAAGAACCACATCTTCCACACCTACAACAAGCCAAACATTGTAATCAAACTTGCTGTAATAAAAAATAAAAAAAATTAAATTAAAAACACGAACAAGAAGTAGTGAGACAAACGTGAGGGGCTTTCTCCTGGCACATTCCATTCTAAACTCCAATCTAGAACACCACTTCCACTGAGGCTCTCTTGCCCTAGTAACCAGATTTGGTAAGGTTGAACTGCTGCCACCTTGTGGCCGTTTCACACAACAGCAGCTTTAATCCCAACGCTAATGATCAGTTGATATTCAAAATCATTGCAGGCCTGTAAATGACACCTGCCCTGAAAACAAATCCTGGGGTCACATATCAACCAAAAAATTCAAAGGACGTCCATATTTCAAAACGACCGTTTCAAAAGGCATATTTTACGCACATTAGTGTTCTGCTTCTTTTCCTTTCTTTCCTTTTTTGTTAAAAAACACGGGAATGGAAAAAGGCATCCCTCAGAATGGGCAAAAATCGTTGCAGACGAATCAATGGACAGAGGTTTAATCTCGAATATATATAAACAGCTCATGCAGCTTAATATTAAAAAACAAACAAACCCCCAAAAAATGGGCAGAAGATCTAAAGAGACGTTTTTTCAAAGGAGACAGAGAGATGGCCAAGACACACATGAAAAGCTGCTCAACAGCACTAATTATTAGAGAAATGCAAATCAAAACTACAATGAGGTATCACCTCACACCTGTTAGAATCGGCATCATCAGAAAATCTACAAACAACCAATTCTGGGGAGGGTGTGGACAAAAGGAGCCCTCTTCCACTATTGGTGGTAATGTAAATTGATAGAGTCACTATGGAGAACAGTATGGAGTTTCCTTAAAAAAATTAGAAATAGAATTACCATCTGATCCAGCAATCCCACTTCTGGGCATATACCCAGAGAAAACCGTATTTCAAAAAGGCACATTCACCACAATGTTCGTTGCAGCACTATTTACAATAGCCAGGTAATGGAAGCAACCTAAATGCCCACAGACAGATGAATGGATAAAGATGTGGTACATATATAAAATGGAATATTACTCGGCCATAAAAAGGAATGAAACTGGGTCATTTGTAGAGACATCGATGGATCGAGAGACTGTCATACAGAATGAAGTAAGTCAGAAAGAGGAAAACAAATATTGTATATTAATGCATATATGTGGAGCCTAAAAATGGTACAGATGAACTGGTTTGCAGGGAAGAAATAGAGACACAGAGGTAGAGAACAAACGTATGGACACCAAGTGTGGGAAGCCATGGGGTGGTGGTGGTGGGATGAGTTGGGAGTTTGGGATTGACCTGTATACATGTATATGCATAAAATACATAACTAATAATAACGTGCTGTATAAAAAAATAAATAAAATTTCAAAATTTTAAAAAATAAAATTTAAAAATAAAACAGAAAAAAGTTCTTCCCGTCACACAGATGTATTTATAGGAATGAATTATTTCCATGCTTATATCTATAAATACATAAAAGAGGAATAACATCTAACTTGAAACATAAAAGAAAAAAAAAGTGAACCCACGAGTTATACAGAGGAAAACCCTATCACGGCACTTGCTCCAGTGGTAAACAATTCTGAAATTGGTCAGAGGTGGGGAACCATCTCCCATACAGCCAGCAACCCAACCCCCACGCAAGGAGCGTCCTCATTGCAAAGCTGGGGGACCGTGCCGAGGCATCTGTGAGTAAACGTGAGCTGAGCCCCAGGCCAGCTGCTGCTGAACTGTTCCCACCCTTTCCAGGTAAAACACCTGAATATGTACAAGGGCTTGAAAGCCTAGAGGAAGGACCGTGGAGCCACACCAGCGACAGCACGCAGGCCAACTTGGTGCCTGCAGGCCAGCCAGCGTGGTCCTGGACCCTGGCGCTCTTCCAGAAGCTTTCCATTGCCCTGCCTGAGATACCCCTCCTGTCCCGGCCCCCACTGCTTTTTTCCTTCCTCACCTCTGTCCGGAGAGAAATTCCAGCGGAAGGTATGGGTGACACATCCTCTTCTTTACAGGCGGCAGCCTGGCAACTCCTGCAGAAAGGCCAGCAGAACCCCACTCACACCGGGCCACCCACAAAGCTGTGGCCCCTCACTCCCTCCCACCAGCACAGCCCCGAGACTGCTGACGGGGCAGAGAATATGGAGTCAGGCACAGCTTCAGGGGCTATTGCTGCCTGGAGCTCTGTTTATATTGACCTCAACGAGGCACACCTGGGGAGGGCGGGCCGGCAGGGTAAGGCTGCCCAGGTCAGCTAATCCACAACCCTCAGGGAATCACATTGTTGAAAATGGACCCCGCTAAGGCAGAAGAGAAGCCAAGGGAAAAAAGGACACAATGCCATTTGCAGCACCGTAGATGAGTCTAGAAGTAATCACGTGACTTGTAGTAAGTCAGAAAGTGAAAGACACATATCATATCATATCACTTATAGGTGTTACCTAAAAATGGATACCAGGGCAGATATTTCCACGGAGAAGGGCAATCACAGATTCATTAAACAAACTTATGGTTCACCAATGGAAAGGTGTGAGGATTGGTTTCATTACGATATCGGGGTTAACAGACATTTACAAACACAGGTGACATATATAATCACCAAAGACCTACAGAATACCAAGAGAGGACTACTCAACATTCTGTCATAACGTACATGGGAAAAGGATCCCAAGAAGAACAGTCATCTGTATATGTGTAAAAGAACCACATCTTCCACACCTACAACAAGCCAAACATTGTAATCAAACTTGCTGTAATAAAAAATAAAAAAAATTAAATTAAAAACACGAACAAGAAGTAGTGAGACAAACGTGAGGGGCTTTCTCCTGGCACATTCCATTCTAAACTCCAATCTAGAACACCACTTCCACTGAGGCTCTCTTGCCCTAGTAACCAGATTTGGTAAGGGTGAACTGCTGCCACCTTGTGGCCGTTTCACACAACAGCAGTTTAATCCCAACGCTAATGGTCAGTTGATATTCAAAATCATTGCAGGCCTGTAAATGACACCTGCCCTGAAAACAAATCCTGGGGTCACATATCGACCAAAAAATTCAAAGGACGTCCATATTTCAAAACGACCGTTTCAAAAGGCATATTTTACGCACATTAGTGTTCTGCTTCTTTTCCTTTCTTTCCTTTTTTGTTAAAAAACACGGGAATGGAAAAAGGCATCCCTCAGAATGGGCCAAAATCGTTGCAGACGAATCAATGGACAGAGGTTTAATCTCCAATATATATAAACAGCTCATGCAGCTTAATATTAAAAAAACAAACAACCCAAAAAAAATGGGCAGAAGATCTAAAGAGACGTTTCTTCAAAGGAGACAGAGAGATGGCCAAGACGCACATGAAAAGCTGCTCAACAGCACTAATTATTAGAGAAATGCAAATCAAAACTACAATGAGGTATCACCTCACACCTGTTAGAATCGGCATCATCAGAAAATCTACAAACAACCAATTCTGGGGAGGGTGTGGACAAAAGGAGCCCTCTTCCACTATTGGTGGGAATGTAAATTGATACAGTCACTATGGAGAACAGTATGGAGTTTCCTTAAAAAAATTAGAAATAGAATTACCATCTGATCCAGCAATCCCACTTCTGGGCATATACCCAGAGAAAACCGTATTTCAAAAAGGCACATTCACCACAATGTTCGTTGCAGCACTATTTACAATAGCCAGGTAATGGAAGCAACCTAAATGCCCACAGACAGATGAATGGATAAAGATGTGGTACATATATAAAATGGAATATTACTCGGCCATAAAAAGGAATGAAACTGGGTCATTTGTAGAGACATCGATGGATCGAGAGACTGTCATACAGAATGAAGTAAGTCAGAAAGAGGAAAACAAATATTGTATATTAATGCATATATGTGGAGCCTAAAAATGGTACAGATGAACTGGTTTGCAGGGAAGAAATAGAGACACAGAGGTAGAGAACAAACGTATGGACACCAAGTGTGGGAAGCCATGGGGTGGTGGTGGTGGGATGAGTTGGGAGTTTGGGATTGACCTGTATACATGTATATGCATAAAATACATAACTAATAATAACGTGCTGTATAAAAAAATAAATAAAATTTCAAAATTTTAAAAAATAAAATTTAAAAATAAAACAGAAAAAAGTTCTTCCCGTCACACAGATGTATTTATAGGAATGAATTATTTCCATGCTTATATCTATAAATACATAAAAGAGGAATAACATCTAACTTGAAACATAAAAGAAAAAAAAAGTGAACCCACGAGTTATACAGAGGAAAACCCTATCACGGCACTTGCTCCAGTGGTAAACAATTCTGAAATTGGTCAGAGGTGGGGAACCATCTCCCATACAGCCAGCAACCCAACCCCCACACAAGGAGCGTCCTCATTGCAAAGCTGGGGGACCGTGCCGAGGCATCTGTGAGTAAACGTGAGCTGAGCCTCAGGCCAGCTGCTGCTTAACTGTTCCCACCCTTTCCAGGTAAAACACCTGAATATGTACAAGGGCTTGAAAGCCTAGAGGAAGGACCGTGGAGCCACACCAGAGACAGCACGCAGGCCAACTTGGTGCCTGCAGGCCAGCCAGCGTGGTCCTGGACCCTGGCGCTCTTCCAGAAGCTTTCCATTGCCCTGCCTGAGATACCCCTCCTGTCCCGGCCCCCACTGCTTTTTTCCTTCCTCACCTCTGTCCGGAGAGAAATTCCAGCGGAAGGTATGGGTGACACATCCTCTTCTTTACAGGCGGCAGCCTGGCAACTCCTGCAGAAAGGCCAGCAGAACCCCACTCACACCGGGCCACCCACAAAGCTGTGGCCCCTCACTCCCTCCCACCAGCACAGCCCCGAGACTGCTGACGGGGCAGAGAATATGGAGTCAGGCACAGCTTCAGGGGCTATTGCTGCCTGGAGCTCTGTTTATATTGACCTCAACGAGGCACAGCTGGGGAGGGCGGGCCGGCAGGGTAAGGCTGCCCAGGTCAGCTAATCCACAACCCTCAGGGAATCACATTGTTGAAAATGGACCCCGCTAAGGCAGAAGAGAAGCCAAGGGAAAAAAGGACACAATGCCATTTGCAGCACCGTAGATGAGTCTAGAAGTAATCACGTGCCTTGTAGTAAGTCAGAAAGTGAAAGACACATATCATATCATATCACTTATAGGTGTTACCTAAAAATGGATACCAGGGCAGATATTTCCACGGAGAAGGGCAATCACAGATTCATTAAACAAACTTATGGTTCACCAATGGAAAGGTGTGAGGATTGGTTTCATTACGATATCGGGGTTAACAGACATTTACAAACACAGGTGACATATATAATCACCAAAGACCTACAGAATACCAAGAGAGGACTACTCAACATTCTGTCATAACGTACATGGGAAAAGGATCCCAAGAAGAACAGTCATCTGTATATGTGTAAAAGAACCACATCTTCCACACCTACAACAAGCCAAACATTGTAATCAAACTTGCTGTAATAAAAAATAAAAAAAATTAAATTAAAAACACGAACAAGAAGTAGTGAGACAAACGTGAGGGGCTTTCTCCTGGCACATTCCATTCTAAACTCCAATCTAGAACACCACTTCCACTGAGGCTCTCTTGCCCTAGTAACCAGATTTGGTAAGGTTGAACTGCTGCCACCTTGTGGCCGTTTCACACAACAGCAGCTTTAATCCCAACGCTAATGATCAGTTGATATTCAAAATCATTGCAGGCCTGTAAATGACACCTGCCCTGAAAACAAATCCTGGGGTCACATATCAACCAAAAAATTCAAAGGACGTCCATATTTCAAAACGACCGTTTCAAAAGGCATATTTTACGCACATTAGTGTTCTGCTTCTTTTCCTTTCTTTCCTTTTTTGTTAAAAAACACGGGAATGGAAAAAGGCATCCCTCAGAATGGGCAAAAATCGTTGCAGACGAATCAATGGACAGAGGTTTAATCTCGAATATATATAAACAGCTCATGCAGCTTAATATTAAAAAACAAACAAACCCCCAAAAAATGGGCAGAAGATCTAAAGAGACGTTTTTTCAAAGGAGACAGAGAGATGGCCAAGACACACATGAAAAGCTGCTCAACAGCACTAATTATTAGAGAAATGCAAATCAAAACTACAATGAGGTATCACCTCACACCTGTTAGAATCGGCATCATCAGAAAATCTACAAACAACCAATTCTGGGGAGGGTGTGGACAAAAGGAGCCCTCTTCCACTATTGGTGGTAATGTAAATTGATAGAGTCACTATGGAGAACAGTATGGAGTTTCCTTAAAAAAATTAGAAATAGAATTACCATCTGATCCAGCAATCCCACTTCTGGGCATATACCCAGAGAAAACCGTATTTCAAAAAGGCACATTCACCACAATGTTCGTTGCAGCACTATTTACAATAGCCAGGTAATGGAAGCAACCTAAATGCCCACAGACAGATGAATGGATAAAGATGTGGTACATATATAAAATGGAATATTACTCGGCCATAAAAAGGAATGAAACTGGGTCATTTGTAGAGACATCGATGGATCGAGAGACTGTCATACAGAATGAAGTAAGTCAGAAAGAGGAAAACAAATATTGTATATTAATGCATATATGTGGAGCCTAAAAATGGTACAGATGAACTGGTTTGCAGGGAAGAAATAGAGACACAGAGGTAGAGAACAAACGTATGGACACCAAGTGTGGGAAGCCATGGGGTGGTGGTGGTGGGATGAGTTGGGAGTTTGGGATTGACCTGTATACATGTATATGCATAAAATACATAACTAATAATAACGTGCTGTATAAAAAAATAAATAAAATTTCAAAATTTTAAAAAATAAAATTTAAAAATAAAACAGAAAAAAGTTCTTCCCGTCACACAGATGTATTTATAGGAATGAATTATTTCCATGCTTATATCTATAAATACATAAAAGAGGAATAACATCTAACTTGAAACATAAAAGAAAAAAAAAGTGAACCCACGAGTTATACAGAGGAAAACCCTATCACGGCACTTGCTCCAGTGGTAAACAATTCTGAAATTGGTCAGAGGTGGGGAACCATCTCCCATACAGCCAGCAACCCAACCCCCACGCAAGGAGCGTCCTCATTGCAAAGCTGGGGGACCGTGCCGAGGCATCTGTGAGTAAACGTGAGCTGAGCCCCAGGCCAGCTGCTGCTGAACTGTTCCCACCCTTTCCAGGTAAAACACCTGAATATGTACAAGGGCTTGAAAGCCTAGAGGAAGGACCGTGGAGCCACACCAGCGACAGCACGCAGGCCAACTTGGTGCCTGCAGGCCAGCCAGCGTGGTCCTGGACCCTGGCGCTCTTCCAGAAGCTTTCCATTGCCCTGCCTGAGATACCCCTCCTGTCCCGGCCCCCACTGCTTTTTTCCTTCCTCACCTCTGTCCGGAGAGAAATTCCAGCGGAAGGTATGGGTGACACATCCTCTTCTTTACAGGCGGCAGCCTGGCAACTCCTGCAGAAAGGCCAGCAGAACCCCACTCACACCGGGCCACCCACAAAGCTGTGGCCCCTCACTCCCTCCCACCAGCACAGCCCCGAGACTGCTGACGGGGCAGAGAATATGGAGTCAGGCACAGCTTCAGGGGCTATTGCTGCCTGGAGCTCTGTTTATATTGACCTCAACGAGGCACACCTGGGGAGGGCGGGCCGGCAGGGTAAGGCTGCCCAGGTCAGCTAATCCACAACCCTCAGGGAATCACATTGTTGAAAATGGACCCCGCTAAGGCAGAAGAGAAGCCAAGGGAAAAAAGGACACAATGCCATTTGCAGCACCGTAGATGAGTCTAGAAGTAATCACGTGACTTGTAGTAAGTCAGAAAGTGAAAGACACATATCATATCATATCACTTATAGGTGTTACCTAAAAATGGATACCAGGGCAGATATTTCCACGGAGAAGGGCAATCACAGATTCATTAAACAAACTTATGGTTCACCAATGGAAAGGTGTGAGGATTGGTTTCATTACGATATCGGGGTTAACAGACATTTACAAACACAGGTGACATATATAATCACCAAAGACCTACAGAATACCAAGAGAGGACTACTCAACATTCTGTCATAACGTACATGGGAAAAGGATCCCAAGAAGAACAGTCATCTGTATATGTGTAAAAGAACCACATCTTCCACACCTACAACAAGCCAAACATTGTAATCAAACTTGCTGTAATAAAAAATAAAAAAAATTAAATTAAAAACACGAACAAGAAGTAGTGAGACAAACGTGAGGGGCTTTCTCCTGGCACATTCCATTCTAAACTCCAATCTAGAACACCACTTCCACTGAGGCTCTCTTGCCCTAGTAACCAGATTTGGTAAGGTTGAACTGCTGCCACCTTGTGGCCGTTTCACACAACAGCAGCTTTAATCCCAACGCTAATGATCAGTTGATATTCAAAATCATTGCAGGCCTGTAAATGACACCTGCCCTGAAAACAAATCCTGGGGTCACATATCAACCAAAAAATTCAAAGGACGTCCATATTTCAAAACGACCGTTTCAAAAGGCATATTTTACGCACATTAGTGTTCTGCTTCTTTTCCTTTCTTTCCTTTTTTGTTAAAAAACACGGGAATGGAAAAAGGCATCCCTCAGAATGGGCAAAAATCGTTGCAGACGAATCAATGGACAGAGGTTTAATCTCGAATATATATAAACAGCTCATGCAGCTTAATATTAAAAAACAAACAAACCCCCAAAAAATGGGCAGAAGATCTAAAGAGACGTTTTTTCAAAGGAGACAGAGAGATGGCCAAGACACACATGAAAAGCTGCTCAACAGCACTAATTATTAGAGAAATGCAAATCAAAACTACAATGAGGTATCACCTCACACCTGTTAGAATCGGCATCATCAGAAAATCTACAAACAACCAATTCTGGGGAGGGTGTGGACAAAAGGAGCCCTCTTCCACTATTGGTGGTAATGTAAATTGATAGAGTCACTATGGAGAACAGTATGGAGTTTCCTTAAAAAAATTAGAAATAGAATTACCATCTGATCCAGCAATCCCACTTCTGGGCATATACCCAGAGAAAACCGTATTTCAAAAAGGCACATTCACCACAATGTTCGTTGCAGCACTATTTACAATAGCCAGGTAATGGAAGCAACCTAAATGCCCACAGACAGATGAATGGATAAAGATGTGGTACATATATAAAATGGAATATTACTCGGCCATAAAAAGGAATGAAACTGGGTCATTTGTAGAGACATCGATGGATCGAGAGACTGTCATACAGAATGAAGTAAGTCAGAAAGAGGAAAACAAATATTGTATATTAATGCATATATGTGGAGCCTAAAAATGGTACAGATGAACTGGTTTGCAGGGAAGAAATAGAGACACAGAGGTAGAGAACAAACGTATGGACACCAAGTGTGGGAAGCCATGGGGTGGTGGTGGTGGGATGAGTTGGGAGTTTGGGATTGACCTGTATACATGTATATGCATAAAATACATAACTAATAATAACGTGCTGTATAAAAAAATAAATAAAATTTCAAAATTTTAAAAAATATAATTTAAAAATAAAACAGAAAAAAGTTCTTCCCGTCACACAGATGTATTTATAGGAATGAATTATTTCCATGCTTATATCTATAAATACATAAAAGAGGAATAACATCTAACTTGAAACATAAAAGAAAAAAAAAGTGAACCCACGAGTTATACAGAGGAAAACCCTATCACGGCACTTGCTCCAGTGGTAAACAATTCTGAAATTGGTCAG
Organism: Mesoplodon mirus; assembly: GCF_964341445.2. NCBI lineage: Eukaryota > Metazoa > Chordata > Mammalia > Artiodactyla > Ziphiidae > Mesoplodon > Mesoplodon mirus. The sequence continues at coordinate 465,110 of NW_028295625.1, read as the reverse complement.
AGGTGGGGAACCATCTCCCATACAGCCAGCAACCCAACCCCCACGCAAGGAGCGTCCTCATTGCAAAGCTGGGGGACCGTGCCGAGGCATCTGTGAGTAAACGTGAGCTGAGCCCCAGGCCAGCTGCTGCTGAACTGTTCCCACCCTTTCCAGGTAAAACACCTGAATATGTACAAGGGCTTGAAAGCCTAGAGGAAGGACCGTGGAGCCACACCAGCGACAGCACGCAGGCCAACTTGGTGCCTGCAGGCCAGCCAGCGTGGTCCTGGACCCTGGCGCTCTTCCAGAAGCTTTCCATTGCCCTGCCTGAGATACCCCTCCTGTCCCGGCCCCCACTGCTTTTTTCCTTCCTCACCTCTGTCCGGAGAGAAATTCCAGCGGAAGGTATGGGTGACACATCCTCTTCTTTACAGGCGGCAGCCTAGCAACTCCTGCAGAAAGGCCAGCAGAACCCCACTCACACCGGGCCACCCACAAAGCTGTGGCCCCTCACTCCCTCCCACCAGCACAGCCCCGAGACTGCTGACGGGGCAGAGAATATGGAGTCAGGCACAGCTTCAGGGGCTATTGCTGCCTGGAGCTCTGTTTATATTGACCTCAACGAGGCACACCTGGGGAGGGCGGGCCGGCAGGGTAAGGCTGCCCAGGTCAGCTAATCCACAACCCTCAGGGAATCACATTGTTGAAAATGGACCCCGCTAAGGCAGAAGAGAAGCCAAGGGAAAAAAGGACACAATGCCATTTGCAGCACCGTAGATGAGTCTAGAAGTAATCACGTGACTTGTAGTAAGTCAGAAAGTGAAAGACACATATCATATCATATCACTTATAGGTGTTACCTAAAAATGGATACCAGGGCAGATATTTCCACGGAGAAGGGCAATCACAGATTCATTAAACAAACTTATGGTTCACCAATGGAAAGGTGTGAGGATTGGTTTCATTACGATATCGGGGTTAACAGACATTTACAAACACAGGTGACATATATAATCACCAAAGACCTACAGAATACCAAGAGAGGACTACTCAACATTCTGTCATAACGTACATGGGAAAAGGATCCCAAGAAGAACAGTCATCTGTATATGTGTAAAAGAACCACATCTTCCACACCTACAACAAGCCAAACATTGTAATCAAACTTGCTGTAATAAAAAATAAAAAAATTAAATTAAAAACACGAACAAGAAGTAGTGAGACAAACGTGAGGGGCTTTCTCCTGGCACATTCCATTCTAAACTCCAATCTAGAACACCACTTCCACTGAGGCTCTCTTGCCCTAGTAACCAGATTTGGTAAGGGTGAACTGCTGCCACCTTGTGGCCGTTTCACACAACAGCAGTTTAATCCCAACGCTAATGGTCAGTTGATATTCAAAATCATTGCAGGCCTGTAAATGACACCTGCCCTGAAAACAAATCCTGGGGTCACATATCGACCAAAAAATTCAAAGGACGTCCATATTTCAAAACGACCGTTTCAAAAGGCATATTTTACGCACATTAGTGTTCTGCTTCTTTTCCTTTCTTTCCTTTTTTGTTAAAAAACACGGGAATGGAAAAAGGCATCCCTCAGAATGGGCCAAAATCGTTGCAGACGAATCAATGGACAGAGGTTTAATCTCCAATATATATAAACAGCTCATGCAGCTTAATATTAAAAAAACAAACAACCCAAAAAAATGGGCAGAAGATCTAAAGAGACGTTTCTTCAAAGGAGACAGAGAGATGGCCAAGACGCACATGAAAAGCTGCTCAACAGCACTAATTATTAGAGAAATGCAAATCAAAACTACAATGAGGTATCACCTCACACCTGTTAGAATCGGCATCATCAGAAAATCTACAAACAACCAATTCTGGGGAGGGTGTGGACAAAAGGAGCCCTCTTCCACTATTGGTGGGAATGTAAATTGATACAGTCCCTATGGAGAACAGTATGGAGTTTCCTTAAAATAACTAGAAATAGAATTACCATCTGATCCAGCAATCCCACTTCTGGGCATATACCCAGAGAAAACCGTATTTCAAAAAGGCACATTCACCACAATGTTCGTTGCAGCACTATTTACAATAGCCAGGTAATGGAAGCAACCTAAATGCCCACAGACAGATGAATGGATAAAGATGTGGTACATATATAAAATGGAATATGACTCGGCCATAAAAAGGAATGAAACTGGGTCATTTGTAGAGACATCGATGGATCGAGAGACTGTCATACAGAATGAAGTAAGTCAGAAAGAGGAAAACAAATATTGTATATTAATGCATATATGTGGAGCCTAAAAATGGTACAGATGAACTGGTTTGCAGGGAAGAAATAGAGACACAGAGGTAGAGAACAAACGTATGGACACCAAGTGTGGGAAGCCATGGGGTGGTGGTGGTGGGATGAGTTGGGAGTTTGGGATTGACCTGTATACATGTATATGCATAAAATACATAACTAATAATAACGTGCTGTATAAAAAAATAAATAAAATTTCAAAATTTTAAAAAATAAAATTTAAAAATAAAACAGAAAAAAGTTCTTCCCGTCACACAGATGTATTTATAGGAATGAATTATTTCCATGCTTATATCTATAAATACATAAAAGAGGAATAACATCTAACTTGAAACATAAAAGAAAAAAAAAGTGAACCCACGAGTTATACAGAGGAAAACCCTATCACGGCACTTGCTCCAGTGGTAAACAATTCTGAAATTGGTCAGAGGTGGGGAACCATCTCCCATACAGCCAGCAACCCAACCCCCACGCAAGGAGCGTCCTCATTGCAAAGCTGGGGGACCGTGCCGAGGCATCTGTGAGTAAACGTGAGCTGAGCCCCAGGCCAGCTGCTGCTGAACTGTTCCCACCCTTTCCAGGTAAAACACCTGAATATGTACAAGGGCTTGAAAGCCTAGAGGAAGGACCGTGGAGCCACACCAGCGACAGCACGCAGGCCAACTTGGTGCCTGCAGGCCAGCCAGCGTGGTCCTGGACCCTGGCGCTCTTCCAGAAGCTTTCCATTGCCCTGCCTGAGATACCCCTCCTGTCCCGGCCCCCACTGCTTTTTTCCTTCCTCACCTCTGTCCGGAGAGAAATTCCAGCGGAAGGTATGGGTGACACATCCTCTTCTTTACAGGCGGCAGCCTGGCAACTCCTGCAGAAAGGCCAGCAGAACCCCACTCACACCGGGCCACCCACAAAGCTGTGGCCCCTCACTCCCTCCCACCAGCACAGCCCCGAGACTGCTGACGGGGCAGAGAATATGGAGTCAGGCACAGCTTCAGGGGCTATTGCTGCCTGGAGCTCTGTTTATATTGACCTCAACGAGGCACACCTGGGGAGGGCGGGCCGGCAGGGTAAGGCTGCCCAGGTCAGCTAATCCACAACCCTCAGGGAATCACATTGTTGAAAATGGACCCCGCTAAGGCAGAAGAGAAGCCAAGGGAAAAAAGGACACAATGCCATTTGCAGCACCGTAGATGAGTCTAGAAGTAATCACGTGACTTGTAGTAAGTCAGAAAGTGAAAGACACATATCATATCATATCACTTATAGGTGTTACCTAAAAATGGATACCAGGGCAGATATTTCCACGGAGAAGGGCAATCACAGATTCATTAAACAAACTTATGGTTCACCAATGGAAAGGTGTGAGGATTGGTTTCATTACGATATCGGGGTTAACAGACATATACAAACACAGGTGACATATATAATCACCAAAGACCTACAGAATACCAAGAGAGGACTACTCAACATTCTGTCATAACGTACATGGGAAAAGGATCCCAAGAAGAACAGTCATCTGTATATGTGTAAAAGAACCACATCTTCCACACCTACAACAAGCCAAACATTGTAATCAAACTTGCTGTAATAAAAAATAAAAAAATTAAATTAAAAACACGAACAAGAAGTAGTGAGACAAACGTGAGGGGCTTTCTCCTGGCACATTCCATTCTAAACTCCAATCTAGAACACCACTTCCACTGAGGCTCTCTTGCCCTAGTAACCAGATTTGGTAAGGGTGAACTGCTGCCACCTTGTGGCCGTTTCACACAACAGCAGTTTAATCCCAACGCTAATGGTCAGTTGATATTCAAAATCATTGCAGGCCTGTAAATGACACCTGCCCTGAAAACAAATCCTGGGGTCACATATCGACCAAAAAATTCAAAGGACGTCCATATTTCAAAACGACCGTTTCAAAAGGCATATTTTACGCACATTAGTGTTCTGCTTCTTTTCCTTTCTTTCCTTTTTTGTTAAAAAACACGGGAATGGAAAAAGGCATCCCTCAGAATGGGCGAAAATCGTTGCAGACGAATCAATGGACAGAGGTTTAATCTCCAATATATATAAACAGCTCATGCAGCTTAATATTAAAAAAACAAACAACCCAAAAAAATGGGCAGAAGATCTAAAGAGACGTTTCTTCAAAGGAGACAGAGAGATGGCCAAGACGCACATGAAAAGCTGCTCAACAGCACTAATTATTAGAGAAATGCAAATCAAAACTACAATGAGGTATCACCTCACACCTGTTAGAATCGGCATCATCAGAAAATCTACAAACAACCAATTCTGGGGAGGGTGTGGACAAAAGGAGCCCTCTTCCACTATTGGTGGGAATGTAAATTGATACAGTCCCTATGGAGAACAGTATGGAGTTTCCTTAAAATAACTAGAAATAGAATTACCATCTGATCCAGCAATCCCACTTCTGGGCATATACCCAGAGAAAACCGTATTTCAAAAAGGCACATTCACCACAATGTTCGTTGCAGCACTATTTACAATAGCCAGGTAATGGAAGCAACCTAAATGCCCACAGACAGATGAATGGATAAAGATGTGGTACATATATAAAATGGAATATGACTCGGCCATAAAAAGGAATGAAACTGGGTCATTTGTAGAGACATCGATGGATCGAGAGACTGTCATACAGAATGAAGTAAGTCAGAAAGAGGAAAACAAATATTGTATATTAATGCATATATGTGGAGCCTAAAAATGGTACAGATGAACTGGTTTGCAGGGAAGAAATAGAGACACAGAGGTAGAGAACAAACGTATGGACACCAAGTGTGGGAAGCCATGGGGTGGTGGTTGTGGGATGAGTTGGGAGTTTGGGATTGACCTGTATACATGTATATGCATAAAATACATAACTAATAATAACGTGCTGTATTAAAAAATAAATAAAATTTCAAAATTTTAAAAAATAAAATTTAAAAATAAAACAGAAAAAAGTTCTTCCCGTCACACAGATGTATTTATAGGAATGAATTATTTCCATGCTTATATCTATAAATACATAAAAGAGGAATAACATCTAACTTGAAACATAAAAGAAAAAAAAAGTGAACCCACGAGTTATACAGAGGAAAACCCTATCACGGCACTTGCTCCAGTGGTAAACAATTCTGAAATTGGTCAGAGGTGGGGAACCATCTCCCATACAGCCAGCAACCCAACCCCCACGCAAGGAGCGTCCTCATTGCAAAGCTGGGGGACCGTGCCGAGGCATCTGTGAGTAAACGTGAGCTGAGCCCCAGGCCAGCTGCTGCTGAACTGTTCCCACCCTTTCCAGGTAAAACACCTGAATATGTACAAGGGCTTGAAAGCCTAGAGGAAGGACCGTGGAGCCACACCAGCGACAGCACGCAGGCCAACTTGGTGCCTGCAGGCCAGCCAGCGTGGTCCTGGACCCTGGCGCTCTTCCAGAAGCTTTCCATTGCCCTGCCTGAGATACCCCTCCTGTCCCGGCCCCCACTGCTTTTTTCCTTCCTCACCTCTGTCCGGAGAGAAATTCCAGCGGAAGGTATGGGTGACACATCCTCTTCTTTACAGGCGGCAGCCTGGCAACTCCTGCAGAAAGGCCAGCAGAACCCCACTCACACCGGGCCACCCACAAAGCTGTGGCCCCTCACTCCCTCCCACCAGCACAGCCCCGAGACTGCTGACGGGGCAGAGAATATGGAGTCAGGCACAGCTTCAGGGGCTATTGCTGCCTGGAGCTCTGTTTATATTGACCTCAACGAGGCACAGCTGGGGAGGGCGGGCCGGCAGGGTAAGGCTGCCCAGGTCAGCTAATCCACAACCCTCAGGGAATCACATTGTTGAAAATGGACCCCGCTAAGGCAGAAGAGAAGCCAAGGGAAAAAAGGACACAATGCCATTTGCAGCACCGTAGATGAGTCTAGAAGTAATCACGTGACTTGTAGTAAGTCAGAAAGTGAAAGACACATATCATATCATATCACTTATAGGTGTTACCTAAAAATGGATACCAGGGCAGATATTTCCACGGAGAAGGGCAATCACAGATTCATTAAACAAACTTATGGTTCACCAATGGAAAGGTGTGAGGATTGGTTTCATTACGATATCGGGGTTAACAGACATATACAAACACAGGTGACATATATAATCACCAAAGACCTACAGAATACCAAGGGAGGACTACTCAACATTCTGTCATAACGTACATGGGAAAAGGATCCCAAGAAGAACAGTCATCTGTATATGTGTAAAAGAACCACATCTTCCACACCTACAACAAGCCAAACATTGTAATCAAACTTGCTGTAATAAAGAATAAAAAAATTAAATTAAAAACACGAACAAGAAGTAGTGAGACAAACGTGAGGGGCTTTCTCCTGGTACATTCCATTCTAAACTCCAATCTAGAACACCACTTCCACTGAGGCTCTCTTGCCCTAGTAACCAGATTTGGTAAGGGTGAACTGCTGCCACCTTGTGGCCGTTTCACACAACAGCAGCTTTAATCCCAACGCTAATGGTCAGTTGATATTCAAAATCATTGCAGGCCTGTAAATGACACCTGCCCTGAAAACAAATCCTGGGGTCACATATCGACCAAAAATTTCAAAGGACGTCCATATTTCAAAACCACCGTTTCAAAAGGCATATTTTACGCACATTAGTGTTCTGCTTCTTTTCCTTTCTTTCCTTTTTTGTTAAAAAACACGGGAATGGAAAAAGGCATCCCTCAGAATGGGCGAAAATCGTTGCAGACGAATCAATGGACAGAGGTTTAATCTCCAATATATATAAACAGCTCATGCAGCTTAATATTAGAAAAAACAAACAACCCCAAAAAAATGGGCAGAAGATCTAAAGAGACGTTTCTTCAAAGGAGACACAGAGATGGCCAAGACGCACATGAAAAGCTGCTCAACAGCACTAATTATTAGAGAAATGCAAATCAAAACTACAATGAGGTATCACCTCACACCTGTTAGAATCGGCATCATCAGAAAATCTACAAACAACCAATTCTGGGGAGGGTGTGGACAAAAGGAGCCCTCTTCCACTATTGGTGGGAATGTAAATTGATACAGTCCCTATGGAGAACAGTATGGAGTTTCCTTAAAATAACTAGAAATAGAATTACCATCTGATCCAGCAATCCCACTTCTGGGCATATACCCAGAGAAAACTGTATTTCAAAAAGGCACATTCACCACAATGTTCGTTGCAGCACTATTTACAATAGCCAGGTAATGGAAGCAACCTAAATGCCCACAGACAGATGAATGGATAAAGATGTGGTACATATATAAAATGGAATATGACTCGGCCATAAAAAGGAATGAAACTGGGTCATTTGTAGAGACATCGATGGATCGAGAGACTGTCATACAGAATGAAGTAAGTCAGAAAGAGGAAAACAAATATTGTATATTAATGCATATATGTGGAGCCTAAAAATGGTACAGATGAACTGGTTTGCAGGGAAGAAATAGAGACACAGAGGTAGAGAACAAACGTATGGACACCAAGTGTGGGAAGCCATGGGGTGGTGGTGGTGGGATGAGTTGGGAGTTTGGGATTGACCTGTATACATGTATATGCATAAAATACATAACTAATAATAACGTGCTGTATAAAAAAATAAATAAAATTTCGAAATTTAAAAAAATAAAATTTAAAAATAAAACAGAAAAAAGTTCTTCCCGTCACACAGATGTATTTATAGGAATGAATTATTTCCATGCTTATATCTATAAATACATAAAAGAGGAATAACATCTAACTTGAAACATAAAAGAAAAAAAAAGTGAACCCACGAGTTATACAGAGGAAAACCCTATCACGGCACTTGCTCCAGTGGTAAACAATTCTGAAATTGGTCAGAGGTGGGGAACCATCTCCCATACAGCCAGCAACCCAACCCCCACGCAAGGAGCGTCCTCATTGCAAAGCTGGGGGACCGTGCCGAGGCATCTGTGAGTAAACGTGAGCTGAGCCCCAGGCCAGCTGCTGCTGAACTGTTCCCACCCTTTCCAGGTAAAACACCTGAATATGTACAAGGGCTTGAAAGCCTAGAGGAAGGACCGTGGAGCCACACCAGCGACAGCACGCAGGCCAACTTGGTGCCTGCAGGCCAGCCAGCGTGGTCCTGGACCCTGGCGCTCTTCCAGAAGCTTTCCATTGCCCTGCCTGAGATACCCCTCCTGTCCCGGCCCCCACTGCTTTTTTCCTTCCTCACCTCTGTCCGGAGAGAAATTCCAGCGGAAGGTATGGGTGACACATCCTCTTCTTTACAGGCGGCAGCCTGGCAACTCCTGCAGAAAGGCCAGCAGAACCCCACTCACACCGGGCCACCCACAAAGCTGTGGCCCCTCACTCCCTCCCACCAGCACAGCCCCGAGACTGCTGACGGGGCAGAGAATATGGAGTCAGGCACAGCTTCAGGGGCTATTGCTGCCTGGAGCTCTGTTTATATTGACCTCAACGAGGCACACCTGGGGAGGGCGGGCCGGCAGGGTAAGGCTGCCCAGGTCAGCTAATCCACAACCCTCAGGGAATCACATTGTTGAAAATGGACCCCGCTAAGGCAGAAGAGAAGCCAAGGGAAAAAAGGACACAATGCCATTTGCAGCACCGTAGATGAGTCTAGAAGTAATCACGTGACTTGTAGTAAGTCAGAAAGTGAAAGACACATATCATATCATATCACTTATAGGTGTTACCTAAAAATGGATACCAGGGCAGATATTTCCACGGAGAAGGGCAATCACAGATTCATTAAACAAACTTATGGTTCACCAATGGAAAGGTGTGAGGATTGGTTTCATTACGATATCGGGGTTAACAGACATATACAAACACCGGTGACATATATAATCACCAAAGACCTACAGAATACCAAGAGAGGACTACTCAACATTCTGTCATAACGTACATGGGAAAAGGATCCCAAGAAGAACAGTCATCTGTATATGTGTAAAAGAACCACATCTTCCACACCTACAACAAGCCAAACATTGTAATCAAACTTGCTGTAATAAAAAATAAAAAAATTAAATTAAAAACACGAACAAGAAGTAGTGAGACAAACGTGAGGGGCTTTCTCCTGGCACATTCCATTCTAAACTCCAATCTAGAACACCACTTCCACTGAGGCTCTCTTGCCCTAGTAACCAGATTTGGTAAGGGTGAACTGCTGCCACCTTGTGGCCGTTTCACACAACAGCAGTTTAATCCCAACGCTAATGGTCAGTTGATATTCAAAATCATTGCAGGCCTGTAAATGACACCTGCCCTGAAAACAAATCCTGGGGTCACATATCGACCAAAAAATTCAAAGGACGTCCATATTTCAAAACGACCGTTTCAAAAGGCATATTTTACGCACATTAGTGTTCTGCTTCTTTTCCTTTCTTTCCTTTTTTGTTAAAAAACACGGGAATGGAAAAAGGCATCCCTCAGAATGGGCGAAAATCGTTGCAGACGAATCAATGGACAGAGGTTTAATCTCCAATATATATAAACAGCTCATGCAGCTTAATATTAAAAAAACAAACAACCCAAAAAAATGGGCAGAAGATCTAAAGAGACGTTTCTTCAAAGGAGACAGAGAGATGGCCAAGACGCACATGAAAAGCTGCTCAACAGCACTAATTATTAGAGAAATGCAAATCAAAACTACAATGAGGTATCACCTCACACCTGTTAGAATCGGCATCATCAGAAAATCTACAAACAACCAATTCTGGGGAGGGTGTGGACAAAAGGAGCCCTCTTCCACTATTGGTGGGAATGTAAATTGATACAGTCCCTATGGAGAACAGTATGGAGTTTCCTTAAAATAACTAGAAATAGAATTACCATCTGATCCAGCAATCCCACTTCTGGGCATATACCCAGAGAAAACCGTATTTCAAAAAGGCACATTCACCACAATGTTCGTTGCAGCACTATTTACAATAGCCAGGTAATGGAAGCAACCTAAATGCCCACAGACAGATGAATGGATAAAGATGTGGTACATATATAAAATGGAATATGACTCGGCCATAAAAAGGAATGAAACTGGGTCATTTGTAGAGACATCGATGGATCGAGAGACTGTCATACAGAATGAAGTAAGTCAGAAAGAGGAAAACAAATATTGTATATTAATGCATATATGTGGAGCCTAAAAATGGTACAGATGAACTGGTTTGCAGGGAAGAAATAGAGACACAGAGGTAGAGAACAAACGTATGGACACCAAGTGTGGGAAGCCATGGGGTGGTGGTTGTGGGATGAGTTGGGAGTTTGGGATTGACCTGTATACATGTATATGCATAAAATACATAACTAATAATAACGTGCTGTATTAAAAAATAAATAAAATTTCAAAATTTTAAAAAATAAAATTTAAAAATAAAACAGAAAAAAGTTCTTCCCGTCACACAGATGTATTTATAGGAATGAATTATTTCCATGCTTATATCTATAAATACATAAAAGAGGAATAACATCTAACTTGAAACATAAAAGAAAAAAAAAGTGAACCCACGAGTTATACAGAGGAAAACCCTATCACGGCACTTGCTCCAGTGGTAAACAATTCTGAAATTGGTCAGAGGTGGGGAACCATCTCCCATACAGCCAGCAACCCAACCCCCACGCAAGGAGCGTCCTCATTGCAAAGCTGGGGGACCGTGCCGAGGCATCTGTGAGTAAACGTGAGCTGAGCCCCAGGCCAGCTGCTGCTGAACTGTTCCCACCCTTTCCAGGTAAAACACCTGAATATGTACAAGGGCTTGAAAGCCTAGAGGAAGGACCGTGGAGCCACACCAGCGACAGCACGCAGGCCAACTTGGTGCCTGCAGGCCAGCCAGCGTGGTCCTGGACCCTGGCGCTCTTCCAGAAGCTTTCCATTGCCCTGCCTGAGATACCCCTCCTGTCCCGGCCCCCACTGCTTTTTTCCTTCCTCACCTCTGTCCGGAGAGAAATTCCAGCGGAAGGTATGGGTGACACATCCTCTTCTTTACAGGCGGCAGCCTGGCAACTCCTGCAGAAAGGCCAGCAGAACCCCACTCACACCGGGCCACCCACAAAGCTGTGGCCCCTCACTCCCTCCCACCAGCACAGCCCCGAGACTGCTGACGGGGCAGAGAATATGGAGTCAGGCACAGCTTCAGGGGCTATTGCTGCCTGGAGCTCTGTTTATATTGACCTCAACGAGGCACAGCTGGGGAGGGCGGGCCGGCAGGTTAAGGCTGCCCAGGTCAGCTAATCCACAACCCTCAGGGAATCACATTGTTGAAAATGGACCCCGCTAAGGCAGAAGAGAAGCCAAGGGAAAAAAGGACACAATGCCATTTGCAGCACCGTAGATGAGTCTAGAAGTAATCACGTGACTTGTAGTAAGTCAGAAAGTGAAAGACACATATCATATCATATCACTTATAGGTGTTACCTAAAAATGGATACCAGGGCAGATATTTCCACGGAGAAGGGCAATCACAGATTCATTAAACAAACTTATGGTTCACCAATGGAAAGGTGTGAGGATTGGTTTCATTACGATATCGGGGTTAACAGACATATACAAACACAGGTGACATATATAATCACCAAAGACCTACAGAATACCAAGGGAGGACTACTCAACATTCTGTCATAACGTACATGGGAAAAGGATCCCAAGAAGAACAGTCATCTGTATATGTGTAAAAGAACCACATCTTCCACACCTACAACAAGCCAAACATTGTAATCAAACTTGCTGTAATAAAGAATAAAAAAATTAAATTAAAAACACGAACAAGAAGTAGTGAGACAAACGTGAGGGGCTTTCTCCTGGTACATTCCATTCTAAACTCCAATCTAGAACACCACTTCCACTGAGGCTCTCTTGCCCTAGTAACCAGATTTGGTAAGGGTGAACTGCTGCCACCTTGTGGCCGTTTCACACAACAGCAGCTTTAATCCCAACGCTAATGGTCAGTTGATATTCAAAATCATTGCAGGCCTGTAAATGACACCTGCCCTGAAAACAAATCCTGGGGTCACATATCGACCAAAAATTTCAAAGGACGTCCATATTTCAAAACCACCGTTTCAAAAGGCATATTTTACGCACATTAGTGTTCTGCTTCTTTTCCTTTCTTTCCTTTTTTGTTAAAAAACACGGGAATGGAAAAAGGCATCCCTCAGAATGGGCGAAAATCGTTGCAGACGAATCAATGGACAGAGGTTTAATCTCCAATATATATAAACAGCTCATGCAGCTTAATATTAGAAAAAACAAACAACCCAAAAAAAATGGGCAGAAGATCTAAAGAGACGTTTCTTCAAAGGAGACACAGAGATGGCCAAGACGCACATGAAAAGCTGCTCAACAGCACTAATTATTAGAGAAATGCAAATCAAAACTACAATGAGGTATCACCTCACACCTGTTAGAATCGGCATCATCAGAAAATCTACAAACAACCAATTCTGGGGAGGGTGTGGACAAAAGGAGCCCTCTTCCACTATTGGTGGGAATGTAAATTGATACAGTCCCTATGGAGAACAGTATGGAGTTTCCTTAAAATAACTAGAAATAGAATTACCATCTGATCCAGCAATCCCACTTCTGGGCATATACCCAGAGAAAACCGTATTTCAAAAAGGCACATTCACCACAATGTTCGTTGCAGCACTATTTACAATAGCCAGGTAATGGAAGCAACCTAAATGCCCACAGACAGATGAATGGATAAAGATGTGGTACATATATAAAATGGAATATGACTCGGCCATAAAAAGGAATGAAACTGGGTCATTTGTAGAGACATCGATGGATCGAGAGACTGTCATACAGAATGAAGTAAGTCAGAAAGAGGAAAACAAATATTGTATATTAATGCATATATGTGGAGCCTAAAAATGGTACAGATGAACTGGTTTGCAGGGAAGAAATAGAGACACAGAGGTAGAGAACAAACGTATGGACACCAAGTGTGGGAAGCCATGGGGTGGTGGTGGTGGGATGAGTTGGGAGTTTGGGATTGACCTGTATACATGTATATGCATAAAATACATAACTAATAATAACGTGCTGTATAAAAAAATAAATAAAATTTCGAAATTTAAAAAAATAAAATTTAAAAATAAAACAGAAAAAAGTTCTTCCCGTCACACAGATGTATTTATAGGAATGAATTATTTCCATGCTTATATCTATAAATACATAAAAGAGGAATAACATCTAACTTGAAACATAAAAGAAAAAAAAAGTGAACCCACGAGTTATACAGAGGAAAACCCTATCACGGCACTTGCTCCAGTGGTAAACAATTCTGAAATTGGTCAGAGGTGGGGAACCATCTCCCATACAGCCAGCAACCCAACCCCCACGCAAGGAGCGTCCTCATTGCAAAGCTGGGGGACCGTGCCGAGGCATCTGTGAGTAAACGTGAGCTGAGCCCCAGGCCAGCTGCTGCTGAACTGTTCCCACCCTTTCCAGGTAAAACACCTGAATATGTACAAGGGCTTGAAAGCCTAGAGGAAGGACCGTGGAGCCACACCAGCGACAGCACGCAGGCCAACTTGGTGCCTGCAGGCCAGCCAGCGTGGTCCTGGACCCTGGCGCTCTTCCAGAAGCTTTCCATTGCCCTGCCTGAGATACCCCTCCTGTCCCGGCCCCCACTGCTTTTTTCCTTCCTCACCTCTGTCCGGAGAGAAATTCCAGCGGAAGGTATGGGTGACACATCCTCTTCTTTACAGGCGGCAGCCTGGCAACTCCTGCAGAAAGGCCAGCAGAACCCCACTCACACCGGGCCACCCACAAAGCTGTGGCCCCTCACTCCCTCCCACCAGCACAGCCCCGAGACTGCTGACGGGGCAGAGAATATGGAGTCAGGCACAGCTTCAGGGGCTATTGCTGCCTGGAGCTCTGTTTATATTGACCTCAACGAGGCACACCTGGGGAGGGCGGGCCGGCAGGGTAAGGCTGCCCAGGTCAGCTAATCCACAACCCTCAGGGAATCACATTGTTGAAAATGGACCCCGCTAAGGCAGAAGAGAAGCCAAGGGAAAAAAGGACACAATGCCATTTGCAGCACCGTAGATGAGTCTAGAAGTAATCACGTGACTTGTAGTAAGTCAGAAAGTGAAAGACACATATCATATCATATCACTTATAGGTGTTACCTAAAAATGGATACCAGGGCAGATATTTCCACGGAGAAGGGCAATCACAGATTCATTAAACAAACTTATGGTTCACCAATGGAAAGGTGTGAGGATTGGTTTCATTACGATATCGGGGTTAACAGACATATACAAACACCGGTGACATATATAATCACCAAAGACCTACAGAATACCAAGAGAGGACTACTCAACATTCTGTCATAACGTACATGGGAAAAGGATCCCAAGAAGAACAGTCATCTGTATATGTGTAAAAGAACCACATCTTCCACACCTACAACAAGCCAAACATTGTAATCAAACTTGCTGTAATAAAAAATAAAAACTTAAATTAAAAACACGAACAAGAAGTAGTGAGACAAACGTGAGGGGCTTTCTCCTGGTACATTCCATTCTAAACTCCAATCTAGAACACCACTTCCACTGAGGCTCTCTTGCCCTAGTAACCAGATTTGGTAAGGGTGAACTGCTGCCACCTTGTGGCCGTTTCACACAACAGCAGCTTTAATCCCAACGCTAATGGTCAGTTGATATTCAAAATCATTGCAGGCCTGTAAATGACACCTGCCCTGAAAACAAATCCTGGGGTCACATATCGACCAAAAATTTCAAAGGACGTCCATATTTCAAAACGACCGTTTCAAAAGGCATATTTTACGCACATTAGTGTTCTGCTTCTTTTCCTTTCTTTCCTTTTTTGTTAAAAAACACGGGAATGGAAAAAGGCATCCCTCAGAATGGGCGAAAATCGTTGCAGACGAATCAATGGACAGAGGTTTAATCTCCAATATATATAAACAGCTCATGCAGCTTAATATTAGAAAAAACAAACAACCCAAAAAAAATGGGCAGAAGATCTAAAGAGACGTTTCTTCAAAGGAGACACAGAGATGGCCAAGACGCACATGAAAAGCTGCTCAACAGCACTAATTATTAGAGAAATGCAAATCAAAACTACAATGAGGTATCACCTCACACCTGTTAGAATCGGCATCATCAGAAAATCTACAAACAACCAATTCTGGGGAGGGTGTGGACAAAAGGAGCCCTCTTCCACTATTGGTGGGAATGTAAATTGATACAGTCCCTATGGAGAACAGTATGGAGTTTCCTTAAAATAACTAGAAATAGAATTACCATCTGATCCAGCAATCCCACTTCTGGGCATATACCCAGAGAAAACCGTATTTCAAAAAGGCACATTCACCACAATGTTCGTTGCAGCACTATTTACAATAGCCAGGTAATGGAAGCAACCTAAATGCCCACAGACAGATGAATGGATAAAGATGTGGTACATATATAAAATGGAATATGACTCGGCCATAAAAAGGAATGAAACTGGGTCATTTGTAGAGACATCGATGGATCGAGAGACTGTCATACAGAATGAAGTAAGTCAGAAAGAGGAAAACAAATATTGTATATTAATGCATATATGTGGAGCCTAAAAATGGTACAGATGAACTGGTTTGCAGGGAAGAAATAGAGACACAGAGGTAGAGAACAAACGTATGGACACCAAGTGTGGGAAGCCATGGGGTGGTGGTGGTGGGATGAGTTGGGAGTTTGGGATTGACCTGTATACATGTATATGCATAAAATACATAACTAATAATAACGTGCTGTATAAAAAAATAAATAAAATTTCGAAATTTAAAAAAATAAAATTTAAAAATAAAACAGAAAAAAGTTCTTCCCGTCACACAGATGTATTTATAGGAATGAATTATTTCCATGCTTATATCTATAAATACATAAAAGAGGAATAACATCTAACTTGAAACATAAAAGAAAAAAAAAGTGAACCCACGAGTTATACAGAGGAAAACCCTATCACGGCACTTGCTCCAGTGGTAAACAATTCTGAAATTGGTCAGAGGTGGGGAACCATCTCCCATACAGCCAGCAACCCAACCCCCACGCAAGGAGCGTCCTCATTGCAAAGCTGGGGGACCGTGCCGAGGCATCTGTGAGTAAACGTGAGCTGAGCCCCAGGCCAGCTGCTGCTGAACTGTTCCCACCCTTTCCAGGTAAAACACCTGAATATGTACAAGGGCTTGAAAGCCTAGAGGAAGGACCGTGGAGCCACACCAGCGACAGCACGCAGGCCAACTTGGTGCCTGCAGGCCAGCCAGCGTGGTCCTGGACCCTGGCGCTCTTCCAGAAGCTTTCCATTGCCCTGCCTGAGATACCCCTCCTGTCCCGGCCCCCACTGCTTTTTTCCTTCCTCACCTCTGTCCGGAGAGAAATTCCAGCGGAAGGTATGGGTGACACATCCTCTTCTTTACAGGCGGCAGCCTGGCAACTCCTGCAGAAAGGCCAGCAGAACCCCACTCACACCGGGCCACCCACAAAGCTGTGGCCCCTCACTCCCTCCCACCAGCACAGCCCCGAGACTGCTGACGGGGCAGAGAATATGGAGTCAGGCACAGCTTCAGGGGCTATTGCTGCCTGGAGCTCTGTTTATATTGACCTCAACGAGGCACACCTGGGGAGGGCGGGCCGGCAGGGTAAGGCTGCCCAGGTCAGCTAATCCACAACCCTCAGGGAATCACATTGTTGAAAATGGACCCCGCTAAGGCAGAAGAGAAGCCAAGGGAAAAAAGGACACAATGCCATTTGCAGCACCGTAGATGAGTCTAGAAGTAATCACGTGACTTGTAGTAAGTCAGAAAGTGAAAGACACATATCATATCATATCACTTATAGGTGTTACCTAAAAATGGATACCAGGGCAGATATTTCCACGGAGAAGGGCAATCACAGATTCATTAAACAAACTTATGGTTCACCAATGGAAAGGTGTGAGGATTGGTTTCATTACGATATCGGGGTTAACAGACATATACAAACACAGGTGACATATATAATCACCAAAGACCTACAGAATACCAAGAGAGGACTACTCAACATTCTGTCATAACGTACATGGGAAAAGGATCCCAAGAAGAACAGTCATCTGTATATGTGTAAAAGAACCACATCTTCCACACCTACAACAAGCCAAACATTGTAATCAAACTTGCTGTAATAAAAAATAAAAACTTAAATTAAAAACACGAACAAGAAGTAGTGAGACAAACGTGAGGGGCTTTCTCCTGGTACATTCCATTCTAAACTCCAATCTAGAACACCACTTCCACTGAGGCTCTCTTGCCCTAGTAACCAGATTTGGTAAGGGTGAACTGCTGCCACCTTGTGGCCGTTTCACACAACAGCAGCTTTAATCCCAACGCTAATGGTCAGTTGATATTCAAAATCATTGCAGGCCTGTAAATGACACCTGCCCTGAAAACAAATCCTGGGGTCACATATCGACCAAAAATTTCAAAGGACGTCCATATTTCAAAACCACCGTTTCAAAAGGCATATTTTACGCACATTAGTGTTCTGCTTCTTTTCCTTTCTTTCCTTTTTTGTTAAAAAACACGGGAATGGAAAAAGGCATCCCTCAGAATGGGCGAAAATCGTTGCAGACGAATCAATGGACAGAGGTTTAATCTCCAATATATATAAACAGCTCATGCAGCTTAATATTAAAAAAACAAACAACCCCCAAAAAATGGGCAGAAGATCTAAAGAGACGTTTCTTCAAAGGAGACACAGAGATGGCCAAGACGCACATGAAAAGCTGCTCAACAGCACTAATTATTAGAGAAATGCAAATCAAAACTACAATGAGGTATCACCTCACACCTGTTAGAATCGGCATCATCAGAAAATCTACAAACAACCAATTCTGGGGAGGGTGTGGACAAAAGGAGCCCTCTTCCACTATTGGTGGGAATGTAAATTGATACAGTCACTATGGAGAACAGTATGGAGTTTCCTTAAAAAATCTAGAAATAGAATTACCATCTGATCCAGCAATCCCACTTCTGGGCATATACCCAGAGAAAACCGTAAATCAAAAAGGCACATTCACCACAAAGTTCGTTGCAGCACAATTTACAATAGCCAGGTAATAGAAGCCACCTAAATGCCCACAGACAGATAAATGGATAAAGATGTGGTACATATATAAAATGAAATATTACTCGGCCATAAAAAGGAATGAAACTGGGTCATTTGTAGAGACATCGATGGATCAAGGGACTGTCATACAGAATGAAGTCAGAAAGAGGAAACCAAATACTGTATATTAAGGCATATATGTGGAACCTAAAAAATGGTACAGATGAACTGGTTTGCAGTGAAGAAATAGAGACACAGAGGTAGAGAACAAACGTATGGACACCAAGTGTGGGAAGCCATGGGGTGGTGGTGGTGGGATGAGTTGGGAGATTGGGATTGACCTGTATACATGTATATGCATAAAATACATAACTAATAATAAACTGCTGTATAAAAAAATAAATTAATTAATTTCAAAATTCTAAAAAATAAAATTTAAAAATAAAAGAGACAAAAGTTCTTCCCTTCACACAGATGTATTTATAGGAATGAATTATTTCCATGCTTATATCTATAAATACATAAAAGAGGAATAAAATCTAACTTGAAACATAAAAGAAAAAAAAAACCTGAACCCACCATTTATACAGAGGAAAACCCTATCTGGACACTTGCTCCAGCGGTAAACAATTCTGAAAATGGTCAGAGGTGGGGAACCATCTCCCATACAGCCAGCACCCCACCCCCCACGCAAGGAGCGGCCTCATTGCAAAGCTGGGGGATTGTGCCGAGGCATCTGTGCGTAAACGTGAGCTGAGCCCCAGGCCAGCTGCTGCTGAACTGTTCCCACCCTTCCCAGGTAAAACACCTGAATATGTACAAGGGCTTGAAAGCCTAGAGGAAGGGCCGTCGAGCCACACCAGCGACAGCACGCAGGCCAACTTGGTGCCTGCAGGCCAGCCAGGGTGGTCCTGGCCCCGGGCGCTCTTCCGGAAGCTTTCCATTGCCCTGCCTGAGATACGCCTCCTGTCCTGGCCCCCACTGCTTTTTTCCTTCCTCACCTCTGTCCGGAGAGAAATTCCAGCGGAAGGTATGGGTGACACATCCTCTTCTTTACAGGTGTCAGCCTGGCAACTCCTGCAGAAAGGCCAGCAGAGCCCCACTCACACCGGGCCACCCACAAAGCTGTGGCCCCTCACTCCCACCCACCAGCACAGCCCCGAGACTGCTGACGGGGCAGAGAATATGGAGTCAGGCACAGCTTCAGGGGCTATTGCTGCCTGGAGCGCTGTTTATATTGACCTCAACGAGGCACACCTGGGGAGGGCGGGCCGGCAGGGTAAGGCTGCCCAGGTCAGCTAATCCACAACCCTCAGGGAATCACATTGTTGAAAATGGACCTCGCTAAGGCAGAAGAGAAGCCAAGGAAAAAAAGGACACAATGCCATTTGCAGCACCGTAAATGAGTCTAGAAGTAATCACGTGACTTGTAGTAAGTCAGAAAGTGAAAGACACATACCATATCATATCACTTATAGGTGTTACCTAAAAATGGATACCAGGGCAGATATTTCCACGGAGAAGGGCAATCACAGATTCATTAAACAAACTTATGGTTCACGAAAGGAAAGGTGTGAGGTTTGGTTTCATTACGATATCGGGGTTAACAATCATATACAAACACAGATGACATATATAATCACCAAAGACCTACAGAATACCAAGAGAGGACTACTCAACATTCTGTCATAACGTACATGGGAAAAGGATCCCAGGAAGAACAGACATCTGTATATGTGTAAAAGAACCACATCTTCCACACCTACAACAAGCCAAACATTGTAATCAAACATGCTGTAATAAAAAATAAAAAAATTAAATTAAAAACACGAACAAGAAGTAGTGAGACAAACTTGAGGGGCTTTCTCCTGGCACATTCCATTCTAAATTCCAATCTAGAACACCACTTCCACTGAGGCTCTCTTGCCCTAGTAACCAGATTTGGTAAGGGTGAACTGCTGCCACCTTGTGGCCGTTTCACACAACAGCAGCTTTAATCCCAGCGCTAATGGTCAGTTGATATTCAAAATCCTTGCAGGCCTGTAAATGACACCTGCCCTGAACACAATTCCTGGGGTCACATATCGACCAAAAATTTCAAAGGACGTCCATATTTCAAAACGACCGTTTCAAAAGGCATATTTTACGCACATTAGTGTTCTGCTTCTTTTCCTTTCTTTCCTTTTTTGTTAAAAAAAAACGGGAATGGAAAAAGGCATCCCTCAGAATGGGCAAAAATCGTTGCAAACGAATCAATGGACAGAGGTTTAATCTCCAATATATATAAACAGCTCATGCAGCTTAATATTAAAAAAACAAACAACCCAATACAAAAATGGGCAGAAGATGTAAAGAGGCGTTTCTTCAAAGAAGACACAGAGATGGCCAAGACGCCCATGAAAAGCTGCTCAACAGCACTAATTATTAGAGAAATGCAAATCAAAACTACAATGAGGTATCACCTCACACCTGTTAGAATCGGCATCATCAGAAAATCTACAAACAACCAATTCTGGGGAGGGTGTGGACAAAAGGAGCCCTCTTCCACTATTGGTGGGAATGTAAATTGATACAGTCACTATGGAGAACAGTATGGAGTTTCCTTAAAAAAACTAGAAATAGAATTACCATCTGATCCAGCAATCCCACTTCTGGGCATATACCCAGAGAAAACCGTATTTCAAAAAGGCACATTCACCACAAAGTTCGTTGCAGCACAATTTACAATAGCCAGGTAATAGAAGCCACCTAAATGCCCACAGACAGATAAATGGATAAAGATGTGGTACATATATAAAATGAAATATTACTCGGCCATAAAAAGGAATGAAACTGGGTCATTTGTAGAGACATCGATGGATCAAGGGACTGTCATACAGAATGAAGTCAGAAAGAGGAAACCAAATACTGTATATTAAGGCATATATGTGGAACCTAAAAAATGGTACAGATGAACTGGTTTGCAGGGAAGAAATAGAGACACAGAGGTAGAGAACAAACGTATGGACACCAAGTGTGGGAAGCCATGGGGTGGTGGTGGTGGGATGAGTTGGGAGTTTGGGATTGACCTGTATACATGTATATGCATAAAATACATAACTAATAATAACGTGCTGTATAAAAAAATAAATAAAATTTCAAAATTTTAAAAAATAAAATTTTAAAATAAAACAGAAAAAAGTTCTTCCCGTCACACAGATGTATTTATAGGAATGAATTATTTCCATGCTTATATCTATAAATACATAAAAGAGGAATAACATCTAACTTGAAACATAAAAGAAAAAAAAAGTGAACCCACGAGTTATACAGAGGAAAACCCTATCACGGCACTTGCTCCAGTGGTAAACAATTCTGAAATTGGTCAGAGGTGGGGAACCATCTCCCATACAGCCAGCAACCCAACCCCCACGCAAGGAGCGTCCTCATTGCAAAGCTGGGGGACCGTGCCGAGGCATCTGTGAGTAAATGTGAGCTGAGCCTCAGGCCAGCTGCTGCTGAACTGTTCCCACCCTTTCCAGGTAAAACACCTGAATATGTACAAGGGCTTGAAAGCCTAGAGGAAGGACCGTGGAGCCACACCAGAGACAGCACGCAGGCCAACTTGGTGCCTGCAGGCCAGCCAGCGTGGTCCTGGACCCTGGCGCTCTTCCAGAAGCTTTCCATTGCCCTGCCTGAGATACCCCTCCTGTCCCGGCCCCCACTGCTTTTTTCCTTCCTCACCTCTGTCCGGAGAGAAATTCCAGAGGAAGGTATGGGTGACACATCCTCTTCTTTACAGGCGGCAGCCTGGCAACTCCTGCAGAAAGGCCAGCAGAACCCCACTCACACCGGGCCACCCACAAAGCTGTGGCCCCTCACTCCCTCCCACCAGCACAGCCCCGAGAGTGCTGACGGGGCAGAGAATATGGAGTCAGGCACAGCTTCAGGGGCTATTGCTGCCTGGAGCTCTGTTTATATTGACCTCAACGAGGCACACCTGGGGAGGGCGGGCCGGCAGGGTAAGGCTGCCCAGGTCAGCTAATCCACAACCCTCAGGGAATCACATTGTTGAAAATGGACCCCGCTAAGGCAGAAGAGAAGCCAAGGGAAAAAAGGACACAATGCCATTTGCAGCACCGTAGATGAGTCTAGAAGTAATCACGTGACTTGTAGTAAGTCAGAAAGTGAAAGACACATATCATATCATATCACTTATAGGTGTTACCTAAAAATGGATACCAGGGCAGATATTTCCACGGAGAAGGGCAATCACAGATTCATTAAACAAACTTATGGTTCACCAATGGAAAGGTGTGAGGATTGGTTTCATTACGATATCGGGGTTAACAGACATATACAAACACAGGTGACATATATAATCACCAAAGACCTACAGAATACCAAGAGAGGACTACTCAACATTCTGTCATAACGTACATGGGAAAAGGATCCCAAGAAGAACAGTCATCTGTATATGTGTAAAAGAACCACATCTTCCACACCTACAACAAGCCAAACATTGTAATCAAACTTGCTGTAATAAAAAATAAAAAAAATTAAATTAAAAACACGAACAAGATGTAGTGAGACAAACTTGAGGGGCTTTCTCCTGGCACATTCCATTCTAAACTCCAATCTAGAACACCACTTCCACTGAGGCTCTCTTGCCCTAGTAACCAGATTTGGTAAGGGTGAACTGCTGCCACCTTGTGGCCGTTTCACACAACAGCAGCTTTAATCCCAACGCTAAAGGTCAGTTGATATTCAAAATCATTGCAGGCCTGTAAATGACACCTGCCCTGAAAACAAATCCTGGGGTCACATATCGACCAAAAAATTCAAAGGACGTCCATATTTCAAAACGACCGTTTCAAAAGGCATATTTTACGCACATTAGTGTTCTGCTTCTTTTCCTTTCTTTCCTTTTTTGTTAAAAAACACGGGAATGGAAAAAGGCATCCCTCAGAATGGGCGAAAATTGTTGCAGACGAATCAATGGACAGAGGTTTAATCTCGAATATATATAAACAGCTCATGCAGCTTAATATTAAAAAACAAACAAACCCCCCAAAAATGGGCAGAAGATCTAAAGAGACGTTTTTTCAAAGGAGACAGAGAGATGGCCAAGACACACATGAAAAGCTGCTCAACAGCACTAATTATTAGAGAAATGCAAATCAAAACTACAATGAGGTATCACCTCACACCTGTTAGAATCGGCATCATCAGAAAATCTACAAACAACCAATTCTGGGGAGGGTGTGGACAAAAGGAGCCCTCTTCCACTATTGGTGGTAATGTAAATTGATAGAGTCACTATGGAGAACAGTATGGAGTTTCCTTAAAAAAATTAGAAATAGAATTACCATCTGATCCAGCAATCCCACTTCTGGGCATACACCCAGAGAAAACCGTATTTCAAAAAGGCACATTCACCACAATGTTCTTTGCAGCACTATTTACAATAGGCAGGTAATGGAAGCAACCTAAATGCCCACAGACAGATGAATGGATAAAGATGTGGTACATATATAAAATGGAATATGACTCGGCCATAAAAAGGAATGAAACTGGGTCATTTGTAGAGACATCGATGGATCGAGAGACTGTCATACAGAATGAAGTAAGTCAGAAAGAGGAAAACAAATATTGTATATTAATGCATATATGTGGAGCCTAAAAATAGTACAGATGAACTGGTTTGCTGGGAAGAAATAGAGACACAGAGGTAGAGAACAAACGTATGGACACCAAGTGTGGGAAGCCATGGGGTGGTGGTGGTGGGATGAGTTGGGAGTTTGGGATTGACCTGTATACATGTATATGCATAAAATACATAACTAATAATAACGTGGTGTATAAAAAAAATAAATAAAATTAAATTTCAAAATTTTAAAAAATAATATTTAAAAATGAAACAGAAAAAAGTTCTTCCCGTCACACAGATGTATTTATAGGAATGAATTATTTCCATGCTTATATCTATAAATACATAAAAGAGGAATAAAATCTAACTTGAAACATAAAAGAAAAAAAAACCCTGAACCCACCATTTATACAGAGGAAAACCCTATCTGGACACTTGCTCCAGCGGTAAACAATTCTGAAATTGGTCAGAGGTGGGGAACCATCTCCCATACAGCCAGCACCCCACCCCCCACGCAAGGAGTGGCCTCATTGCAAAGCTGGGGGATCGTGCCGAGGCATCTGTGCGTAAACGTGAGCTGAGCCCCAGGCCAGCTGCTGCTGAACTGTTCCCACCCTTCCCAGGTAAAACACCTGAATATGTACAAGGGCTTGAAAGCCTAGAGGAAGGGCCGTCGAGCCACACCAGTGACAGCACGCAGGCCAAATTGGTGCCTGCAGGCCAGCCAGGGTGGTCCTGGCCCCGGGCGCTCTTCCGGAAGCTTTCCATTGCCCTGCCTGAGATACGCCTCCTGTCCTGGCCCCCACTGCTTTTTTCCTTCCTCACCTCTGTCCGGAGAGAAATTCCAGCGGAAGGTATGGGTGACACATCCTCTTCTTTACAGGTGTCAGCCTGGCAACTCCTGCAGAAAGGCCAGCAGAGCCCCACTCACACCGGGCCACCCACAAAGCTGTGGCCCCTCACTCCCACCCACCAGCACAGCCCCGAGACTGCTGACGGGGCAGAGAATATGGAGTCAGGCACAGCTTCAGGGGCTATTGCTGCCTGGAGCGCTGTTTATATTGACCTCAACGAGGCACACCTGGGGAGGGCGGGCCGGCAGGGTAAGGCTGCCCAGGTCAGCTAATCCACAACCCTCAGGGAATCACATTGTTGAAAATGGACCTCGCTAAGGCAGAAGAGAAGCCAAGGAAAAAAAGGACACAATGCCATTTGCAGCACCGTAAATGAGTCTAGAAGTAATCACGTGACTTGTAGTAAGTCGGAAAGTGAAAGACACATACCATATCATATCACTTATAGGTGTTACCTAAAAATGGATACCAGGGCAGATATTTCCACGGAGAAGGGCAATCACAGATTCATTAAACAAACTTATGGTTCACGAAAGGAAAGGTGTGAGGTTTGGTTTCATTACGATATCGGGGTTAACAATCATATACAAACACAGATGACATATATAATCACCAAAGACCTACAGAATACCAAGAGAGGACTACTCAACATTCTGTCATAACGTACATGGGAAAAGGATCCCAGGAAGAACAGACATCTGTATATGTGTAAAAGAACCACATCTTCCACACCTACAACAAGCCAAACATTGTAATCAAACTTGCTGTAATAAAAAATAAAAAAAATTAAATTAAAAACACGAACAAGAAGTAGTGAGACAAACTTGAGGGGCTTTCTCCTGGCACATTCCATTCTAAATTCCAATCTAGAACACCACTTCCACTGAGGCTCTCTTGCCCTAGTAACCAGATTTGGTAAGGGTGAACTGCTGCCACCTTGTGGCCGTTTCACACAACAGCAGCTTTAATCCCAGCGCTATTGGTCAGTTGATATTCAAAATCATTGCAGGCCTGTAAATGACACCTGCCCTGAACACAATTCCTGGGGTCACATATTGACAAAAAATTCAAAGGACGTCCATATTTCAAAACGACCGTTTCAAAAGGCATATTTTACGCACATTAGTGTTCTGCTTCTTTTCCTTTCTTTCCTTTTTTGTTAAAAAAAAACGGGAATGGAAAAAGGCATCCCTCAGAATGGGCAAAAATCGTTGCAAACGAATCAATGGACAGAGGTTTAATCTCCAATATATATAAACAGCTCATGCAGCTTAATATTAAAAAAACAAACAACCCAATACAAAAATGGGCAGAAGATCTAAAGAGGCGTTTCTTCAAAGAAGACAAAGAGATGGCCAAGACGCCCATGAAAAGCTGCTCAACAGCACTAATTATTAGAGAAATGCAAATCAAAACTACAATGAGGTATCACCTCACACCTGTTAGAATCGGCATCATCAGAAAATCTACAAACAACCAATTCTGGGGAGGGTGTGGACAAAAGGAGCCCTCTTCCACTATTGGTGGGAATGTAAATTGATACAGTCACTATGGAGAACAGTATGGAGTTTCCTTAAAAAAACTAGAAATAGAATTACCATCTGATCCAGCAATCCCACTTCTGGGCATATACCCAGAGAAAACCGTAAATCAAAAAGGCACATTCACCACAAAGTTCGTTGCAGCACAATTTACAATAGCCAGGTAATAGAAGCCACCTAAATGCCCACAGACAGATAAATGGATAAAGATGTGGTACATATATAAAATGAAATATTACTCGGCCATAAAAAGGAATGAAACTGGGTCATTTGTAGAGACATCGATGGATCAAGGGACTGTCATACAGAATGAAGTCAGAAAGAGGAAACCAAATACTGTATATTAAGGCATATATGTGGAACCTAAAAAATGGTACAGATGAACTGGTTTGCAGCGAAGAAATAGAGACACAGAGGTAGAGAACAAACGTATGGACACCAAGTGTGGGAAGCCATGGGGTGGTGGTGGTGGGATGAGTTGGGAGATTGGGATTGACCTGTATACATGTATATGCATAAAATACATAACTAATAATAAACTGCTGTATAAAAAAATAAATTAATTAATTTCAAAATTCTAAAAAATAAAATTTAAATATAAGAGAGAAAAAAGTTCTTCCCATCACACAGATGTATTTATAGGAATGAATTATTTCCATGCTTATATCTATAAATACATAAAAGAGGAATAAAATCTAACTTGAAACATAAAAGAAAAAAAAACCCTGAACCCACCATTTATACAGAGGAAAACCCTATCTGGACACTTGCTCCAGCGGTAAACAATTCTGAAATTGGTCAGAGGTGGGGAACCATCTCCCATACAGCCAGCACCCCACCCCCCACGCAAGGAGCGGCCTCATTGCAAAGCTGGGGGATTGTGCCGAGGCATCTGTGCGTAAACGTGAGCTGCGCCCCAGGCCAGCTGCTGCTGAACCGTTCCCACCCTTCCCAGGTAAAACACCTGAATATGTACAAGGGCTTGAAAGCCTAGAGGAAGGGCCGTCGAGCCACACCAGCGACAGCACGCAGGCCAACTTGGTGCCTGCAGGCCAGCCAGGGTGGTCCTGGCCCCGGGCGCTCTTCCGGAAGCCTTCCATTGCCCTGCCTGAGATACGCCTCCTGTCCTGGCCCCCACTGCTTTTTTCCTTCCTCACCTCTGTCCGGAGAGAAATTCCAGCGGAAGGTATGGGTGACACATCCTCTTCTTTACAGGTGTCAGCCTGGCAACTCCTGCAGAAAGGCCAGCAGAGCCCCACTCACACCGGGCCACCAACAAAGCTGTGGCCCCTCACTCCCACCCACCAGCACAGCCCCGAGACTGCTGACCGGGCAGAGAATATGGAGTCAGGCACAGCTTCAGGGGCTATTGCTGCCTGGAGCGCTGTTTATATTGACCTCAACGAGGCACACCTGGGGAGGGCGGGCCGGCAGGGTAAGGCTGTCCAGGTCAGCTAATCCACAATCCTCAAGGAATCACATTGTTGAAAATGGACGTCGCTAAGGCAGAAGAGGAGCCAAGGAAAAAAAGGACACAATGCCATTTGCAGCCCCGTAGATGAGTCTAGAAGTAATCACGTGACTTGTAGTAAGTCAGAAAGTGGAAGACACATATCATATCATATCACTTATAGGTGTTACCTAAAAATGGATAGCAGGGCAGATATTTCCACGGAGAAGGGCAATCACAGATTCATTAAACAAACTTATGGTTCACCAATGGAAAGGTGTGAGGATTGGTTTCATTACGATATCGGCGTTAACACACATATACAAACACAGGTGACATATATAATCACCAA
Source organism: Mesoplodon mirus (assembly GCF_964341445.2). NCBI lineage: Eukaryota > Metazoa > Chordata > Mammalia > Artiodactyla > Ziphiidae > Mesoplodon > Mesoplodon mirus. The sequence continues at coordinate 436,879 of NW_028295625.1, read as the reverse complement.
AGACCTACAGAATACCAAGAGAGGACTACTTAACTCTGTCATAACGTACATGGGAAAAGGATCCCAGGAAGAACAGACATCTGTATATGTGTAAAAGAACCACATCTTCCACACCTACAACAAGCCAAACATTGTAATCAAACTTGCTGTAATAAAAAATATAAAAAAAAATTAAATTAAAAACACGAACAAGAAGTAGTGAGACAAACTTGAGGGGCTTTCTCCTGGCACATTCCATTCTAAATTCCAATCTAGAACACCACTTCCACTGAGGCTCTCTTGCCCTAGTAACCAGATTTGGTAAGGGAGAACTGCTGCCACCTTGTGGCCGTTTCACACAACAGCAGCTTTAATCCCAGTGCTAATGGTCAGTTGATATTCAAAATCATTGCAGGCCTGTAAATGACACCTGCCCTGAAAACAAATCCTGGGGTCACATATCGACCAAAAAATTCAAAGGACGTCCATATTTCAAAACGACCGTTTCAAAAGGCATATTTACGCACATTAGTGTTCTGCTTCTTTTCCTTTCTTTCCTTTTTTTGTTAAAAAACACGGGAATGGAAAAAGGCATCCCTCAGAATGGGCGAAAATCGTTGCAAACGAATCAATGGACAGAGGTTTAATCTCCAATATATATAAACAGCTCATGCTGCTTAATATTAAAAAAAACAAACAACCCAATACAAAAATGGGCAGAAGATCTAAAGAGACGTTTCTTCAAAGGAGACACAGTGATGGCCAAGACGCACATGAAAAGCTGCTCAACAGCACTAATTATTAGAGAAATGCAAATCAAAACTACAATGAGGTATCACCTCACACCGGTTAGAATCGGCATCATCAGAAAATCTACAAACAACCAATTCTGGGGAGGGTGTGGACAAAAGGAGCCCTCTTCCACTATTGGTGGGAATGTAAATTGATACAGTCACTATGGAGAACAGTATGGAGTTTCCTTAAAAAAACTAGAAATAGAATTACCATCTGATCCAGCAATCCCACTTCTGGGCATATACCCAGAGAAAACCGTAAATCAAAAACGCACATTCGGGCTTCCCTGGTGGCGCAGTGGTTGAGATTCCGCCTGCCGATGCAGGGGACACGGGTTCGTGCCCTGATCCCGGAAGATCCCACAGGCCGCGGAGCGGCTGGGCCCGCGAGCCATGGCCGCGGAGCCTGTGTGTCTGGAGCCTGTGCTCCGCAACGGGAGAGGCCACAGCAGTGAGAGGCCCGCGTACAGAAAAAAAAAAAAAAAAAAAAAAAAAAGAACGCACATTCACCACAATGTTCATTGCAGCACTATTTACAATAGCCAGGTAATGGAAGCAACCTAAATGCCCACAGACAGATGAATGGATAAAGATGTGGTACATATATAAAATGGAATATTACTCGGCCATAAAAAGGAATGAAACTGGGTCATTTATAGAGACATCGATGGATCGAGAGACTGTCATACAGAATGAAGTAAGTCAGAAAGCAGAAAACAAATATTGTATATTAATGCATATATGTGGAACCTAAAAAAATGGTACAGATGAACTGGTTTGCAGGGAAGAAATAGAGACACAGAGGTAGAGAACAAACGTATGGACACCAAGTGTGGGAAACCATGGGGTGGTGGTGGTGGGATGAGTTGGGAGATTTGGATTGACCTGTATACATATATATGCATAAAATACATAACTAATAAAAACCTGCTGTATAAAAACATAAATAAAATTATATTTCAAAATTTAAAAAAAATAGAATTTAACAATAAAACAGAAAAAATTTCTTCTGTCACACAGATGTATTTATAGGAATGAATTATTACAATGCTTATATCTATAAATACATAAAAGAGGAATATAATCTAACTGGAACCATAAAAGAAAAAAAAAAACCTGAACCCACGAGTTATACAGAGGAAAACCCTATCAGGGCACAATTGCTCCAGCGGTAAACAATTCTGAAATTGGTCAGAGGTGGCGAACCATCTCCCATACAGCCAGCAACCCACCCCCCACGCAAGGAGCGTCCTCATTGCAAAGCTGGGGGACCGTGCCGAGGCATCTGTGAGTAAACGTGAGCTGAGCCCCAGGCCAGCTGCTGCTGAACTGTTCCCAACCTTTCCAGGTAAAACACCTGAATATGTACAAGGGCTTGAAAGCCTAGAGGAAGGACCGTGGAGCCACACCAGCGACAGCACGCAGGCCGACTTGGTGCCTCCAGGCCAGCCAGGGTGGTCCTGGCCCCGGGCGCTCCTCCAGAAGCTTTCCATTGCCCTGCCTGAGATACCCCTCCTTTCCTGGCCCCCACTGCTTTTTTCCTTCCTCATCTCTGACCGGAGAGAAATTCCAGCGGAAAGTATGGGTGACACATCCTCTTCTTTAGAGGCGGCAGCCTGGCAACTCCTGCAGAAAGGCCAGCAGAACCCCACTCACACCGGGCCACCCACAAAGCTGTGGCCCCTCACTCCCTCCCACCAGCACAGCCCCGAGACTGCTGATGGGGCAGAGAATATGGAGTCAGGCACAGCTTCAGGGGCTATTGCTGCCTTGAGCTCTGTTTATATTGACCTCAACGAGGCACACCTGGGGAGGGCGGGCCGGCAGGGTAAGGCTGCCCAGGTCAGCTAATCCACAACCCTCAGGGAATCACATTGTTGAAAGTGGACCTCGCTAAGGCAGAAGAGGAGCCAAGGAAAAAAAGGACACAATGCCATTTGCAGCCCCGTAGATGAGTCTAGAAGTAATCACGTGACTTGTAGTAAGTCAGAAAGTGGAAGACACATATCATATCATATCACTTATAGGTGTTACCTAAAAATGGATAGCAGGGCAGATTTTTCCATGGAGAAGGGCAATCACAGATTCATTAAACAAACTTATGGTTCACCAATGGAAAGGTGTGAGGATTGGTTTCATTATGATATCGGGGTTAACAGACATATACAAACACAGGTGACATATATAATCACCAAAGACCTACAGAATACCAAGAGAGGACTACTCAACTCTGTCATAACGTACATGGGAAAAGGATCCCAGGTAGAACAGACATCTGTATATGTGTAAAAGAACCACATCTTCCTCACCTACAACAAGCCAAACATTGTAATCAAACTTGCTGTAATAAAAAATATAAAAAATTAAATTAAAAACACGAACAAGAAGTAGTGAGACAAACTTGAGGGGCTTTCTCCTGGCACATTCCATTCTAAATTCCAATCTAGAACACCACTTCCACTGAGGCTCTCTTGCCCTAGTAACCAGATTTGGTAAGGGAGAACTGCTGCCACCTTGTGGCCGTTTCACACAACAGCAGCTTTAATCCCAGTGCTAATGGTCAGTTGATATTCAAAATCATTGCAGGCCTGTAAATGACACCTGCCCTGAAAACAAATCCTGGGGTCACATATCGACCAAAAAATTCAAAGGACGTCCATATTTCAAAACGACCGTTTCAAAAGGCATATTTTACGCACATTAGTGTTCTGCTTCTTTTCTTTTCTTTCCTCTTTTGTTAAAAAAAACGGGAATGGAAAAAGGCATCCCTCAGAATGGGCGAAAATCGTTGCAAACGAATCAATGGACAGAGGTTTAATCTCCAATATATATAAACAGCTCATGCAGCTTAATATTAAAAAACAAACAACCCAATACAAAAATGGGCAGAAGATCTAAAGAGACGTTTCTTCAAAGGAGACACAGATATGGCCAAGACGCACATGAAAAGCTGCTCAACAGCACTAATTATTAGAGAAATGCAAATCAAAACTACAATGAGGTATCACCTCACACCTGTTAGAATCAGCATCATCAGAAAATCTACAAACAACCAATTCAGGGGAGGGTGTGGACAAAAGCAGCCCTCTTCCACAATTGGTGGGAATGTAAATTGATACAGTCACTATGGAGAATAGTGTGGAGTTTCCTTAAAAAAACTAGAAATAGAATTACCATCTGATCCAGCAATCCCACTTCTGGGCATATACCCAGAGAAAACCGTATTTCAAAAAGGCACATTCACCACAATGTTCGTTGCAGCACTATTTACAATAGCCAGGTAATGGAAGCAACCTAAATGCCCACAGACAGATGAATGGATAAAGATGTGGTACATATATAAAATGGAATATTACTCGGCCATAAAAAGGAATGAAACTGGGTCATTTGTAGAGACATCGATGGATCGAGAGACTGTCATACAGAATGAAGTAAGTCAGAAAGCGGAAAACAAATATTGTATATTAATGCATAAATGTGGAACCTAAAAAAATGGTACAGATGAACTGGTTTGCAGGGAAGAAATAGAGACACAGAGGTAGAGAACAAACGTATGGACACCAAGTGTGGGAAACCATGGGGTGGTGGTGGTGGGATGAGTTGGGAGATTGGGATTGACCTGTATACATGTATATGCATAAAATACATAACTAATAATAACGTGCTGTATAAAAAAATAAATAAAATTAAATTTCAAAATTTTAAAAAATAAAATTTAAAAATAAAACAGAAAAAAGTTCTTCCCGTCACACAGATGTATTTATAGGAATGAATTATTTCCATGCTTATATCTATAAATACATAAAATAGGAATAAAATCTAACTTGAACCATAAAAGAAAAAAAAGTGAACCCACGAGTTATACAGAGGAAAACCCTATCACGGCACTTGCTCCAGCGGTAAACAATTCTGAAATTGGTCAGAGGTGGGGAACCCTCTCCCATACAGCCAGCAACCCACCCCCCACGCAAGGAGCGTCCTCATTGCAAAGCTGGGGGACCGTGCCGAGGCATCTGTGAGTAAACGTGAGTTGAGCCCCAGGCCAGCTGCTGCTGAACTGTCCCCACCCTTTCCAGGTAAAACACCTGAATATGTACAAGGGCTTGAAACCCAAGAGGAAGGACTGTGGAGCCACACCAGCGACAGCACGCATGCCAACTTGGTGCCTGCAGGCCAGCCATGGTGGTCCTGGACCCTGGCGCTCTTTCAGAAGCTTTCCATTGCCCTTCCTGAGATACCCCTCCTGTCCCGGCCCCCACTGCTTTTTTCCTTCCTCACCTCTGTCCGGAGAGAAATTCCAGCGGAAGGTATGGGTGACACATCCTCTTCTTTACAGGTGGCAGCCTGGCAACTCCTGCAGAAAGGCCAGCAGGACCCCACTCACACCGGGCCACCCACAAAGCTGTGGCCCCTCACTCCTTCCCAACAGCACATCCCCAAGGCTGCTGATGGGGCAGAGAATATGGAGTCAGGCACAGCTTCAGGGGCTATTGCTGCCTGGAGCTCTGTTTATATTGACCTCAACGAGGCACAGCTGGGGAGGGCGGGCCGGCAGTGTAAGGCTGCCCAGGTCAGCTAATCCACAACCCTCAGGGAATCACATTGTTGAAAATGGACCCCGCTAAGGCAGAAGAGAAGTCAAGGGAAAAAAGGACACAATGCCATTTGCAGCACCGTAGATGAGTCTAGAAGTAATCACGTGCCTTGTAGTAAGTCAGAAATTGAAAGACACATATCATATCATATCACTTATAGGTGTTACCTAAAAATGGATACCAGGGCAGATATTTCCACGGAGAAGGGCAATCACAGATTCATTAAACAAACTTATGGTTCACCAATGGAAAGGTGTGAGGATTGGTTTCATTACGATATCGGGGTTAACAGACATATACAAACACAGGTGACATATATAATCACCAAAGACCTACAGAATACCAAGAGAGGACTACTCAACATTCTGTCATAACGGACATGGGAAAAGGATCCCAGGAAGATCAGTCATCTGTATATGTGTAAAAGAACCACATCTTCCACACCTACAAGAAGCCAAACATTGTAATCAAACTTGCTGTAATAAAAAATAAAAAATTAAATTAAAAACAGGAACAAGAAGTAGTGATACAAACTTGAGGGGCTTTCTCCTGGCACATTCCATTCTAAATTCCGATCTAGAACACCACTTCCACTGAGGCTCTCTTGCCCTAGTAACCAGATTTGGTAAGGGAGAACTGCTGCCACATTGTGGCCGTTTCACACAACAGCAGCTTTAATCCCAGTGCTAATGGTCAGTTGATATTCAAAATCATTGCAGGCCTGTAAATGACACCTGCCCTGAAAACAAATCCTGGGGTCACATATCGACCAAAAAATTCAAAGGACGTCCATATTTCAAAACGACCGTTTCAAAAGGCATATTTTACGCACATTAGTGTTCTGCTTCTTTTCCTTTCTTTCCATTTTTGTTAAAAAACACGGGAATGGAAAAAGGCATCCCTCAGAATGGGCAAAAATCCTTGCAGACGAATCAATGGACAGAGGTTTAATCTCCAATATATATAAACAACTCATGCAGCTTAATATTAAAAAAACAAACAACCCCAAAAACATGGGCAGAAGATCTAAAGAGACGTTTCTTCAAAGGAGACACAGAGATGGCCAAGACGCACGTGAAAAGCTGCTCAACAGCACTAATTATTAGAGAAATGCAAATCAATACTACAATGAGGTATCACCTCACACCTGTTAGAATCGGCATCATCAGGAAATCTACAAACAACCAATTCTGGGGAGGGTGTGGACAAAAGGAGCCCTCTTCCACTATTGGTGGGAATGTAAATTGATACAGTAACTATGGCGAACAGTATGGAGTTTCCTTAAAAAAATTAGAAATAGAATTACCATCTAATCCAGCAATCCCACTTCTGTGCATATACCCAGAGAAAACCGTATTTCAAAAAGGCACATTCACCACAATGTTTGTTGCAGCACTATTTACAATAGCCAGGTAATGGAAGCAACCTAAATGCCCACAGACAGATGAATGGATAAAGATGTGGTACATATATAAAATGGAATATTACTCGGCCATAAAAAGGAAAGAAACTGGGTCATTTGTAGAGACATCGATGGATCGAGAGACTGTCATACAGAATGAAGTAAGTCAGAAAGAGGAAAACAAATATTGTATATTAATGCATATATGTGGAGCCTAAAAATGGTACAGATGAACTGGTTTGCAGGGAAGAAATAGAGACACAGAGGTAGAGAACAAACGTATGGACACCAAGTGTGGGAAGCCATGGGGTGGTGGTGGTGGGATGAGTTGGGAGTTTGGGATTGACCTGTATACATGTATATGCATAAAATACATAACTAATAATAACGTGCTGTATAAAAAAAATAAATAAAATTAAATTTCAAAATTTAAAAAAATAAAATTTAAAAATAAAACAGAAAAAAGTTCTTCCCATCACACAGATGTATTTATAGGAATGAATTATTTCCATGCTTATATCTATAAATACATAAAAGAGGAATAAAATCTAACTTGAACCATAAAAGAAAAAAAAACCTGAACCCACGAGTTATACAGAGGAAAACCCTATCAGGGCACTTGCTCCAGTGGTAAACAATTCTGAAATTGGTCAGAGGTGGGGAAGCATCTCCCATACAGCCATCAACCCACCCCCCACGCAAGGAGCGTCCTCATTGCAAAGCTGGGGGACCGTGCCGAGGCATCTGTGAGTAAACGTGAGCTGAGCCCCAGGCCAGCTGCTGCTGCACTGTCCCCACCCTTTCCCGGTAAAACACCTGAATATGTACAAGGCCTTGAAAGCCTAGAGGAAGGACCGTGGAGCCACACCAGCGACAGCACGCAGGCCAACTTGGTGCCTGCAGGCCAGCCAGCGTGGTCTTGGCCCCGGGCGCTCTTCCAGAAGCTTTCCATTGCCCTGCCTGAGATACCCCTCCTGTCCCGGCCCCCACTGCTTTTTTCCTTCCTCACCTCTGTCCGGAGAGAAATTCCAGCGGAAGGTATGGGTGACACCACCTCTTCTTTACAGGCGGCAGCCAGGCAACTCCTGCAGAAAGGCCAGCAGAACCCCACTCACACCGGGCCACCCACAAAGCTGTGGCCCCTCAATCCCTCCCACCAGCACAGACCCGAGACTTCTGACGGGGCAGAGAATATGGAGTCAGGCACAGCTTCAGGGGCTATTGCTGCCTGGAGCTCTGTTTATATTGACCTCAACGAGGCACACGTGTGGAGGGCCGGCCAGCAGGGTAAGGCTGCCCAGGTCAGCTAATCCACAACCCTCAGGGAATCACATTTTTGAAAATGGACCCCGCTAAGGCAGAAGAGAAGCCAATGGAAAAATGGACACAATGCCATTTGCAGCACCGTAGATGAGTCTAGAAGTAATCACGTGACTTGTAGTAAGTCAGAAAGTGAAAGACACATATCATATCATATCACTTATAGGTGTTACCTAAAAATGGATAACAGGGAAGATATTTCCACGGAGAAGGGCAATCACAGATTCAGTAAACAAACTTATGGTTCACCAATGGAAAGGTGTGAGGATTGGTTTCATTACGATATCGGGGTTAACAGACATATACAAACACAGGTGACATATATAATCACCAAAGACCTACAGAATACCAAGAGAGGACTACTCAACATTCTGTCATAACGTACATGGGAAAAGGATCCCAGGAAGAACAGACATCTGTATATGTGTAAAAGAACCACATCTTCCACACCTACAACAAGCCAAACATTGTAATCAAACTTGCTGTAATAAAAAATAAAAACTTAAATTAAAAACACGAAAAAGAAGTAGTGAGACAAACGTGAGGGGCTTTCTCCTGGCACATTCCATTCTAAACTCCAATCTAGAACACCACTTCCACTTAGGCTCTCTTGCCCTAGTAACCAGATTTGGTAAGGGTGAACTGCTGCCACCTTGTGGCCGTTTCACACAACAGCAGCTTTAATCCCAACGCTAATGGTCAGTTGATATTCAAAATCATTGCAGGCCTGTAAATGACACCTGCCCTGAAAATAAATCCTGGGGTCACATATCGACCAAAAAATTCAAAGGACGTCCATATGTCAAAACGACCGTTTCAAAAGGCATATTTTAGGCACATTAGTGTTCTGCTTCTTTTCCTTTCTTTCCTTTTGTGTTAAAAAAAAACGGGAATGGAAAAAAGCATCCCTCAGAATGGGCGAAAATCGTTGCAGACGAATCAATGGACAGAGGTTTAATCTCCAATATATATAAACAGCTCATGCAGCTTAATATTAAAAAAACAAACAACCCCAAAAAAATGGGCAGAAGATCTAAAGAGACGTTTCTTCAAAGGAGACTCAGAGATGGCCAAGACGCACATGAAAAGCTGCTCAACAGCACTAATTATTAGAGAAATGCAAATCAAAACTACAATGAGGTATCACCTCACACCTGTTAGAATCGGCATCATCAGAAAATCTACAAACAACCAATTCTGGGGAGGGTGTGGACAAAAGGAGCCCTCTTCCACTATTGGTGGGAATGTAAATTGATACAGGCACTATGGAGAACAGTATGGAGTATCCTTAAAAAAACTAGAAATACAATTACCATCTGATCCAGCAATCCCACTTCTGGGCATATACCCAGAGAAAACCGTAAATCAAAAAGGCACATTCACCACAATGTTCATTGCAGCACTATTTACAATAGCCAGGTAATGGAAGCATCCTAAATGCCCACAGACAGATGAATGGATAAAGATGTGGTACATATATGAAATGGAATATTACTCGGCCATAAAAAGGAATGAAACTGGGTCATTTGTAGAGACATCGATGGATCGAGAGACTGTCATACAGAATGAAGTAAGTCAGAAAGAGGAAAACAAATATTGTATATTAATGCATATATGTGGAGCCTAAAAATGGTACAGATGAACTGGTTTGCAGGGAAGAAATAGAGACACAGAGGTAGAGAACACACGTAAGGACACCAAGTGTGGGAAGCCATGGGGTGGTGGTGGTGGGATGAGTTGGGAGTTTGGGATTGAACTGTGTACATGTATATGCATAAAATACATAACTAATAATAATGTGCTGTATAAAAAAAATAAATAAAATTAAATTTCAAAATTTTAAAAAATAAAATTGAAAAATAAAACAGAAAAAAGTTCTTCCCGTCACACAGATGTATTTATAGGAATGAATTATTTCCATGCTTATATCTATAAATACATAAAAGAGGAATAAAATCTAACTTGAACCATAAAAGAAAAAAAAAGTGAACCCACGAATTACACAGAGGAAAACCCTATCACCTCACTTGCTCAAGCGGTAAACAATTCTGAAATTGGTCAGAGGTTGGGAACGAACTCCCATACAGCCAGCAACTCACCCCCACGCAAGGAGCATCCTCATTGCAAAGCTGGGGGACCGTGCCGAGGCATCTGTGAGTAAACGTGAGCTGAGCCCCAGGCCAGCTGCTGCTGAACTGTTCCCACCCTTTCCAGGTAAAACACCTGAATATGTACAAGGGCTTGAAAGCCTAGAGGAAGGACCGTGGAGCCACACCAGTGACAGCACGCAGGCCAACTTGGTGCCTGCAGGCCAGCCAGGGTGGTCCTGACCCCGGGCGCTCTTCCAGAAGCTTTCCATTGCCCTGCCTGAGAAACCCCTCCTGTCCCGGCCCCCACTGCTTTTTTCCTTCCTCACCTCTGTCCGGAGAGATATTCCAGCGGAAGGTATGGGTGACACAACCTCTTCTTTACAGGCGGCAGCCTGGCAACTCCTGCAGAAAGGCCAGCAGAACCCCACTCACACCGGGCCACCCACAAAGCTGTGGCCCCTCACTCCCTCCCACCAGCACAGCCCCGAGACTGCTGACTGGGCAGAGAATATGGAGTCAGGCACAGCTTCAGGGGCTATTGCTGCCTGGAGCACTCTTTATATTGACCTCAACGAGGCACACCTGGGGAGGGCGGGCCGGCAGGGTAAGGCTGTCCAGGTCAGCTAATCCACAATCCTCAAGGAATCACATTGTTGAAAATGGACCTCGCTAAGGCAGAAGAGAAGCCAAGGGAAAAAAGGACACAATGCCATTTGCAGCACCGTAGATGAATCTAGAAGTAATCACGTGACTTGTAGTAAGTCAGAAAGTGAAAGACACATATCATATCATATCAGTTATAGGTGTTACCTAAAAATGGATACCAGGGCAGATATTTCCACGGAGAAGGGCAATCACAGATTCATTAAACAAACTTATGGTTCACCAATGGAAAGGTGTGAGGATTGGTTTCATTACGATATCGGGGTTAACAGACATATACAAACACAGGTGACATATATAATCACCAAAGACCTACAGAATACCAAGAGAGGACTACTCAACATTCTGTCATAACGGACATGGGAAAAGGATCCCAGGAAGAACAGACATCTGTATATGTGTAAAAGAACCACATCTTCCACACCTACAACAAGCCAAACATTGTAATCAAACTTGCTGTAATAAAAAATAAAAAATTAAATTAAAAACACGAACAAGAAGTAGTGAGACAAACGTGAGGGGCTTTCTCCTGACACATTCCATTCTAAACTCCAATCTAGAACACCACTTCCACTGAGGCTCTCTTGCCCTAGTAACCAGATTTGGTAAGGGTGAACTGCTGCCACCTTGTGTCTGTTTCACACAACAGCCGATTAATCCCAATGCTTATGGTCAGTTGATATTCAAAATCATTGCAGGCCTGTAAATGACACCTGCCCTGAAAACAAATCCTTGGGTCACATATCGACCAAAAAATTCAAAGGACCTCCATATTTCAAAACGACCATTTCAATAAGCATATTTTACGCACATTAGTGTTCTGCTTCTTTTCCTTTCTTTCCTTTTTTGTTAAAAATCACGGGAATGGAAAAAGGCATCCCTCAGAATGGGCGAAAATCGTTGCAGACGAATCAATGGACAGAGGTTTAATCTCCAATATATATAAACAGCTCATGCAGCTTAATATTAAAAAAAACAAACAACCCCAAAAAAATGGGCAGAAGATCTAAAGAGACGTTTCTTCAAAGGAGACACAGAGATGGCCAAGACGCACATGAAAAGCTGCTCAACAGCACTAATTATTAGAGAAATGCAAATCAAAACTACAATGAGGTATCACCTCACACCTGTTAGAATCGGAATCATCAGAAAATCTACAAACAACCAATTCTGGGGAGGTTGTGGACAAAAGGAGCCCTCTTCCACTATTGGTGGGAATGTAAACTGATACAGTCACTATGGAGAACAGTATGGAGTTTCCTTAAAAATATTAGAAATCGAATTACCATCTGATCCACCAATCCCACTTCTGGGCATATACCCAGAGAAAACCGTATTTCAAAAAGGCACATTCACCACAGTGTTCGTTGCAGCACTATTTACAATAGCCAGGTAATGGAAGCAACCTAAATGCCCACAGACAGATGAATGGATAAAGATGTGGTACATATATAAAATGGAATATTACTCGGCCATAAAAAGGAATGAAACTGGGTCATTTGTAGAGACATCGATGGATCGAGAGACTGTCATACAGAATGAAGTAAGTCAGAAAGAGGAAAACAAATATTGTATATTAATGCATATATGTGGAGCCTAAAAATGGTACAGATGAACTGGTTTGCAGGGAAGAAATAGAGACACAGAGGTAGAGAACAAACGTATGGACACCAAGTGTGGGAAGCCATGGGGTGGTGGTGGTGGGATGAGTTGATAGATTGGGATTGACCTGTATACATGTATATTCATAAAATACATAACTAATAATAATGTGCTGTTTAAAAACATAAATAAAATTAAATTTCAAAATTTTAAAAAATAAAATTTAAAAATAAAACAGAAAAAAATTCTTCTCATCACACAGATGTATTTATAGGAATGAATTATTTCCATGCTTATATCTATAAATACATAAAAGAGGAATAAAATCTAACTTGAACCATAAAAGAAAAAAAAAAAACCTGAACCCACCAGTTATACACAGGAAAACCCTAGCAGGGCACTTGCTCCAGTGGTAAACAATTCTGAAATTGGTCAGAGGTGGGGAATCATCTCCCATACAGCCAGCAACCCACCCCCCACGCAAGGAGCGTCCTCATTGCAAAGCTGGGGGACAGTGCCGAGGCATCTGTGAGTAAACGTGAGCTGAGCCCCAGGCCAGCTGCTGCTGAACTTTTCCCACCCTTTCCAGGTAAAACACCTGAATATGTACAAGGGCTTGAAAGCCTAGAGGAAGGACCGTGGAGCCACACCAGTGACAGCACGCAGGCCAACTTGGTGCCTGCAGGCCAGCCAGGGTGGTCCTGGCCCGGGCGCTCTTCCAGAAGCTTTCCATTGCCCTACCTGAGATACCCCTCCTGTCCCGGCCCCCACTGCTTTTTTCCTTCCTCACCTCTGTCCGGAGAGAAATTCCAGCGGAAGGTATGGGTGACACCACCTCTTCTTTACAGGGGGCAGCCTGGCAACTCCTGCAGAAAGGCCAGCAGAACCCCACTCACACCGGGCCACCAACAAAGCTGTGGCCCCTCACTCCCTCCCACCAGCACAGCCCCGAGACTGCTGACGGGGCACAGAATATGGAGTCAGGCACAGCTTCAGGGGCTATTGCTGCCTGGAGCTCTGTTTATATTGACCTCTACGAGGCACACCTGGGGAGGGCGGGCCGGCAGGGTACGGCTGCCCAGGTCAGCTAATCTTCAACCCTCAGGGAATCACATTGTTGAAAATGGACCCCGCTAAGGCAGAAGAGAAGTCAAGGGAAAAAAGGACACAATGCCATTTGCAGCACCGTAGATGAGTCTAGAAGTAATCACGTGCCTTGTAGTAAGTCAGAAAGTGAAAGACACATATCAAATCATATCACTTATAGGTGTTACCTAAAAATGGATACCAGGGCAGATATTTCCACGGAGAAGGGCAATCACAGATTCATTAAACAAACTTATGGTTCACCAATGGAAAGGTGTGAGGATTGGTTTCATTACGATATCGGGGTTAACAGACATATACAAACACAGGTGACATATATAATCACCAAAGACCTACAGAATACCAAGAGAGGACTACTCAACATTCTGTCATAACGTACATGGGAAAAGGATCCCAGGAAGAACAGTCATCTGTATATGTGTAAAAGAACCACATCTTCCACACCTACAACAAGCCAAACATTGTAATCAAACTTGCTGTAATAAAAAATAAAAAATTAAATTAAAAACACGAACAAGAAGTAGTGAGACAAACGTGAGGGGCTTTCTCCTGGAACATTCCATTCTAAACTCCAAACTAGAACACCACTTCCACTGAGGCTCTCTTGCCCTAGTAACCAGATTTGGTAAGGGTGAACTGCTGCCACCTTGTGGCCGTTTCACACAACAGCAGTTTAATCCCAACGCTAATGGTCAGTTGATATTCAAAATCATTGCAGGCCTGTAAATGACACCTGCCCTGAAAACAAATCCTGGGGTCACATATCGACCAAAAAATTCAAAGCACGTCCATATTTCAAAACGACCGTTTCAAAAGGCATATTTTACGCACATTAGTGTTCTGCTTCTTTTCCTTTCTTTCCTTTTTTGTTAAAAAACACGGGAATGGAAAAAGGCATCCCTAAGAATGGGCCAAAATCGTTGCAGACGAATCAATGGACAGAGGTTTAATCTCCAATATATATAAACAACACATGCAGCTTAATATTAAAAAAACAAACATCAAAATATAAAAATGGGCAGAGGATCTAAAGAGACGTTTCTTCAAAGAAGACACAGAGATGGCCAAGACGCACATGAAAAGCTGCTCAACAGCACTAATTATTAGAGAAATGCAAATCAAAACTACAATGAGGTATCACCTCACACCTGTTAGAATCGGCATCATCAGAAAATCTACAAACAACCAATTCTGGGGAGGGTGTGGACAAAAGGAGCCCTCTTCCACTATTGGTGGGAATGTAAATTGATACAGTCACTATGGAGAACAGTATGGAGTTTCCTTAAAAGAACTAGAAATAGAATTACCATCTGATCCAGCAATCCCACTTCTGGACATATACCCAGAGAAAACCGTATTTCAAAAAGACACATTCACCACAATGTTCGTTGCAGCACTATTTACAATAGCCAGGTAATGGAAGCAACCTAAATGCCCACAGACAGATGAGTGGATAAAGATGTGGTACATATATAAAATGGAATATTACTCGGCCATAAAAAGGAATGAAACTGGGTCATTTGTAGAGACATCGATGGATTGAGAGACTGTCATACAGAATGAAGTAAGTCAGAAAGAGGAAAACAAATATTGTATATTAATGCATATATGTGGAGCCTAAAAATGGTACAGATGAACTGGTTTGCAGGGAAGAAATAGAGACACAGAGGTACAGAACAAACGTATGGACACCAAGTGTGGGAAGCCATGGGGTGGTGGTGGTGGAATGAGTTGGGAGATTGGGATTGACCTGTATACATGTATATGCATAAAATACATAACTAATAATAACGTGCTGTATAAAAAAATAAATAAAATTAAATTTCAAAATTTTAAAAAAATAAAATTTAAAAATAAAACAGAAAAAAGTTCTTCCCGTCACACAGATGTATTTATAGGAGTGAATTATTTCCATGCTTATATCTATAAATACATAAAAGGGGAATAAAATCTAACTTGAACCATAAAAGAAAAAAAAAAAACCTGACCCCACGAGTTATACAGAGGAAAACCCTATCAGGGCACTTGCTCCAGTGGTAAACAATTCTGAAATTGGTCATAGGTGGGGAACCATCTCCCATACAGCCATCAACCCACCCACCACTCAAGGAGCGTCCTCATTGAAAAGCTGGGGGACCATGCCGAGGCATCTGTGAGTAAACGTGAGCTGAGCCCCAGGCCAGCTACTGCTGAACTGTTCCCACCCTTTCCAGGTAAAACACCTAAATATATACAAGGGCTTGAAAGCCTAGAGGAAGGACCGTGGAGCCACACCAGCGACAGCACGCAGGCCAACTTGGTGCCTGCAGGCCAGCCAGGATGGTCCTGGCCCCGGGCGCTCTTCCAGAAGCTTTCCATTGCCCTGCCTGAGATACCCCTCCTGTCCCGGCCCCCACTGCTTTTTTCCTTCCTCATCTCTGTCCGAAGAGAAATTCCAGCGGAAAGTATGGGTGACACAACCTCTTCTTTACAGGCGGCAGCCTGGCAACTCCTGCAGAAAGGCCAGCAGAACCCCACTCACACTGGGCCACCCACAAAGCTGTGGCCCCTCACTCCCTCCCACCAGCACAGCCCCGAGACTGCTGATGGGGCAGAGAATATGGAGTCAGGCACAGCTTCAGGGGCTATTGCTGCCTGGAGCGCTGTTTATATTGACCTCAACGAGGCACACCTGGGGAGGGCGGGCCGGCAGGGTAAGGCTGCCCAGGTCAGCTAATCCACAACCCTCAGGGAATCACATTGTTGAAAATGAACCCCGCTAAGGCAGAAGAGAAGCCAAGGGAAAAAAGGACACAATGCCATTTGCAGCACCGTAGATGAGTCTAGAAGTAATCACGTGACTTGTAGTAAGTCAGAAAGTGAAAGACACATATCATATCATATCACTTATAGGTGTTACCTAAAAATGGATACCAGGGCAGATATTTCCACGGAGAAGGGCAATCACAGATTCATTAAACAAACTTATGGTTCACCAATGGAAAGGTGTGAGGATTGGTTTCATTACGATATCGGGGTTAACAGACATATACAAACACAGGTGACATATATAATCACCAAAGACCTACAGAATACCAAGAGAGGACTACTCAACATTCTGTCATAACGTACATGGGAAAAGGATCCCAGGAAGAACAGTCATCTGTATATGTGTAAAAGAACCACATCTTCCACACCTACAACAAGCCAAACATTGTAATCAAACTTGCTGTAATAAAAAATAAAAAATTAAATTAAAAACACGAACAAGAAGTAGTGAGACAAACGTGAGGGGCTTTCTCCTGGAACATTCCATTCTAAACTCCAAACTAGAACACCACTTCCACTGAGGCTCTCTTGCCCTAGTAACCAGATTTGGTAAGGGTGAACTGCTGCCACCTTGTGGCCGTTTCACACAACAGCAGTTTAATCCCAACGCTAATGGTCAGTTGATATTCAAAATCATTGCAGGCCTGTAAATGACACCTGCCCTGAAAACAAATCCTGGGGTCACATATCGACCAAAAAATTCAAAGCACGTCCATATTTCAAAACGACCGTTTCAAAAGGCATATTTTACGCACATTAGTGTTCTGCTTCTTTTCCTTTCTTTCCTTTTTTGTTAAAAAACACGGGAATGGAAAAAGGCATCCCTAAGAATGGGCCAAAATCGTTGCAGACGAATCAATGGACAGAGGTTTAATCTCCAATATATATAAACAACACATGCAGCTTAATATTAAAAAAACAAACATCAAAATATAAAAATGGGCAGAGGATCTAAAGAGACGTTTCTTCAAAGAAGACACAGAGATGGCCAAGACGCACATGAAAAGCTGCTCAACAGCACTAATTATTAGAGAAATGCAAATCAAAACTACAATGAGGTATCACCTCACACCTGTTAGAATCGGCATCATCAGAAAATCTACAAACAACCAATTCTGGGGAGGGTGTGGACAAAAGGAGCCCTCTTCCACTATTGGTGGGAATGTAAATTGATACAGTCACTATGGAGAACAGTATGGAGTTTCCTTAAAAGAACTAGAAATAGAATTACCATCTGATCCAGCAATCCCACTTCTGGACATATACCCAGAGAAAACCGTATTTCAAAAAGACACATTCACCACAATGTTCGTTGCAGCACTATTTACAATAGCCAGGTAATGGAAGCAACCTAAATGCCCACAGACAGATGAGTGGATAAAGATGTGGTACATATATAAAATGGAATATTACTCGGCCATAAAAAGGAATGAAACTGGGTCATTTGTAGAGACATCGATGGATTGAGAGACTGTCATACAGAATGAAGTAAGTCAGAAAGAGGAAAACAAATATTGTATATTAATGCATATATGTGGAGCCTAAAAATGGTACAGATGAACTGGTTTGCAGGGAAGAAATAGAGACACAGAGGTACAGAACAAACGTATGGACACCAAGTGTGGGAAGCCATGGGGTGGTGGTGGTGGAATGAGTTGGGAGATTGGGATTGACCTGTATACATGTATATGCATAAAATACATAACTAATAATAACGTGCTGTATAAAAAAATAAATAAAATTAAATTTCAAAATTTTAAAAAAATAAAATTTAAAAATAAAACAGAAAAAAGTTCTTCCCGTCACACAGATGTATTTATAGGAGTGAATTATTTCCATGCTTATATCTATAAATACATAAAAGGGGAATAAAATCTAACTTGAACCATAAAAGAAAAAAAAAAAACCTGACCCCACGAGTTATACAGAGGAAAACCCTATCAGGGCACTTGCTCCAGTGGTAAACAATTCTGAAATTGGTCATAGGTGGGGAACCATCTCCCATACAGCCATCAACCCACCCACCACTCAAGGAGCGTCCTCATTGAAAAGCTGGGGGACCATGCCGAGGCATCTGTGAGTAAACGTGAGCTGAGCCCCAGGCCAGCTACTGCTGAACTGTTCCCACCCTTTCCAGGTAAAACACCTAAATATATACAAGGGCTTGAAAGCCTAGAGGAAGGACCGTGGAGCCACACCAGCGACAGCACGCAGGCCAACTTGGTGCCTGCAGGCCAGCCAGGATGGTCCTGGCCCCGGGCGCTCTTCCAGAAGCTTTCCATTGCCCTGCCTGAGATACCCCTCCTGTCCCGGCCCCCACTGCTTTTTTCCTTCCTCATCTCTGTCCGAAGAGAAATTCCAGCGGAAAGTATGGGTGACACAACCTCTTCTTTACAGGCGGCAGCCTGGCAACTCCTGCAGAAAGGCCAGCAGAACCCCACTCACACCGGGCCACCCACAAAGCTGTGGCCCCTCACTCCCTCCCACCAGCACAGCCCCGAGACTGCTGATGGGGCAGAGAATATGGAGTCAGGCACAGCTTCAGGGGCTATTGCTGCCTGGAGCGCTGTTTATATTGACCTCAACGAGGCACACCTGGGGAGGGCGGGCCGGCAGGGTAAGGCTGCCCAGGTCAGCTAATCCACAACCCTCAGGGAATCACATTGTTGAAAATGAACCCCGCTAAGGCAGAAGAGAAGCCAAGGGAAAAAAGGACACAATGCCATTTGCAGCACCGTAGATGAGTCTAGAAGTAATCACGTGACTTCTAGTAAGTCAGAAAGTGGAAGACACATATCATATCATATCACTTATAGGTGTTACCTAAAAATGGATACCAGGGCAGATATTTCCACGGAGAAGGGCAATCACAGATTCATTAAACAAACTTATGGTTCACCAATGGAAAGGTGTGAGGATTGGTTTCATTATGATATCGGGGTTAACAGACATATACAAACACAGGTGACATATATAATCACCAAAGACCTACAGAATACCAAGAGAGGACTACTCAACATTCTGTCATAACGTACATGGGAAAAGGATCCCAGGAAGAACAGACATATGTATATGTGTAAAAGAACCACATCTTCCACACCTACAACAAGCCAAACATTGTAATCAAACTTGCTGTAATAAAAAATAAAAAATTAATTTAAAAACACGAACAAGAAGTAGTGAGACAAAGTGAGGGGCTTTCTCCTGGCACATTCCATTCTAAACTCCAATCTAGAACACCACTTCCACTGAGGCTCTCTTGCCCTAGTAACCAGATTTGGTAAGGGTGAACTGCTGCCACCTTGTGGCCGTTTCACACAACAGCCGATTAATCCCAATGCTTATGGTCAGTTGATATTCAAAATCATTGCAGGCCTGTAAATGACACCTGCCCTGAAAACAAATCCTTGGGTCACATATCGACCAAAAAATTCAAAGGACCTCCATATTTCAAAACGACCATTTCAATAGGCATATTTTACGCACATTAGTGTTCTGCTTCTTTTCCTTTCTTTCCTTTTTTGTTAAAAATCACGGGAATGGAAAAAGGCATCCCTCAGAATGGGCGAAAATCGTTGCAGACGAATCAATGGACAGAGGTTTAATCTCCAATATATATAAACAGCTCATGCAGCTTAATATTAAAAAAAAACAAACAACCCCCAAAAAATGGGCAGAAGATCTAAAGAGACGTTTCTTCAAAGGAGACACAGAGATGGCCAAGACGCACATGAAAAGCTGCTCAACAGCACTAATTATTAGAGAAATGCAAATCAAAACTACAATGAGGTATCACCTCACACCTGTTAGAATCGGAATCATCAGAAAATCTACAAACAACCAATTCTGGGGAGGTTGTGGACAAAAGGAGCCCTCTTCCACTATTGGTGGGAATGTAAACTGATACAGTCACTATGGAGAACAGTATGGAGTTTCCTTAAAAATATTAGAAATCGAATTACCATCTGATCCACCAATCCCACTTCTGGGCATATACCCAGAGAAAACCGTATTTCAAAAAGGCACATTCACCACAGTGTTCGTTGCAGCACTATTTACAATAGCCAGGTAATGGAAGCAACCTAAATGCCCACAGACAGATGAATGGATAAAGATGTGGTACATATATAAAATGGAATATTACTCGGCCATAAAAAGGAATGAAACTGGGTCATTTGTAGAGACATCGATGGATCGAGAGACTGTCATACAGAATGAAGTAAGTCAGAAAGAGGAAAACAAATATTGTATATTAATGCATATATGTGGAGCCTAAAAATGGTACAGATGAACTGGTTTGCAGGGAAGAAATAGAGACACAGAGGTAGAGAACAAACGTATGGACACCAAGTGTGGGAAGCCATGGGGTGGTGGTGGTGGGATGAGTTGAGAGATTGGGATTGACCTGTATACATGTATATTCATAAAATACATAACTAATAATAATGTGCTGTTTAAAAACATAAATAAAATTAAATTTCAAAATTTTAAAAAATAAAATTTAAAAATAAAACAGAAAAAAATTCTTCTCGTCACACAGATGTATTTATAGGAATGAATTATTTCCATGCTTATATCTATAAATACATAAAAGAGGAATAAAATCTAACTTGAACCATAAAAGAAAAAAAAAAAAACCTGAACCCACCAGTTATACACAGGAAAACCCTAGCAGGGCACTTGCTCCAGTGGTAAACAATTCTGAAATTGGTCAGAGGTGGGGAATCATCTCCCATACAGCCAGCAACCCACCCCCCACGCAAGGAGCGTCCTCATTGCAAAGCTGGGGGACCGTGCCGAGGCATCTGTGAGTAAACGTGAGCTGAGCCCCAGGCCAGCTGCTGCTGAACTTTTCCCACCCTTTCCAGGTAAAACACCTGAATATGTACAAGGCCTTGAAAGCCTAGAGGAAGGACCGTGGAGCCACACCAGCGACAGCACGCAGGCCAACTTGGTGCCTGCAGGCCAGCCAGCGTGGTCTTGGCCCCGGGCGCTCTTCCAGAAGCTTTCCATTGCCCTGCCTGAGATACCCCTCCTGTCCCGGCCCCCACTGCTTTTTTCCTTCCTCACCTCTGTCCGGAGAGAAATTCCAGCGGAAGGTATGGGTGACACCACCTCTTCATTACAGGCGGCAGCCAGGCAACTCCTGCAGAAAGGCCAGCAGAACCCCACTCACACCGGGCCACCCACAAAGCTGTGGCCCCTCAATCCCTCCCACCAGCACAGACCCGAGACTGCTGACTGGGCAGAGAATATGGAGTCAGGCACAGCTTCAGGGGCTATTGCTGCCTGGAGCTCTGTTTATATTGACCTCAACGAGGCACACGTGTGGAGGGCCGGCCAGCAGGGTAAGGCTGCCCAGGTCAGCTAATCCACAACCCTCAGGGAATCACATTTTTGAAAATGGACCCCGCTAAGGCAGAAGAGAAGCCAATGGAAAAATGGACACAATGCCATTTGCAGCACCGTAGATGAGTCTAGAAGTAATCACGTGACTTGTAGTAAGTCAGAAAGTGAAAGACACATATCATATCATATCACTTATAGGTGTTACCTAAAAATGGATAACAGGGAAGATATTTCCACGGAGAAGGGCAATCACAGATTCAGTAAACAAACTTATGGTTCACCAATGGAAAGGTGTGAGGATTGGTTTCATTACGATATCGGGGTTAACAGACATATACAAACACAGGTGACATATATAATCACCAAAGACCTACAGAATACCAAGAGAGGACTACTCAACATTCTGTCATAACGTACATGGGAAAAGGATCCCAGGAAGAACAGACATCTGTATATGTGTAAAAGAACCACATCTTCCACACCTACAACAAGCCAAACATTGTAATCAAACTTGCTGTAATAAAAAATAAAAACTTAAATTAAAAACACGAAAAAGAAGTAGTGAGACAAACGTGAGGGGCTTTCTCCTGGCACATTCCATTCTAAACTCCAATCTAGAACACCACTTCCACTTAGGCTCTCTTGCCCTAGTAACCAGATTTGGTAAGGGTGAACTGCTGCCACCTTGTGGCCGTTTCACACAACAGCAGCTTTAATCCCAACGCTAATGGTCAGTTGATATTCAAAATCATTGCAGGCCTGTAAATGACACCTGCCCTGAAAATAAATCCTGGGGTCACATATCGACCAAAAAATTCAAAGGACGTCCATATGTCAAAACGACCGTTTCAAAAGGCATATTTTAGGCACATTAGTGTTCTGCTTCTTTTCCTTTCTTTCCTTTTGTGTTAAAAAAAAACGGGAATGGAAAAAAGCATCCCTCAGAATGGGCGAAAATCGTTGCAGACGAATCAATGGACAGAGGTTTAATCTCCAATATATATAAACAGCTCATGCAGCTTAATATTAAAAAAACAAACAACCCCAAAAAAATGGGCAGAAGATCTAAAGAGACGTTTCTTCAAAGGAGACTCAGAGATGGCCAAGACGCACATGAAAAGCTGCTCAACAGCACTAATTATTAGAGAAATGCAAATCAAAACTACAATGAGGTATCACCTCACACCTGTTAGAATCGGCATCATCAGAAAATCTACAAACAACCAATTCTGGGGAGGGTGTGGACAAAAGGAGCCCTCTTCCACTATTGGTGGGAATGTAAATTGATACAGGCACTATGGAGAACAGTATGGAGTATCCTTAAAAAAACTAGAAATACAATTACCATCTGATCCAGCAATCCCACTTCTGGGCATATACCCAGAGAAAACCGTAAATCAAAAAGGCACATTCACCACAATGTTCATTGCAGCACTATTTACAATAGCCAGGTAATGGAAGCATCCTAAATGCCCACAGACAGATGAATGGATAAAGATGTGGTACATATATGAAATGGAATATTACTCGGCCATAAAAAGGAATGAAACTGGGTCATTTGTAGAGACATCGATGGATCGAGAGACTGTCATACAGAATGAAGTAAGTCAGAAAGAGGAAAACAAATATTGTATATTAATGCATATATGTGGAGCCTAAAAATGGTACAGATGAACTGGTTTGCAGGGAAGAAATAGAGACACAGAGGTAGAGAACACACGTAAGGACACCAAGTGTGGGAAGCCATGGGGTGGTGGTGGTGGGATGAGTTGGGAGTTTGGGATTGAACTGTGTACATGTATATGCATAAAATACATAACTAATAATAATGTGCTGTATAAAAAAAATAAATAAAATTAAATTTCAAAATTTTAAAAAATAAAATTGAAAAATAAAACAGAAAAAAGTTCTTCCCATCACACAGATGTATTTATAGGAATGAATTATTTCCATGCTTATATCTATAAATACATAAAAGAGGAATAAAATCTAACTTGAACCATAAAAGAAAAAAAAACCTGAACCCACGAGTTATACAGAGGAAAACCCTATCAGGGCACTTGCTCCAGTGGTAAACAATTATGAAATTGGTCAGAGGTGGGGAAGCATCTCCCATACAGCCATCAACCCACCCCCCACGCAAGAGCGACCTCATTGCAAAGCTTGGGGACCGTGCCGAGGCATCTGTGAGTAAACGTGAGCTGAGCCCCTGGCCAGCTGCTGCTGAACTGTTCCCACCCTTTCCAGGTAAAACACCTGAATATGTACAAGGGCTTGAAAGCCTAGAGGAAGGACCGTGGAGCCACACCAGCGACAGCAAGCAGGCCAACTTGGTGCCTGCAGGCCAGCCAGGGTGGTCTTGGCCCCGGGCGCTCTTCCAGAAGCTTTCCATTGCCCTGCCTGAGATAACCCTCCTGTCCAGGCCCCCACTGCATTTTTCCTTCCTCACCTCTGTCCGGAGAGAAATTCCAGCGGAAGGTATGGGTGACACATCCTCTTCTTTACAGGCGGCAGCCTGGCATCTCCTGCAGAAAGGCCAGAAGAACCCCACTCACACCGGGCCACCAACAAAGCTGTGGCCCCTCACTGCCTCCCACCAGCACAGCCCCGAGACTGCTGACGGGGCAGAGAATATGGAGGCAGGCACAGCTTCAGGGGCTATTGCTGCCTGGAGCGCTCTTTATATTGACCTCAACGAGGCACACCTGAGGAGGGCGGGCCGGCAGTGTAAGGCTGCCCAAGTCAGCTAATCCACAACCCTCAGGGAATCACATTGTTGAAAATGGACCGCGCTAAGGCAGAAGAGAAGCCAAGGGAAAAAAGTACACAATGCCATTTGCAGCACCGTAGATGAGTCTAGAAGTAATCACGTGACTTGTAGTAAGTCAGAAAATGGAAGACACATATCATATCATATCACTTATAGGTGTTACATAAAAATGGATACCAGGGCAGATATTTCCACGGAGAAGGGCAATCACAGATTCATTAAACAGACTTATGGTTCACCAATGGAAATGTGTGAGGATTGGTTTCATTACGATATCGGGGTTAACAGACATATACAAACACAGGTGACATATATAATCACCAAAGACCTACAGAATACCAAGAGAGGACTACTCAATATTCTGTCATAACATACATGGGAAAAGGATCCCAGGAAGAACAGACATCTGTATATGTGTAAAAGAACCACATCTTCCACACCTACAACAAGCCAAACATTGTAATCAAAATTGCTGTAATAAAAAATAAGAAATTAAATTAAAAACACGAACAAGAAGTAGTGAGACAAACGTGAGGGGCTTTCTCCTGGCACATTCCATTCTAAACTCCAATCTAGAACACCACTTCCACTGAGGCTCTCTTGCCCTAGTAACCAGATTTGGTAAGGGTGAACTGCTGCCACCTTGTGGCCGTTTCACACAACAGCAGCTTTAATCCCAACGCTAATGGTCAGTTGATATTCAAAATCATTGCAGGCCTGTAAATGACACCTGCCCTGAAAACAAATCCTGGGGTCACATATCGACCAAAAAATTCAAAGGACGTCCATATGTCAAAACGACCATTTCAAAAGGCATATTTTAGGCACATTAGTGTTCTGCTTCTTTTCCTTTCTTTCCTTTTTTGTTAAAAAACACGGGAATGGAAAAAGGCATCCCTCAAAATGGGCGAAAATCGTTGCAGACGAATCAATGGACAGAGGTTTAATCTCCAATATATATAAACAGCTCATGCAGCTTAATATTAAAAAAACAAACAACCCAAAAAAATGGGCAGAAGATCTAAAGAGACGTTTCTTCAAAGGAGACACAGAGCTGGCCAAGACGCACATGAAAAGCTGCTCAACAGCACTAATTATCAGAGAAATGCAAATCAAAACTACAATGAGCTTTCACCTCACACCTGTTAGAATCGGCATCATCAGAAAATCTACAAACAACCAATTCTGGGGAGGGTGTGGACAAAAGGAGCCCTCTTCCACTATTGGTGGGAATGTAAATTGATACAGTCACTATGGAGAACAGTATGGAGTTTTCTTAAAAAAACTAGAAATAGAATTACCATCTGATCCAGCAATCCCACTTCTGGGCATATACCCATAGAAAACCGTATTTCAAAAAGGCACATTCACCACAATGTTCGTTGCAGCACTATTTACAATAGCCAGGTAATGGAAGCAACCCAAATGCCCACAGACAGATGAATGGATAAAGATGTGGTACATATATGAAATGGAATATTACTCGGCCATAAAAAGGAATGAAACTGGGTCATTTGTAGAGACATCGATGGATCGAGAGACTGTCATACAGAATGAAGTAAGTCAGAAAGAGGAAAACAAATATTGTATATTAATGCATATATGTGGAGCCTAAAAATGGTACAGATGAACTGGTTTGCAGGGAAGAAATAGAGACACAGAGGTAGAGAACAAACGTATGGACACCAAGTGTGGGAAGCCATGGGGTGGTGGTGGTGGGATGAGTTGGGAGTTTGGGATAGACCTGTATACATGTATATACATAAAATATATAACTAATAATAACGTGCTGTATAAAAAAAATAAATAAAATTAAATTTCAAGATTTTAAAAAATAAAATTTAAAAATAAAACAGAAAAAAGTTCTTCCCGTCACACAGATGTATTTATATGAATGAATTATTTCCATGCTTATATCTATAAATACATAAAAGAGGAATAAAATCTAACTTAAACCATAAAAGAAAAAAAAAAGTGAACCCACGAATTACACAGAGGAAAACCCTATCACCTCACTTGCTCAAGCGGTAAACAATTCTGAAATTGGTCAGAGGTTGGGAACGATCTCCCATACAGCCAGCAACTCACCCCCACGCAAGGAGCATCCTCATTGCAAAGCTGGGGGACCGTGCCGAGGCATCTGTGAGTAAACGTGAGCTGAGCCCCAGGCCAGCTACTGCTGAACTGTTCCCACCCTTTCCAGGTAAAACACCTGAATATGTACAAGGGCTTGAAAGCCTAGAGGAAGGACCGTGGAGCCACACCAGTGACAGCACGCAGGCCAACTTGGTGCCTGCAGGCCAGCCAGGGTGGTCCTGACCCCGGGCGCTCTTCCAGAAGCTTTCCATTGCCCTGCCTGAGAAACCCCTCCTGTCCCGGCCCCCACTGCTTTTTTCATTCCTCACCTCTGTCCGGAGAGATATTCCAGCGGAAGGTATGGGTGACACAACCTCTTCTTTACAGGCGGCAGCCTGGCAACTCCTGCAGAAAGGCCAGCAGAACCCCACTCACACCGGGCCACCCACAAAGCTGTGGCCCCTCACTCCCTCCCACCAGCACAGCCCCGAGACTGCTGACTGGGCAGAGAATATGGAGTCAGGCACAGCTTCAGGGGCTATTGCTGCCTGGAGCGCTCTTTATATTGACCTCAACGAGGCACACCTGGGGAGGGCGGGCCGGCAGGGTAAGGCTGCCCAGGTCAGCTAATCCACAATCCTCAAGGAATCACATTGTTGAAAATGGACCTCGCTAAGGCAGAAGAGAAGCCAAGGGAAAAAAGGACACAATGCCATTTGCAGCACCGTAGATGAATCTAGAAGTAATCACGTGACTTGTAGTAAGTCAGAAAGTGAAAGACACATATCATATCATATCAGTTATAGGTGTTACCTAAAAATGGATACCAGGGCAGATATTTCCACGGAGAAGGGCAATCACAGATTCATTAAACAAACTTATGGTTCACCAATGGAAAGGTGTGAGGATTGGTTTCATTACGATATCGGGGTTAACAGACATACACAAACACAGGTGACATATATAATCACCAAAGACCTACAGAATACCAAGAGAGGACTACTCAACATTCTGTCATAACGGACATGGGAAAAGGATCCCAGGAAGAACAGACATCTGTATATGTGTAAAAGAACCACATCTTCCACACCTACAACAAGCCAAACATTGTAATCAAACTTGCTGTAATAAAAAATAAAAAATTAAATTAAAAACACGAACAAGAAGTAGTGAGACAAACGTGAGGGGCTTTCTCCTGGCACATTCCATTCTAAACTCCAATCTAGAACACCACTTCCACTGAGGCTCTCTTGCCCTAGTAACCAGATTTGGTAAGGGTGAACTGCTGCCACCTTGTGGCCGTTTCACACAACAGCAGCTTTAATCCCAACGCTAATGGTCAGTTGATATTCAAAATCATTGCAGGCCTGTAAATGACACCTGCCCTGAAAACAAATCCTGGGGTCACATATCGACCAAAAAATTCAAAGGACGTCCATATTTCAAAACGACCGTTTCAAAAGGCATATTTTACGCACATTAGTGTTCTGCTTCTTTTCCTTTCTTTCCTTTTTTGTTAAAAAACACGGGAATGGAAAAAGGCATCCCTCAGAATGGGCCAAAATCGTTGCAGACGAATCAATGGACAGAGGTTTAATCTCCAATATATATAAACAGCTCATGCAGCTTAATATTAAGAAAACAAACAACCCAAAAAAATGGGCAGAAGATCTAAAGAGACGTTTCTTCAAAGGAGACACAGAGATGGCCAAGACGCACATGAAAAGCTGCTCAACAGCACTAAATATTAGAGAAATGCAAATCAAAACTACAATGAGGTATCACCTCACACCTGTTAGAATCGGCATCATCAGAAAATCTACAAACAACCAATTCTGGGGAGGGTGTGGACAAAACGAGCCCTCTTCCACTACTGGTGGGAATGTAAATTGATACAGTCACTATGGAGAACAGTATGGAGTTTCCTTAAAAAAATTAGAAATAGAATTACCATCTGATCCAGCAATCCCACTTCTGGGCATATACCCAGAGAAAACCGTATTTCAAAAAGGCACATTCACCACAATGTTCGTTGCAGCACTATTTACAATAGCCAGGTAATGGAAGCAACCTAAATGCCCACAGACAGATGAATGGATAAAGATGTGGTACATATATAAAATGGAATATGACTCGGCCATAAAAAGGAATGAAACTGGGTCATTTGTAGAGACATCGATGGATCGAGAGACTGTCATACAGAATGAAGTAAGTCAGAAAGAGGAAAACAAATATTGTATATTAATGCATATATGTGGAGCCTAAAAATGGTACAGATGAACTGGTTTGCAGGGAAGAAATAGAGACACAGAGGTAGAGAACAAACGTATGGACACCAAGTGTGGGAAGCCATGGGGTGGTGGTGGTGGGATGAGTTGGGAGTTTGGTATTGACCTGTATACATGTATATGCATAAAATACATAACTAATAATAACGTGCTGTATAAAAAAATAAATAAAATTTCAAAATTTTAAAAAATAAAATTTAAAAATAAAACAGAAAAAAGTTCTTCCCGTCACACAGATGTATTTATAGGAATGAATTATTTCCATGCTTATATCTATAAATACATAAAAGAGGAATAACATCTAACTTGAAACATAAAAGAAAAAAAAAAGTGAACCCACGAGTTATACAGAGGAAAACCCTATCACGGCACTTGCTCCAGTGGTAAACAATTCTGAAATTGGTCAGAGGTGGGGAACCATCTCCCATACAGCCAGCAACCCAACCCCCACGCAAGGAGCGTCCTCATTGCAAAGTTGGGGACCGTGCCGAGGCATCTGTGCGTAAACGTGAGCTGAGCCCCAGGCCAGCTGCTGCTGAACTGTTCCCACCCTTTCCAGGTAAAACACCTGAATATGTACAAGGGCTTGAAAGCCTAGAGGAAGGACCGTGGAGCCACACCAGCGACAGCACGCAGGCCAACTTGGTGCCTGCAGGCCAGCCAGCGTGGTCCTGGACCCTGGCGCTCTTCCAGAAGCTTTCCATTGCCCTGCCTGAGATACCCCTCCTGTCACGGCCCCCACTGCTTTTTTCCTTCCTCACCTCTGTCCGGAGAGAAATTCCAGCGGAAGGTATGGGTGACACATCCTCTTCTTTACAGGCGGCAGCCTGGCAACTCATGCAGAAAGGCCAGCAGAACCCCACTCACACCGGGCCACCCACAAAGCTGTGGCCCCTCCCTCCCTCCCACCAGCACAGCCCCGAGACTGCTGACGGGGCAGAGAATATGGAGTCAGGCACAGCTTCAGGGGCTATTGCTGCCTGGAGCTCTGTTTATATTGACCTCAACGAGGCACACCTGGGGAGGGCGGGCCGGCAGGGTAAGGCTGCCCAGGTCAGCTAATCCACAACCCTCAGGGAATCACATTGTTGAAAATGGACCTCGCTAAGGCAGAAGAGAAGCCAAGGAAAAAAAGGACACAATGCCATTTGCAGCACCGTAAATGAGTCTAGAAGTAATCACGTGACTTGTAGTAAGTCAGAAAGTGAAAGACACATACCATATCATATCACTTATAGGTGTTACCTAAAAATGGATACCAGGGCAGATATTTCCACGGAGAAGGGCAATCACAGATTCATTAAACAAACTTATGGTTCACGAATGGAAAGGTGTGAGGATTGGTTTCATTACGATATAGGGGTTAACAGACATATACAATCACAGGTGACATATATAATCACCAAAGACCTACAGAATACCAAGAGAGGACTACTCAACATTCTGTCATAACGTACATGGGAAAAGGATCCCAGGAAGAACAGACATCTGTATATGTGTAAAAGAACCACATCTTCCACACCTACAACAAGCCAAACATTGTAATCAAACTTGCTGTAATAAAAAATAAAAAAATTAAATTAAAAACACGAACAAGAAGTAGTGAGACAAACTTGAGGGGCTTTCTCCTGGCACATTCCATTCTAAACTCCAATCTAGAACACCACTTCCACTGAGGCTCTCTTGCCCTAGTAACCAGATTTGGTAAGGGTGAACTGCTGCCACCTTGTGGCCGTTTCACACAACAGCAGCTTTAATCCCAGCGCTAATGGTCAGTTGATATTCAAAATCATTGCAGGCCTGTAAATGACACCTGCCCTGAACACAATTCCTGGGGTCACATATCGACCAAAAAATTCAAAGGACGTCCATATTTCAAAACGACCGTTTCAAAAGGCATATTTTACGCACATTAGTGTTCTGCTTCTTTTCCTTTCTTTCCTTTTTTGTTAAAAAAAAACGGGAATGGAAAAAGGCATCCCTCAGAATGGGCAAAAATCGTTGCAAACGAATCAATGGACAGAGGTTTAATCTCCAATATATATAAACAGCTCATGCAGCTTAATATTAAAAAAACAAACAACCCAATACAAAAATGGGCAGAAGATCTAAAGAGGCGTTTCTTCAAAGAAGACACAGAGATGGCCAAGACGCCCATGAAAAGCTGCTCAACAGCACTAATTATTAGAGAAATGCAAATCAAAACTACAATGAGGTATCACCTCACACCTGTTAGAATCGGCATCATCAGAAAATCTACAAACAACCAATTCTGGGGAGGGTGTGGACAAAAGGAGCCCTCTTCCACTATTGGTGGGAATGTAAATTGATACAGTCACTATGGAGAACAGTATGGAGTTTCCTTAAAAAAACTAGAAATAGAATTACCATCTGATCCAGCAATCCCACTTCTGGGCATATACCCAGAGAAAACCGTAAATCAAAAAGGCACATTCACCACAAAGTTCGTTGCAGCACAATTTACCATAGCCAGGTAATAGAAGCCACCTAAATGCCCACAGACAGATAAATGGATAAAGATGTGGTACATATATAAAATGAAATATTACTCGGCCATAAAAAGGAATGAAACTGGGTCATTTGTAGAGACATCGATGGATCAAGGGACTGTCATACAGAATGAAGTCAGAAAGAGGAAACCAAATACTGTATATTAAGGCATATATGTGGAACCTAAAAAATGGTACAGATGAACTGGTTTGCAGCGAAGAAATAGAGACACAGAGGTAGAGAACAAACGTATGGACACCAAGTGTGGGAAGCCATGGGGTGGTGGTGGTGGGATGAGTTGGGAGATTGGGATTGACCTGTATACATGTATATGCATAAAATACATAATTAATAATAACCTGCTGTATAAAAAAATAAATTAATTAATTTCAAAATTCTAAAAAATAAAATTTAAAAATAAGAGAGAAAAAAGTTATTCCCGTCACACAGATGTATTTATAGGAATGAATTATTTCCATGCTTATATCTCTAAATACATAAAAGAGGAATAAAATCTAACTTGAAACATAAAAGAAAAAAAACCCTGAACCCACCATTTATACAGAGGAAAACCCTATCTGGACACTTGCTCCAGCGGTAAACAATTCTGAAATTGGTCAGAGGTGGGGAACCATCTCCCATACAGCCAGCACCACACCCCCCACGCAAGGAGCGGCCTCATTGCAAAGCTGGGGGATTGTGCCGAGGCATCTGTGCGTAAACGTGAGCTGAGCCCCAGGCCAGCTGCTGCTGAACTGTTCCCACCCTTCCCAGGTAAAACACCTGAATATGTACAAGGGCTTGAAAGCCTAGAGGAAGGGCCGTCGAGCCACACCAGCGACAGCACGCAGGCCAACTTGGTGCCTGCAGGCCAGCCAGGGTGGTCCTGGCCCCGGGCGCTCTTCCGGAAGCTTTCCATTGCCCTGCCTGAGATACGCCTCCTGTCCTGGCCCCCACTGCTTTTTTCCTTCCTCACCTCTGTCCGGAGAGAAATTCCAGCGGAAGGTATGGGTGACACATCCTCTTCTTTACAGGTGTCAGCCTGGCAACTCCTGCAGAAAGGCCAGCAGAGCCCCACTCACACCGGGCCACCCACAAAGCTGTGGCCCCTCACTCCCACCCACCAGCACAGCCCCGAGACTGCTGACGGGGCAGAGAATATGGAGTCAGGCACAGCTTCAGGGGCTATTGCTGCCTGGAGCGCTGTTTATATTGACCTCAACGAGGCACACCTGGGGAGGGCGGGCCGGCAGGGTAAGGCTGCCCAGGTCAGCTAATCCACAACCCTCAGTGAATCACATTGTTGAAAATGGACCTCGCTAAGGCAGAAGAGAAGCCAAGGAAAAAAAGGACACAATGCCATTTGCAGCACCGTAGATGAGTCTAGAAGTAATCACGTGACTTGTAGTAAGTCAGAAAGTGAAAGACACATACCATATCATATCACTTATAGGTGTTACCTAAAAATGGATACCAGGGCAGATATTTCCACGGAGAAGGGCAATCACAGATTCATTAAACAAACTTATGGTTCACGAAAGGAAAGGTGTGAGGTTTGGTTTCATTACGATATCGGGGTTAACAGACATTTACAAACACAGGTGACATATATAATCACCAAAGACCTACAGAATACCAAGAGAGGACTACTCAACATTCTGTCATAACGTACATGGGAAAAGGATCCCAAGAAGAACAGTCATCTGTATATGTGTAAAAGAACCACATCTTCCACACCTACAACAAGCCAAACATTGTAATCAAACTTGCTGTAATAAAAAATAAAAAAAAATTAAATTAAAAACACGAACAAGAAGTAGTGAGACAAACGTGAGGGGCTTTCTCCTGGCACATTCCATTCTAAACTCCAATCTAGAACACCACTTCCACTGAGGCTCTCTTGCCCTAGTAACCAGATTTGGTAAGGGTGAACTGCTGCCACCTTGTGGCCGTTTCACACAACAGCAGCTTTAATCCCAACGCTAATGATCAGTTGATATTCAAAATCATTGCAGGCCTGTAAATGACACCTGCCCTGAAAACAAATCCTGGGGTCACATATCAACCAAAAAATTCAAAGGACGTCCATATTTCAAAACGACCGTTTCAAAATGCATATTTTACGCACATTAGTGTTCTGCTTCTTTTCCTTTCTTTCCTTTTTTGTTAAAAAACACGGGAATGGAAAAAGGCATCCCTCAGAATGGGCAAAAATCGTTGCAGACGAATCAATGGACAGAGGTTTAATCTCGAATATATATAAACAGCTCATGCAGCTTAATATTAAAAAACAAACAAACCCCCCAAAAATGGGCAGAAGATCTAAAGAGACGTTTTTTCAAAGGAGACAGAGAGATGGCCAAGACACACATGAAAAGCTGCTCAACAGCACTAATTATTAGAGAAATGCAAATCAAAACTACAATGAGGTATCACCTCACACCTGTTAGAATCGGCATCATCAGAAAATCTACAAACAACCAATTCTGGGGAGGGTGTGGACAAAAGGAGCCCTCTTCCACTATTGGTGGTAATGTAAATTGATAGAGTCACTATGGAGAACAGTATGGAGTTTCCTTAAAAAAATTAGAAATAGAATTACCATCTGATCCAGCAATCCCACTTCTGGGCATATACCCAGAGAAAACCGTATTTCAAAAAGGCACATTCACCACAATGTTCGTTGCAGCACTATTTACAATAGCCAGGTAATGGAAGCAACCTAAATGCCCACAGACAGATGAATGGATAAAGATGTGGTACATATATAAAATGGAATATTACTCGGCCATAAAAAGGAATGAAACTGGGTCATTTGTAGAGACATCGATGGATCGAGAGACTGTCATACAGAATGAAGTAAGTCAGAAAGAGGAAAACAAATATTGTATATTAATGCATATATGTGGAGCCTAAAAATGGTACAGATGAACTGGTTTGCAGCGAAGAAATAGAGACACAGAGGTAGAGAACAAACGTATGGACACCAAGTGTGGGAAGCCATGGGGTGGTGGTGGTGGGATGAGTTGGGAGTTTGGGATTGACCTGTATACATGTATATGCATAAAATACATAACTAATAATAACGTGCTGTATAAAAAAATAAATAAAATTTCAAAATTTTAAAAAATATAATTTAAAAATAAAACAGAAAAAAGTTCTTCCCGTCACACAGATGTATTTATAGGAATGAATTATTTCCATGCTTATATCTATAAATACATAAAAGAGGAATAACATCTAACTTGAAACATAAAAGAAAAAAAAAGTGAACCCACGAGTTATACAGAGGAAAACCCTATCACGGCACTTGCTCCAGTGGTAAACAATTCTGAAATTGGTCAGAGGTGGGGAACCATCTCCCATACAGCCAGCAACCCAACCCCCACGCAAGGAGCGTCCTCATTGCAAAGCTGGGGGACCGTGCCGAGGCATCTGTGAGTAAACGTGAGCTGAGCCCCAGGCCAGCTGCTGCTGAACTGTTCCCACCCTTTCCAGGTAAAACACCTGAATATGTACAAGGGCTTGAAAGCCTAGAGGAAGGACCGTGGAGCCACACCAGCGACAGCACGCAGGCCAACTTGGTGCCTGCAGGCCAGCCAGCGTGGTCCTGGACCCTGGCGCTCTTCCAGAAGCTTTCCATTGCCCTGCCTGAGATACCCCTCCTGTCCCGGCCCCCACTGCTTTTTTCCTTCCTCACCTCTGTCCGGAGAGAAATTCCAGCGGAAGGTATGGGTGACACATCCTCTTCTTTACAGGCGGCAGCCTGGCAACTCCTGCAGAAAGGCCAGCAGAACCCCACTCACACCGGGCCACCCACAAAGCTGTGGCCCCTCACTCCCTCCCACCAGCACAGCCCCGAGACTGCTGACGGGGCAGAGAATATGGAGTCAGGCACAGCTTCAGGGGCTATTGCTGCCTGGAGCTCTGTTTATATTGACCTCAACGAGGCACACCTGGGGAGGGCGGGCCGGCAGGGTAAGGCTGCCCAGGTCAGCTAATCCACAACCCTCAGGGAATCACATTGTTGAAAATGGACCCCGCTAAGGCAGAAGAGAAGCCAAGGGAAAAAAGGACACAATGCCATTTGCAGCACCGTAGATGAGTCTAGAAGTAATCACGTGCCTTGTAGTAAGTCAGAAAGTGAAAGACACATATCATATCATATCACTTATAGGTGTTACCTAAAAATGGATACCAGGGCAGATATTTCCACGGAGAAGGGCAATCACAGATTCATTAAACAAACTTATGGTTCACCAATGGAAAGGTGTGAGGATTGGTTTCATTACGATATCGGGGTTAACAGACATATACAAACACCGGTGACATATATAATCACCAAAGACCTACAGAATACCAAGAGAGGACTACTCAACATTCTGTCATAACGTACATGGGAAAAGGATCCCAAGAAGAACAGTCATCTGTATATGTGTAAAAGAACCACATCTTCCACACCTACAACAAGCCAAACATTGTAATCAAACTTGCTGTAATAAAAAATAAAAACTTAAATTAAAAACACGAACAAGAAGTAGTGAGACAAACGTGAGGGGCTTTCTCCTGGTACATTCCATTCTAAACTCCAATCTAGAACACCACTTCCACTGAGGCTCTCTTGCCCTAGTAACCAGATTTGGTAAGGGTGAACTGCTGCCACCTTGTGGCCGTTTCACACAACAGCAGCTTTAATCCCAACGCTAATGGTCAGTTGATATTCAAAATCATTGCAGGCCTGTAAATGACACCTGCCCTGAAAACAAATCCTGGGGTCACATATCGACCAAAAATTTCAAAGGACGTCCATATTTCAAAACCACCGTTTCAAAAGGCATATTTTACGCACATTAGTGTTCTGCTTCTTTTCCTTTCTTTCCTTTTTTGTTAAAAAACACGGGAATGGAAAAAGGCATCCCTCAGAATGGGCGAAAATCGTTGCAGACGAATCAATGGACAGAGGTTTAATCTCCAATATATATAAACAGCTCATGCAGCTTAATATTAGAAAAAACAAACAACCCAAAAAAAATGGGCAGAAGATCTAAAGAGACGTTTCTTCAAAGGAGACACAGAGATGGCCAAGACGCACATGAAAAGCTGCTCAACAGCACTAATTATTAGAGAAATGCAAATCAAAACTACAATGAGGTATCACCTCACACCTGTTAGAATCGGCATCATCAGAAAATCTACAAACAACCAATTCTGGGGAGGGTGTGGACAAAAGGAGCCCTCTTCCACTATTGGTGGGAATGTAAATTGATACAGTCCCTATGGAGAACAGTATGGAGTTTCCTTAAAATAACTAGAAATAGAATTACCATCTGATCCAGCAATCCCACTTCTGGGCATATACCGAGAGAAAACCGTATTTCAAAAAGGCACATTCACCACAATGTTCGTTGCAGCACTATTTACAAAAGCCAGGTAATGGAAGCAACCTAAATGCCCACAGACAGATGAATGGATAAAGATGTGGTACATATATAAAAAGGAATATTACTCGGCCATAAAAAGGAATGAAACTGGGTCATTTGTAGAGACATCGATGGATCGAGAGACTGTCATACAGAATGAAGTAAGTCAGAAAGAGGAAAACAAATATTGTATATTAATGCATATATGTGGAGCCTAAAAATGGTACAGATGAACTGGTTTGCAGCGAAGAAATAGAGACACAGAGGTAGAGAACAAACGTATGGACACCAAGTGTGGGAAGCCATGGGGTGGTGGTGGTGGGATGAGTTGGGAGTTTGGGATTGACCTGTATACATGTATATGCATAAAATACATAACTAATAATAACGTGCTGTATAAAAAAATAAATAAAATTTCGAAATTTTAAGAAATAAAATTTAAAAATAAAACAGAAAAAAGTTCTTCCCGTCACACAGATGTATTTATAGGAATGAATTATTTCCATGCTTATATCTATAAATACATAAAAGAGGAATAACATCTAACTTGAAACATAAAAGAAAAAAAAAGTGAACCCACGAGTTATACAGAGGAAAACCCTATCACGGCACTTGCTCCAGTGGTAAACAATTCTGAAATTGGTCAGAGGTGGGGAACCATCTCCCATACAGCCAGCAACCCAACCCCCACGCAAGGAGCGTCCTCATTGCAAAGCTGGGGGACCGTGCCGAGGCATCTGTGAGTAAACGTGAGCTGAGCCCCAGGCCAGCTGCTGCTGAACTGTTCCCACCCTTTCCAGGTAAAACACCTGAATATGTACAAGGGCTTGAAAGCCTAGAGGAAGGACCGTGGAGCCACACCAGCGACAGCACGCAGGCCAACTTGGTGCCTGCAGGCCAGCCAGCGTGGTCCTGGACCCTGGCGCTCTTCCAGAAGCTTTCCATTGCCCTGCCTGAGATACCCCTCCTGTCCCGGCCCCCACTGCTTTTTTCCTTCCTCACCTCTGTCCGGAGAGAAATTCCAGCGGAAGGTATGGGTGACACATCCTCTTCTTTACAGGCGGCAGCCTGGCAACTCCTGCAGAAAGGCCAGCAGAACCCCACTCACACCGGGCCACCCACAAAGCTGTGGCCCCTCACTCCCTCCCACCAGCACAGCCCCGAGACTGCTGACGGGGCAGAGAATATGGAGTCAGGCACAGCTTCAGGGGCTATTGCTGCCTGGAGCTCTGTTTATATTGACCTCAACGAGGCACACCTGGGGAGGGCGGGCCGGCAGGGTAAGGCTGCCCAGGTCAGCTAATCCACAACCCTCAGGGAATCACATTGTTGAAAATGGACCCCGCTAAGGCAGAAGAGAAGCCAAGGGAAAAAAGGACACAATGCCATTTGCAGCACCGTAGATGAGTCTAGAAGTAATCACGTGACTTGTAGTAAGTCAGAAAGTGAAAGACACATATCATATCATATCACTTATAGGTGTTACCTAAAAATGGATACCAGGGCAGATATTTCCACGGAGAAGGGCAATCACAGATTCATTAAACAAACTTATGGTTCACCAATGGAAAGGTGTGAGGATTGGTTTCATTACGATATCGGGGTTAACAGACATATACAAACACAGGTGACATATATAATCACCAAAGACCTACAGAATACCAAGAGAGGACTACTCAACATTCTGTCATAACGTACATGGGAAAAGGATCCCAAGAAGAACAGTCATCTGTATATGTGTAAAAGAACCACATCTTCCACACCTACAACAAGCCAAACATTGTAATCAAACTTGCTGTAATAAAAAATAAAAACTTAAATTAAAAACACGAACAAGAAGTAGTGAGACAAACGTGAGGGGCTTTCTCCTGGTACATTCCATTCTAAACTCCAATCTAGAACACCACTTCCACTGAGGCTCTCTTGCCCTAGTAACCAGATTTGGTAAGGGTGAACTGCTGCCACCTTGTGGCCGTTTCACACAACAGCAGCTTTAATCCCAACGCTAATGGTCAGTTGATATTCAAAATCATTGCAGGCCTGTAAATGACACCTGCCCTGAAAACAAATCCTGGGGTCACATATCGACCAAAAATTTCAAAGGACGTCCATATTTCAAAACCACCGTTTCAAAAGGCATATTTTACGCACATTAGTGTTCTGCTTCTTTTCCTTTCTTTCCTTTTTTGTAAAAAAACACGGGAATGGAAAAAGGCATCCCTCAGAATGGGCGAAAATCGTTGCAGACGAATCAATGGACAGAGGTTTAATCTCCAATATATATAAACAGCTCATGCAGCTTAATATTAAAAAAACAAACAACCCAAAAAAAATGGGCAGAAGATCTAAAGAGACGTTTCTTCAAAGGAGACACAGAGATGGCCAAGACGCACATGAAAAGCTGCTCAACAGCACTAATTATTAGAGAAATGCAAATCAAAACTACAATGAGGTATCACCTCACACCTGTTAGAATCGGCATCATCAGAAAATCTACAAACAACCAATTCTGGGGAGGGTGTGGACAAAAGGAGCCCTCTTCCACTATTGGTGGGAATGTAAATTGATACAGTCCCTATGGAGAACAGTATGGAGTTTCCTTAAAAAAACTAGAAATAGAATTACCATCTGATCCAGCAATCCCACTTCTGGGCATATACCCAGAGAAAACCGTATTCAAAAAGGCACATTCACCACAATGTTCGTTGCAGCACTATTTACAATAGCCAGGTAATGGAAGCAACCTAAATGCCCACAGACAGATGAATGGATAAAGATGTGGTACATATATAAAATGGAATATGACTCGGCCATAAAAAGGAATGAAACTGGGTCATTTGTAGAGACATCGATGGATCGAGAGACTGTCATACAGAATGAAGTAAGTCAGAAAGAGGAAAACAAATATTGTATATTAATGCATATATGTGGAGCCTGAAAATGGTACAGATGAACTGGTTTGCAGGGAAGAAATAGAGACACAGAGGTAGAGAACAAACGTATGGACACCAAGTGTGGGAAGCCATGGGGTGGTGGTGGTGGGATGAGTTGGGAGTTTGGGATTGACCTGTATACATGTATATGCATAAAATACATAACTAATAATAACGTGCTG
This sequence comes from Mesoplodon mirus, assembly GCF_964341445.2. Taxonomy (NCBI): domain Eukaryota; kingdom Metazoa; phylum Chordata; class Mammalia; order Artiodactyla; family Ziphiidae; genus Mesoplodon; species Mesoplodon mirus. The sequence goes on along the minus strand of NW_028295625.1, from coordinate 396,990 downwards.
TATAAAAAAATAAATAAAATTTCGAAATTTTAAAAAATAAAATTTAAAAATAAAACAAAAAAGTTCTTCCCGTCACACAGATGTATTTATAGGAATGAATTATTTCCATGCTTATATCTATAAATACATAAAAGAGGAATAACATCTAACTTGAAACATAAAAGAAAAAAAAAGTGAACCCACGAGTTATACAGAGGAAAACCCTATCACGGCACTTGCTCCAGTGGTAAACAATTCTGAAATTGGTCAGAGGTGGGGAACCATCTCCCATACAGCCAGCAACCCAACCCCCACGCAAGGAGCGTCCTCATTGCAAAGCTGGGGGACCGTGCCGAGGCATCTGTGAGTAAACGTGAGCTGAGCCCCAGGCCAGCTGCTGCTGAACTGTTCCCACCCTTTCCAGGTAAAACACCTGAATATGTACAAGGGCTTGAAAGCCTAGAGGAAGGACTGTGGAGCCACACCAGCGACAGCACGCAGGCCAACTTGGTGCCTGCAGGCCAGCCAGCGTGGTCCTGGACCCTGGCGCTCTTCCAGAAGCTTTCCATTGCCCTGCCTGAGATACCCCTCCTGTCCCGGCCCCCACTGCTTTTTTCCTTCCTCACCTCTGTCCGGAGAGAAATTCCAGCGGAAGGTATGGGTGACACATCCTCTTCTTTACAGGCGGCAGCCTGGCAACTCCTGCAGAAAGGCCAGCAGAACCCCACTCACACCGGGCCACCCACAAAGCTGTGGCCCCTCACTCCCTCCCACCAGCACAGCCCCGAGACCGCTGACGGGGCAGAGAATATGGAGTCAGGCACAGCTTCAGGGGCTATTGCTGCCTGGAGCACTGTTTATATTGACCTCAACGAGGCACACCTGGGGATGGCGGGCCGGCAGGGTAAGGCTGCCCAGGTCAGCTAATCCACAACCCTCAGGGAATCACATTGTTGAAAATGGACCCCGCTAAGGCAGAAGAGAAGCCAAGGGAAAAAAGGACACAATGCCATTTGCAGCACCGTAGATGAGTCTAGAAGTAATCACGTGACTTGTAGTAAGTCAGAAAGTGAAAGACACATATCATATCATATCACTTATAGGTGTTACCTAAAAATGGATACCAGGGCAGATATTTCCACGGAGAAGGGCAATCACAGATTCATTAAACAAACTTATGGTTCACCAATGGAAAGGTGTGAGGATTGGTTTCATTACGATATCGGGGTTAACAGACATATACAAACACCGGTGACATATATAATCACCAAAGACCTACAGAATACCAAGAGAGGACTACTCAACATTCTGTCATAACGTACATGGGAAAAGGATCCCAAGAAGAACAGTCATCTGTATATGTGTAAAAGAACCACATCTTCCACACCTACAACAAGCCAAACATTGTAATCAAACTTGCTGTAATAAAAAATAAAAACTTAAATTAAAAACACGAACAAGAAGTAGTGAGACAAACGTGAGGGGCTTTCTCCTGGTACATTCCATTCTAAACTCCAATCTAGAACACCACTTCCACTGAGGCTCTCTTGCCCTAGTAACCAGATTTGGTAAGGGTGAACTGCTGCCACCTTGTGTCCGTTTCACACAACAGCAGCTTTAATCCCAACGCTAATGGTCAGTTGATATTCAAAATCATTGCAGGCCTGTAAATGACACCTGCCCTGAAAACAAATCCTGGGGTCACATATCGACCAAAAATTTCAAAGGACGTCCATATTTCAAAACCACCGTTTCAAAAGGCATATTTTACGCACATTAGTGTTCTGCTTCTTTTCCTTTCTTTCCTTTTTTGTTAAAAAACACGGGAATGGAAAAAGGCATCCCTCAGAATGGGCGAAAATCGTTGCAGACGAATCAATGGACAGAGGTTTAATCTCCAATATATATAAACAGCTCATGCAGCTTAATATTAGAAAAAACAAACAACCCAAAAAAAATGGGCAGAAGATCTAAAGAGACGTTTCTTCAAAGGAGACACAGAGATGGCCAAGACGCACATGAAAAGCTGCTCAACAGCACTAATTATTAGAGAAATGCAAATCAAAACTACAATGAGGTATCACCTCACACCTGTTAGAATCGGCATCATCAGAAAATCTACAAACAACCAATTCTGGGGAGGGTGTGGACAAAAGGAGCCCTCTTCCACTATTGGTGGGAATGTAAATTGATACAGTCCCTATGGAGAACAGTATGGAGTTTCCTTAAAAAAACTAGAAATAGAATTACCATCTGATCCAGCAATCCCACTTCTGGGCATATACCCAGAGAAAACCGTATTTCAAAAAGGCACATTCACCACAATGTTCGTTGCAGCACTATTTACAATAGCCAGGTAATGGAAGCAACCTAAATGCCCACAGACAGATGAATGGATAAAGATGTGGTACATATATAAAATGGAATATGACTCGGCCATAAAAAGGAATGAAACTGGGTCATTTGTAGAGACATCGATGGATCGAGAGACTGTCATACAGAATGAAGTAAGTCAGAAAGAGGAAAACAAATATTGTATATTAATGCATATATGTGGAGCCTAAAAATGGTACAGATGAACTGGTTTGCAGGGAAGAAATAGAGACACAGAGGTAGAGAACAAACGTATGGACACCAAGTGTGGGAAGCCATGGGGTGGTGGTGGTGGGATGAGTTGGGAGTTTGGGATTGACCTGTATACATGTATATGCATAAAATACATAACTAATAATAACGTGCTGTATAAAAAAATAAATAAAATTTCGAAATTTTAAAAAATAAAATTTAAAAATAAAACAGAAAAAAGTTCTTCCCGTCACACAGATGTATTTATAGGAATGAATTATTTCCATGCTTATATCTATAAATACATAAAAGAGGAATAACATCTAACTTGAAACATAAAAGAAAAAAAAAGTGAACCCACGAGTTATACAGAGGAAAACCCTATCACGGCACTTGCTCCAGTGGTAAACAATTCTGAAATTGGTCAGAGGTGGGGAACCATCTCCCATACAGCCAGCAACCCAACCCCCACGCAAGGAGCGTCCTCATTGCAAAGCTGGGGGACCGTGCCGAGGCATCTGTGCGTAAACGTGAGCTGAGCCCCAGGCCAGCTGCTGCTGAACTGTTCCCACCCTTTCCAGGTAAAACACCTGAATATGTACAAGGGCTTGAAAGCCTAGAGGAAGGACCGTGGAGCCACACCAGCGACAGCACGCAGGCCAACTTGGTGCCTGCAGGCCAGCCAGCGTGGTCCTGGACCCTGGCGCTCTTCCAGAAGCTTTCCATTGCCCTGCCTGAGATACCCCTCCTGTCCCGGCCCCCACTGCTTTTTTCCTTCCTCACCTCTGTCCGGAGAGAAATTCCAGCGGAAGGTATGGGTGACACATCCTCTTCTTTACAGGCGGCAGCCTGGCAACTCCTGCAGAAAGGCCAGCAGAACCCCACTCACACCGGGCCACCCACAAAGCTGTGGCCCCTCACTCCCTCCCACCAGCACAGCCCCGAGAGTGCTGACGGGGCAGAGAATATGGAGTCAGGCACAGCTTCAGGGGCTATTGCTGCCTGGAGCTCTGTTTATATTGACCTCAACGAGGCACACCTGGGGAGGGCGGGCCGGCAGGGTAAGGCTGCCCAGGTCAGCTAATCCACAACCCTCAGGGAATCACATTGTTGAAAATGGACCCCGCTAAGGCAGAAGAGAAGCCAAGGGAAAAAAGGACACAATGCCATTTGCAGCACCGTAGATGAGTCTAGAAGTAATCACGTGACTTGTAGTAAGTCAGAAAGTGAAAGACACATATCATATCATATCACTTATAGGTGTTACCTAAAAATGGATACCAGGGCAGATATTTCCACGGAGAAGGGCAATCACAGATTCATTAAACAAACTTATGGTTCACCAATGGAAAGGTGTGAGGATTGGTTTCATTACGATATCGGGGTTAACAGACATATACAAACACAGGTGACATATATAATCACCAAAGACCTACAGAATACCAAGAGAGGACTACTCAACATTCTGTCATAACGTACATGGGAAAAGGATCCCAAGAAGAACAGTCATCTGTATATGTGTAAAAGAACCACATCTTCCACACCTACAACAAGCCAAACATTGTAATCAAACTTGCTGTAATAAAAAATAAAAACTTAAATTAAAAACACGAACAAGAAGTAGTGAGACAAACGTGAGGGGCTTTCTCCTGGTACATTCCATTCTAAACTCCAATCTAGAACACCACTTCCACTGAGGCTCTCTTGCCCTAGTAACCAGATTTGGTAAGGGTGAACTGCTGCCACCTTGTGGCCGTTTCACACAACAGCAGCTTTAATCCCAACGCTAATGGTCAGTTGATATTCAAAATCATTGCAGGCCTGTAAATGACACCTGCCCTGAAAACAAATCCTGGGGTCACATATCGACCAAAAATTTCAAAGGACGTCCATATTTCAAAACCACCGTTTCAAAAGGCATATTTTACGCACATTAGTGTTCTGCTTCTTTTCCTTTCTTTCCTTTTTTGTTAAAAAACACGGGAATGGAAAAAGGCATCCCTCAGAATGGGCGAAAATCGTTGCAGACGAATCAATGGACAGAGGTTTAATCTCCAATATATATAAACAGCTCATGCAGCTTAATATTAAAAAAACAAACAACCCCCAAAAAATGGGCAGAAGATCTAAAGAGACGTTTCTTCAAAGGAGACACAGAGATGGCCAAGACGCACATGAAAAGCTGCTCAACAGCACTAATTATTAGAGAAATGCAAATCAAAACTACAATGAGGTATCACCTCACACCTGTTAGAATCGGCATCATCAGAAAATCTACAAACAACCAATTCTGGGGAGGGTGTGGACAAAAGGAGCCCTCTTCCACTATTGGTGGGAATGTAAATTGATACAGTCCCTATGGAGAACAGTATGGAGTTTCCTTAAAATAACTAGAAATAGAATTACCATCTGATCCAGCAATCCCACTTCTGGGCATATACCGAGAGAAAACCGTATTTCAAAAAGGCACATTCACCACAATGTTCGTTGCAGCACTATTTACAAAAGCCAGGTAATGGAAGCAACCTAAATGCCCACAGACAGATGAATGGATAAAGATGTGGTACATATATAAAAAGGAATATGACTCGGCCATAAAAAGGAATGAAACTGGGTCATTTGTAGAGACATCGATGGATCGAGAGACTGTCATACAGAATGAAGTAAGTCAGAAAGAGGAAAACAAATATTGTATATTAATGCATATATGTGGAGCCTAAAAATGGTACAGATGAACTGGTTTGCAGCGAAGAAATAGAGACACAGAGGTAGAGAACAAACGTATGGACACCAAGTGTGGGAAGCCATGGGGTGGTGGTGGTGGGATGAGTTGGGAGTTTGGGATTGACCTGTATACATGTATATGCATAAAATACATAACTAATAATAACGTGCTGTATAAAAAAATAAATAAAATTTCGAAATTTTAAAAAATAAAATTTAAAAATAAAACAGAAAAAAGTTCTTCCCGTCACACAGATGTATTTATAGGAATGAATTATTTCCATGCTTATATCTATAAATACATAAAAGAGGAATAACATCTAACTTGAAACATAAAAGAAAAAAAAAAGTGAACCCACGAGTTATACAGAGGAAAACCCTATCACGGCACTTGCTCCAGTGGTAAACAATTCTGAAATTGGTCAGAGGTGGGGAACCATCTCCCATACAGCCAGCAACCCAACCCCCACGCAAGGAGCGTCCTCATTGCAAAGCTGGGGGACCGTGCCGAGGCATCTGTGAGTAAACGTGAGCTGAGCCCCAGGCCAGCTGCTGCTGAACTGTTCCCACCCTTTCCAGGTAAAACACCTGAATATGTACAAGGGCTTGAAAGCCTAGAGGAAGGACCGTGGAGCCACACCAGCGACAGCACGCAGGCCAACTTGGTGCCTGCAGGCCAGCCAGCGTGGTCCTGGACCCTGGCGCTCTTCCAGAAGCTTTCCATTGCCCTGCCTGAGATACCCCTCCTGTCCCGGCCCCCACTGCTTTTTTCCTTCCTCACCTCTGTCCGGAGAGAAATTCCAGCGGAAGGTATGGGTGACACATCCTCTTCTTTACAGGCGGCAGCCTGGCAACTCCTGCAGAAAGGCCAGCAGAACCCCACTCACACCGGGCCACCCACAAAGCTGTGGCCCCTCACTCCCTCCCACCAGCACAGCCCCGAGACTGCTGACGGGGCAGAGAATATGGAGTCAGGCACAGCTTCAGGGGCTATTGCTGCCTGGAGCTCTGTTTATATTGACCTCAACGAGACACACCTGGGGAGGGCGGGCCGGCAGGGTAAGGCTGCCCAGGTCAGCTAATCCACAACCCTCAGGGAATCACATTGTTGAAAATGGACCCCGCTAAGGCAGAAGAGAAGCCAAGGGAAAAAAGGACACAATGCCATTTGCAGCACCGTAGATGAGTCTAGAAGTAATCACGTGCCTTGTAGTAAGTCAGAAAGTGAAAGACACATATCATATCATATCACTTATAGGTGTTACCTAAAAATGGATACCAGGGCAGATATTTCCACGGAGAAGGGCAATCACAGATTCATTAAACAAACTTATGGTTCACCAATGGAAAGGTGTGAGGATTGGTTTCATTACGATATCGGGGTTAACAGACATACACAAACACAGGTGACATATATAATCACCAAAGACCTACAGAATACCAAGAGAGGACTACTCAACATTCTGTCATAACGTACATGGGAAAAGGATCCCAAGAAGAACAGTCATCTGTATATGTGTAAAAGAACCACATCTTCCACACCTACAACAAGCCAAACATTGTAATCAAACTTGCTGTAATAAAAAATAAAAACTTAAATTAAAAACACGAACAAGAAGTAGTGAGACAAACGTGAGGGGCTTTCTCCTGGTACATTCCATTCTAAACTCCAATCTAGAACACCACTTCCACTGAGGCTCTCTTGCCCTAGTAACCAGATTTGGTAAGGGTGAACTGCTGCCACCTTGTGGCCGTTTCACACAACAGCAGCTTTAATCCCAACGCTAATGGTCAGTTGATATTCAAAATCATTGCAGGCCTGTAAATGACACCTGCCCTGAAAACAAATCCTGGGGTCACATATCGACCAAAAATTTCAAAGGACGTCCATATTTCAAAACCACCGTTTCAAAAGGCATATTTTACGCACATTAGTGTTCTGCTTCTTTTCCTTTCTTTCCTTTTTTGTTAAAAAACACGGGAATGGAAAAAGGCATCCCTCAGAATGGGCGAAAATCGTTGCAGACGAATCAATGGACAGAGGTTTAATCTCCAATATATATAAACAGCTCATGCAGCTTAATATTAAAAAAACAAACAACCCAAAAAAAATGGGCAGAAGATCTAAAGAGACGTTTCTTCAAAGGAGACACAGAGATGGCCAAGACGCACATGAAAAGCTGCTCAACAGCACTAATTATTAGAGAAATGCAAATCAAAACTACAATGAGGTATCACCTCACACCTGTTAGAATCGGCATCATCAGAAAATCTACAAACAACCAATTCTGGGGAGGGTGTGGACAAAAGGAGCCCTCTTCCACTATTGGTGGGAATGTAAATTGATACAGTCCCTATGGAGAACAGTATGGAGTTTCCTTAAAAAAACTAGAAATAGAATTACCATCTGATCCAGCAATCCCACTTCTGGGCATATACCCAGAGAAAACCGTATTCAAAAAGGCACATTCACCACAATGTTCGTTGCAGCACTATTTACAATAGCCAGGTAATGGAAGCAACCTAAATGCCCACAGACAGATGAATGGATAAAGATGTGGTACATATATAAAATGGAATATGACTCGGCCATAAAAAGGAATGAAACTGGGTCATTTGTAGAGACATCGATGGATCGAGAGACTGTCATACAGAATGAAGTAAGTCAGAAAGAGGAAAACAAATATTGTATATTAATGCATATATGTGGAGCCTGAAAATGGTACAGATGAACTGGTTTGCAGGGAAGAAATAGAGACACAGAGTTAGAGAACAAACGTATGGACACCAAGTGTGGGAAGCCATGGGGTGGTGGTGGTGGGATGAGTTGGGAGTTTGGGATTGACCTGTATACATGTATATGCATAAAATACATAACTAATAATAACGTGCTGTATAAAAAAATAAATAAAATTTCGAAATTTTAAAAAATAAAATTTAAAAATAAAACAGAAAAAAGTTCTTCCCGTCACACAGATGTATTTATAGGAATGAATTATTTCCATGCTTATATCTATAAATACATAAAAGAGGAATAATATCTAACTTGAAACATAAAAGAAAAAAAAAGTGAACCCACGAGTTATACAGAGGAAAACCCTATCACGGCACTTGCTCCAGTGGTAAACAATTCTGAAATTGGTCAGAGGTGGGGAACCATCTCCCATACAGCCAGCAACCCAACCCCCACGCAAGGAGCGTCCTCATTGCAAAGCTGGGGGACCGTGCCGAGGCATCTGTGAGTAAACGTGAGCTGAGCCCCAGGCCAGCTGCTGCTGAACTGTTCCCACCCTTTCCAGGTAAAACACCTGAATATGTACAAGGGCTTGAAAGCCTAGAGGAAGGACTGTGGAGCCACACCAGCGACAGCACGCAGGCCAACTTGGTGCCTGCAGGCCAGCCAGCGTGGTCCTGGACCCTGGCGCTCTTCCAGAAGCTTTCCATTGCCCTGCCTGAGATACCCCTCCTGTCCCGGCCCCCACTGCTTTTTTCCTTCCTCACCTCTGTCCGGAGAGAAATTCCAGCGGAAGGTATGGGTGACACATCCTCTTCTTTACAGGCGGCAGCCTGGCAACTCCTGCAGAAAGGCCAGCAGAACCCCACTCACACCGGGCCACCCACAAAGCTGTGGCCCCTCACTCCCTCCCACCAGCACAGCCCCGAGACCGCTGACGGGGCAGAGAATATGGAGTCAGGCACAGCTTCAGGGGCTATTGCTGCCTGAAGCACTGTTTATATTGACCTCAACGAGGCACACCTGGGGATGGCGGGCCGGCAGGGTAAGGCTGCCCAGGTCAGCTAATCCACAACCCTCAGGGAATCACATTGTTGAAAATGGACCCCGCTAAGGCAGAAGAGAAGCCAAGGGAAAAAAGGACACAATGCCATTTGCAGCACCGTAGATGAGTCTAGAAGTAATCACGTGACTTGTAGTAAGTCAGAAAGTGAAAGACACATATCATATCATATCACTTATAGGTGTTACCTAAAAATGGATACCAGGGCAGATATTTCCACGGAGAAGGGCAATCACAGATTCATTAAACAAACTTATGGTTCACCAATGGAAAGGTGTGAGGATTGGTTTCATTACGATATCGGGGTTAACAGACATATACAAACACAGGTGACATATATAATCACCAAAGACCTACAGAATACCAAGAGAGGACTACTCAACATTCTGTCATAACGTACATGGGAAAAGGATCCCAAGAAGAACAGTCATCTGTATATGTGTAAAAGAACCACATCTTCCACACCTACAACAAGCCAAACATTGTAATCAAACTTGCTGTAATAAAAAATAAAAACTTAAATTAAAAACACGAACAAGAAGTAGTGAGACAAACGTGAGGGGCTTTCTCCTGGTACATTCCATTCTAAACTCCAATCTAGAACACCACTTCCACTGAGGCTCTCTTGCCCTAGTAACCAGATTTGGTAAGGGTGAACTGCTGCCACCTTGTGGCCGTTTCACACAACAGCAGCTTTAATCCCAACGCTAATGGTCAGTTGATATTCAAAATCATTGCAGGCCTGTAAATGACACCTGCCCTGAAAACAAATCCTGGGGTCACATATCGACCAAAAATTTCAAAGGACGTCCATATTTCAAAACCACCGTTTCAAAAGGCATATTTTACGCACATTAGTGTTCTGCTTCTTTTCCTTTCTTTCCTTTTTTGTTAAAAAACACGGGAATGGAAAAAGGCATCCCTCAGAATGGGCGAAAATCGTTGCAGACGAATCAATGGACAGAGGTTTAATCTCCAATATATATAAACAGCTCATGCAGCTTAATATTAAAAAAACAAACAACCCAAAAAAAATGGGCAGAAGATCTAAAGAGACGTTTCTTCAAAGGAGACACAGAGATGGCCAAGACGCACATGAAAAGCTGCTCAACAGCACTAATTATTAGAGAAATGCAAATCAAAACTACAATGAGGTATCACCTCACACCTGTTAGAATCGGCATCATCAGAAAATCTACAAACAACCAATTCTGGGGAGGGTGTGGACAAAAGGAGCCCTCTTCCACTATTGGTGGGAATGTAAATTGATACAGTCCCTATGGAGAACAGTATGGAGTTTCCTTAAAAAAACTAGAAATAGAATTACCATCTGATCCAGCAATCCCACTTCTGGGCATATACCCAGAGAAAACCGTATTCAAAAAGGCACATTCACCACAATGTTCGTTGCAGCACTATTTACAATAGCCAGGTAATGGAAGCAACCTAAATGCCCACAGACAGATGAATGGATAAAGATGTGGTACATATATAAAATGGAATATGACTCGGCCATAAAAAGGAATGAAACTGGGTCATTTGTAGAGACATCGATGGATCGAGAGACTGTCATACAGAATGAAGTAAGTCAGAAAGAGGAAAACAAATATTGTATATTAATGCATATATGTGGAGCCTGAAAATGGTACAGATGAACTGGTTTGCAGGGAAGAAATAGAGACACAGAGTTAGAGAACAAACGTATGGACACCAAGTGTGGGAAGCCATGGGGTGGTGGTGGTGGGATGAGTTGGGAGTTTGGGATTGACCTGTATACATGTATATGCATAAAATACATAACTAATAATAACGTGCTGTATAAAAAAATAAATAAAATTTCGAAATTTTAAAAAATAAAATTTAAAAATAAAACAGAAAAAAGTTCTTCCCGTCACACAGATGTATTTATAGGAATGAATTATTTCCATGCTTATATCTATAAATACATAAAAGAGGAATAATATCTAACTTGAAACATAAAAGAAAAAAAAAGTGAACCCACGAGTTATACAGAGGAAAACCCTATCACGGCACTTGCTCCAGTGGTAAACAATTCTGAAATTGGTCAGAGGTGGGGAACCATCTCCCATACAGCCAGCAACCCAACCCCCACGCAAGGAGCGTCCTCATTGCAAAGCTGGGGGACCGTGCCGAGGCATCTGTGAGTAAACGTGAGCTGAGCCCCAGGCCAGCTGCTGCTGAACTGTTCCCACCCTTTCCAGGTAAAACACCTGAATATGTACAAGGGCTTGAAAGCCTAGAGGAAGGACTGTGGAGCCACACCAGCGACAGCACGCAGGCCAACTTGGTGCCTGCAGGCCAGCCAGCGTGGTCCTGGACCCTGGCGCTCTTCCAGAAGCTTTCCATTGCCCTGCCTGAGATACCCCTCCTGTCCCGGCCCCCACTGCTTTTTTCCTTCCTCACCTCTGTCCGGAGAGAAATTCCAGCGGAAGGTATGGGTGACACATCCTCTTCTTTACAGGCGGCAGCCTGGCAACTCCTGCAGAAAGGCCAGCAGAACCCCACTCACACCGGGCCACCCACAAAGCTGTGGCCCCTCACTCCCTCCCACCAGCACAGCCCCGAGACCGCTGACGGGGCAGAGAATATGGAGTCAGGCACAGCTTCAGGGGCTATTGCTGCCTGGAGCACTGTTTATATTGACCTCAACGAGGCACACCTGGGGATGGCGGGCCGGCAGGGTAAGGCTGCCCAGGTCAGCTAATCCACAACCCTCAGGGAATCACATTGTTGAAAATGGACCCCGCTAAGGCAGAAGAGAAGCCAAGGGAAAAAAGGACACAATGCCATTTGCAGCACCGTAGATGAGTCTAGAAGTAATCACGTGACTTGTAGTAAGTCAGAAAGTGAAAGACACATATCATATCATATCACTTATAGGTGTTACCTAAAAATGGATACCAGGGCAGATATTTCCACGGAGAAGGGCAATCACAGATTCATTAAACAAACTTATGGTTCACCAATGGAAAGGTGTGAGGATTGGTTTCATTACGATATCGGGGTTAACAGACATATACAAACACAGGTGACATATATAATCACCAAAGACCTACAGAATACCAAGAGAGGACTACTCAACATTCTGTCATAACGTACATGGGAAAAGGATCCCAAGAAGAACAGTCATCTGTATATGTGTAAAAGAACCACATCTTCCACACCTACAACAAGCCAAACATTGTAATCAAACTTGCTGTAATAAAAAATAAAAACTTAAATTAAAAACACGAACAAGAAGTAGTGAGACAAACGTGAGGGGCTTTCTCCTGGTACATTCCATTCTAAACTCCAATCTAGAACACCACTTCCACTGAGGCTCTCTTGCCCTAGTAACCAGATTTGGTAAGGGTGAACTGCTGCCACCTTGTGGCCGTTTCACACAACAGCAGCTTTAATCCCAACGCTAATGGTCAGTTGATATTCAAAATCATTGCAGGCCTGTAAATGACACCTGCCCTGAAAACAAATCCTGGGGTCACATATTGACCAAAAATTTCAAAGGACGTCCATATTTCAAAACCACCGTTTCAAAAGGCATATTTTACGCACATTAGTGTTCTGCTTCTTTTCCTTTCTTTCCTTTTTTGTTAAAAAACACGGGAATGGAAAAAGGCATCCCTCAGAATGGGCGAAAATCGTTGCAGACGAATCAATGGACAGAGGTTTAATCTCCAATATATATAAACAGCTCATGCAGCTTAATATTAGAAAAACAAACAACCCAAAAAAAATGGGCAGAAGATCTAAAGAGACGTTTCTTCAAAGGAGACACAGAGATGGCCAAGACGCACATGAAAAGCTGCTCAACAGCACTAATTATTAGAGAAATGCAAATCAAAACTACAATGAGGTATCACCTCACACCTGTTAGAATCGGCATCCTCAGAAAATCTACAAACAACCAATTCTGGGGAGGGTGTGGACAAAAGGAGCCCTCTTCCACTATTGGTGGGAATGTAAATTGATACAGTCCCTATGGAGAACAGTATGGAGTTTCCTTAAAAAAACTAGAAATAGAATTACCATCTGATCCAGCAATCCCACTTCTGGGCATATACCGAGAGAAAACCGTATTTCAAAAAGGCACATTCACCACAATGTTCGTTGCAGCACTATTTACAATAGCCAGGTAATGGAAGCAACCTAAATGCCCACAGACAGATGAATGGATAAAGATGTGGTACATATATAAAATGGAATATGACTCGGCCATAAAAAGGAATGAAACTGGGTCATTTGTAGAGACATCGATGGATCGAGAGACTGTCATACAGAATGAAGTAAGTCAGAAAGAGGAAAACAAATATTGTATATTAATGCATATATGTGGAGTCTAAAAATGGTACAGATGAACTGGTTTGCAGGGAAGAAATAGAGACACAGAGGTAGAGAACAAACGTATGGACACCAAGTGTGGGAAGCCATGGGGTGGTGGTGGTGGGATGAGTTGGGAGTTTGGGATTGACCTGTATACATGTATATGCATAAAATACATAACTAATAATAACGTGCTGTATAAAAAAATAAATAAAATTTCGAAATTTTAAAAAATAAAATTTAAAAATAAAACAGAAAAAAGTTCTTCCCGTCACACAGATGTATTTATAGGAATGAATTATTTCCATGCTTATATCTATAAATACATAAAAGAGGAATAACATCTAACTTGAAACATAAAAGAAAAAAAAAGTGAACCCACGAGTTATACAGAGGAAAACCCTATCACGGCACTTGCTCCAGTGGTAAACAATTCTGAAATTGGTCAGAGGTGGGGAACCATCTCCCATACAGCCAGCAACCCAACCCCCACGCAAGGAGCGTCCTCATTGCAAAGCTGGGGGACCGTGCCGAGGCATCTGTGAGTAAACGTGAGCTGAGCCCCAGGCCAGCTGCTGCTGAACTGTTCCCACCCTTTCCAGGTAAAACACCTGAATATGTACAAGGGCTTGAAAGCCTAGAGGAAGGACTGTGGAGCCACACCAGCGACAGCACGCAGGCCAACTTGGTGCCTGCAGGCCAGCCAGCGTGGTCCTGGACCCTGGCGCTCTTCCAGAAGCTTTCCATTGCCCTGCCTGAGATACCCCTCCTGTCCCGGCCCCCACTGCTTTTTTCCTTCCTCACCTCTGTCCGGAGAGAAATTCCAGCGGAAGGTATGGGTGACACATCCTCTTCTTTACAGGCGGCAGCCTGGCAACTCCTGCAGAAAGGCCAGCAGAACCCCACTCACACCGGGCCACCCACAAAGCTGTGGCCCCTCACTCCCTCCCACCAGCACAGCCCCGAGACCGCTGACGGGGCAGAGAATATGGAGTCAGGCACAGCTTCAGGGGCTATTGCTGCCTGGAGCACTGTTTATATTGACCTCAACGAGGCACACCTGGGGATGGCGGGCCGGCAGGGTAAGGCTGCCCAGGTCAGCTAATCCACAACCCTCAGGGAATCACATTGTTGAAAATGGACCCCGCTAAGGCAGAAGAGAAGCCAAGGGAAAAAAGGACACAATGCCATTTGCAGCACCGTAGATGAGTCTAGAAGTAATCACGTGACTTGTAGTAAGTCAGAAAGTGAAAGACACATATCCTATCATATCACTTATAGGTGTTACCTAAAAATGGATACCAGGGCAGATATTTCCACGGAGAAGGGCAATCACAGATTCATTAAACAAACTTATGGTTCACCAATGGAAAGGTGTGAGGATTGGTTTCATTACGATATCGGGGTTAACAGACATATACAAACACAGGTGACATATATAATCACCAAAGACCTACAGAATACCAAGAGAGGACTACTCAACATTCTGTCATAACGTACATGGGAAAAGGATCCCAAGAAGAACAGTCATCTGTATATGTGTAAAAGAACCACATCTTCCACACCTACAACAAGCCAAACATTGTAATCAAACTTGCTGTAATAAAAAATAAAAACTTAAATTAAAAACACGAACAAGAAGTAGTGAGACAAACGTGAGGGGCTTTCTCCTGGTACATTCCATTCTAAACTCCAATCTAGAACACCACTTCCACTGAGGCTCTCTTGCCCTAGTAACCAGATTTGGTAAGGGTGAACTGCTGCCACCTTGTGGCCGTTTCACACAACAGCAGCTTTAATCCCAACGCTAATGGTCAGTTGATATTCAAAATCATTGCAGGCCTGTAAATGACACCTGCCCTGAAAACAAATCCTGGGGTCACATATCGACCAAAAATTTCAAAGGACGTCCATATTTCAAAACCACCGTTTCAAAAGGCATATTTTACGCACATTAGTGTTCTGCTTCTTTTCCTTTCTTTCCTTTTTTGTTAAAAAACACGGGAATGGAAAAAGGCATCCCTCAGAATGGGCGAAAATCGTTGCAGACGAATCAATGGACAGAGGTTTAATCTCCAATATATATAAACAGCTCATGCAGCTTAATATTAGAAAAAACAAACAACCCAAAAAAAATGGGCAGAAGATCTAAAGAGACGTTTCTTCAAAGGAGACACAGAGATGGCCAAGACGCACATGAAAAGCTGCTCAACAGCACTAATTATTAGAGAAATGCAAATCAAAACTACAATGAGGTATCACCTCACACCTGTTAGAATCGGCATCATCAGAAAATCTACAAACAACCAATTCTGGGGAGGGTGTGGACAAAAGGAGCCCTCTTCCACTATTGGTGGGAATGTAAATTGATACAGTCCCTATGGAGAACAGTATGGAGTTTCCTTAAAAAAACTAGAAATAGAATTACCATCTGATCCAGCAATCCCACTTCTGGGCATATACCCAGAGAAAACCGTATTTCAAAAAGGCACATTCACCACAATGTTCGTTGCAGCACTATTTACAATAGCCAGGTAATGGAAGCAACCTAAATGCCCACAGACAGATGAATGGATAAAGATGTGGTACATATATAAAATGGAATATGACTCGGCCATAAAAAGGAATGAAACTGGGTCATTTGTAGAGACATCGATGGATCGAGAGACTGTCATACAGAATGAAGTAAGTCAGAAAGAGGAAAACAAATATTGTATATTAATGCATATATGTGGAGCCTAAAAATGGTACAGATGAACTGGTTTGCAGGGAAGAAATAGAGACACAGAGGTAGAGAACAAACGTATGGACACCAAGTGTGGGAAGCCATGGGGTGGTGGTGGTGGGATGAGTTGGGAGTTTGGGATTGACCTGTATACATGTATATGCATAAAATACATAACTAATAATAACGTGCTGTATAAAAAAATAAATAAAATTTCAAAATTTTAAAAAATAAAATTTAAAAATAAAACAGAAAAAAGTTCTTCCCGTCACACAGATGTATTTATAGGAATGAATTATTTCCATGCTTATATCTATAAATACATAAAAGAGGAATAACATCTAACTTGAAACATAAAAGAAAAAAAAAGTGAACCCACGAGTTATACAGAGGAAAACCCTATCACGGCACTTGCTCCAGTGGTAAACAATTCTGAAATTGGTCAGAGGTGGGGAACCATCTCCCATACAGCCAGCAACCCAACCCCCACGCAAGGAGCGTCCTCATTGCAAAGCTGGGGGACCGTGCCGAGGCATCTGTGAGTAAACGTGAGCTGAGCCCCAGGCCAGCTGCTGCTGAACTGTTCCCACCCTTTCCAGGTAAAACACCTGAATATGTACAAGGGCTTGAAAGCCTAGAGGAAGGACCGTGGAGCCACACCAGCGACAGCACGCAGGCCAACTTGGTGCCTGCAGGCCAGCCAGCGTGGTCCTGGACCCTGGCGCTCTTCCAGAAGCTTTCCATTGCCCTGCCTGAGATACCCCTCCTGTCCCGGCCCCCACTGCTTTTTTCCTTCCTCACCTCTGTCCGGAGAGAAATTCCAGCGGAAGGTATGGGTGACACATCCTCTTCTTTACAGGCGGCAGCCTGGCAACTCCTGCAGAAAGGCCAGCAGAACCCCACTCACACCGGGCCACCCACAAAGCTGTGGCCCCTCACTCCCTCCCACCAGCACAGCCCCGAGACTGCTGACGGGGCAGAGAATATGGAGTCAGGCACAGCTTCAGGGGCTATTGCTGCCTGGAGCTCTGTTTATATTGACCTCAACGAGGCACACCTGGGGAGGGCGGGCCGGCAGGGTAAGGCTGCCCAGGTCAGCTAATCCACAACCCTCAGGGAATCACATGGTTGAAAATGGACCCCGCTAAGGCAGAAGAGAAGCCAAGGGAAAAAAGGGCACAATGCCATTTGCAGCACCGTAGATGAGTCTAGAAGTAATCACGTGACTTGTAGTAAGTCAGAAAGTGAAAGACACATATCATATCATATCACTTATAGGTGTTACCTAAAAATGGATACCAGGGCAGATATTTCCACGGAGAAGGGCAATCACAGATTCATTAAACAAACTTATGGTTCACCAATGGAAAGGTGTGAGGATTGGTTTCATTACGATATCGGGGTTAACAGACATATACAAACACCGGTGACATATATAATCACCAAAGACCTACAGAATACCAAGAGAGGACTACTCAACATTCTGTCATAACGTACATGGGAAAAGGATCCCAAGAAGAACAGTCATCTGTATATGTGTAAAAGAACCACATCTTCCACACCTACAACAAGCCAAACATTGTAATCAAACTTGCTGTAATAAAAAATAAAAACTTAAATTAAAAACACGAACAAGAAGTAGTGAGACAAACGTGAGGGGCTTTCTCCTGGTACATTCCATTCTAAACTCCAATCTAGAACACCACTTCCACTGAGGCTCTCTTGCCCTAGTAACCAGATTTGGTAAGGGTGAACTGCTGCCACCTTGTGGCCGTTTCACACAACAGCAGCTTTAATCCCAACGCTAATGGTCAGTTGATATTCAAAATCATTGCAGGCCTGTAAATGACACCTGCCCTGAAAACAAATCCTGGGGTCACATATCGACCAAAAATTTCAAAGGACGTCCATATTTCAAAACCACCGTTTCAAAAGGCATATTTTACGCACATTAGTGTTCTGCTTCTTTTCCTTTCTTTCCTTTTTTGTTAAAAAACACGGGAATGGAAAAAGGCATCCCTCAGAATGGGCGAAAATCGTTGCAGACGAATCAATGGACAGAGGTTTAATCTCCAATATATATAAACAGCTCATGCAGCTTAATATTAGAAAAAACAAACAACCCAAAAAAAATGGGCAGAAGATCTAAAGAGACGTTTCTTCAAAGGAGACACAGAGATGGCCAAGACGCACATGAAAAGCTGCTCAACAGCACTAATTATTAGAGAAATGCAAATCAAAACTACAATGAGGTATCACCTCACACCTGTTAGAATCGGCATCATCAGAAAATCTACAAACAACCAATTCTGGGGAGGGTGTGGACAAAAGGAGCCCTCTTCCACTATTGGTGGGAATGTAAATTGATACAGTCCCTATGGAGAACAGTATGGAGTTTCCTTAAAATAACTAGAAATAGAATTACCATCTGATCCAGCAATCCCACTTCTGGGCATATACCCAGAGAAAACCGTATTTCAAAAAGGCACATTCACCACAATGTTCGTTGCAGCACTATTTACAATAGCCAGGTAATGGAAGCAACCTAAATGCCCACAGACAGATGAATGGATAAAGATGTGGTACATATATAAAATGGAATATGACTCGGCCATAAAAAGGAATGAAACTAGGTCATTTGTAGAGACATCGATGGATCGAGAGACTGTCATACAGAATGAAGTAAGTCAGAAAGAGGAAAACAAATATTGTATATTAATGCATATATGTGGAGCCTAAAAATGGTACAGATGAACTGGTTTGCAGGGAAGAAATAGAGACACAGAGGTAGAGAACAAACGTATGGACACCAAGTGTGGGAAGCCATGGGGTGGTGGTGGTGGGATGAGTTGGGAGTTTGGGATTGACCTGTATACATGTATATGCATAAAATACATAACTAATAATAACGTGCTGTATAAAAAAATAAATAAAATTTCAAAATTTTAAAAAATAAAATTTAAAAATAAAACAGAAAAAAGTTCTTCCCGTCACACAGATGTATTTATAGGAATGAATTATTTCCATGCTTATATCTATAAATACATAAAAGAGGAATAACATCTAACTTGAAACATAAAAGAAAAAAAAAGTGAACCCACGAGTTATACAGAGGAAAACCCTATCACGGCACTTGCTCCAGTGGTAAACAATTCTGAAATTGGTCAGAGGTGGGGAACCATCTCCCATACAGCCAGCAACCCAACCCCCACGCAAGGAGCGTCCTCATTGCAAAGCTGGGGGACCGTGCCGAGGCATCTGTGAGTAAACGTGAGCTGAGCCCCAGGCCAGCTGCTGCTGAACTGTTCCCACCCTTTCCAGGTAAAACACCTGAGTATGTACAAGGGCTTGAAAGCCTAGAGGAAGGACCGTGGAGCCACACCAGCGACAGCACGCAGGCCAACTTGGTGCCTGCAGGCCAGCCAGCGTGGTCCTAGACCCTGGCGCTCTTCCAGAAGCTTTCCATTGCCCTGCCTGAGATACCCCTCCTGTCCCGGCCCCCACTGCTTTTTTCCTTCCTCACCTCTGTCCGGAGAGAAATTCCAGCGGAAGGTATGGGTGACACATCCTCTTCTTTACAGGCGGCAGCCTGGCAACTCCTGCAGAAAGGCCAGCAGAACCCCACTCACACCGGGCCACCCACAAAGCTGTGGCCCCTCACTCCCTCCCACCAGCACAGCCCCGAGACTGCTGACGGGGCAGAGAATATGGAGTCAGGCACAGCTTCAGGGGCTATTGCTGCCTGGAGCTCTGTTTATATTGACCTCAACGAGGCACACCTGGGGAGGGCGGGCCGGCAGGGTAAGGCTGCCCAGGTCAGCTAATCCACAACCCTCAGGGAATCACATTGTTGAAAATGGACCCCGCTAAGGCAGAAGAGAAGCCAAGGGAAAAAAGGACACAATGCCATTTGCAGCACCGTAGATGAGTCTAGAAGTAATCACGTGACTTGTAGTAAGTCAGAAAGTGAAAGACACATATCATATCATATCACTTATAGGTGTTACCTAAAAATGGATACCAGGGCAGATATTTCCACGGAGAAGGGCAATCACAGATTCATTAAACAAACTTATGGTTCACCAATGGAAAGGTGTGAGGATTGGTTTCATTACGATATCGGGGTTAACAGACATATACAAACACCGGTGACATATATAATCACCAAAGACCTACAGAATACCAAGAGAGGACTACTCAACATTCTGTCATAACGTACATGGGAAAAGGATCCCAAGAAGAACAGTCATCTGTATATGTGTAAAAGAACCACATCTTCCACACCTACAACAAGCCAAACATTGTAATCAAACTTGCTGTAATAAAAAATAAAAACTTAAATTAAAAACACGAACAAGAAGTAGTGAGACAAACGTGAGGGGCTTTCTCCTGGTACATTCCATTCTAAACTCCAATCTAGAACACCACTTCCACTGAGGCTCTCTTGCCCTAGTAACCAGATTTGGTAAGGGTGAACTGCTGCCACCTTGTGGCCGTTTCACACAACAGCAGCTTTAATCCCAACGCTAATGGTCAGTTGATATCCAAAATCATTGCAGGCCTGTAAATGACACCTGCCCTGAAAACAAATCCTGGGGTCACATATCGACCAAAAATTTCAAAGGACGTCCATATTTCAAAACCACCGTTTCAAAAGGCATATTTTACGCACATTAGTGTTCTGCTTCTTTTCCTTTCTTTCCTTTTTTGTTAAAAAACACGGGAATGGAAAAAGGCATCCCTCAGAATGGGCGAAAATCGTTGCAGACGAATCAATGGACAGAGGTTTAATCTCCAATATATATAAACAGCTCATGCAGCTTAATATTAGAAAAAACAAACAACCCAAAAAAAATGGGCAGAAGATCTAAAGAGACGTTTCTTCAAAGGAGACACAGAGATGGCCAAGACGCACATGAAAAGCTGCTCAACAGCACTAATTATTAGAGAAATGCAAATCAAAATTACAATGAGGTATCACCTCACACCTGTTAGAATCGGCATCATCAGAAAATCTACAAACAACCAATTCTTGGGAGGGTGTGGACAAAAGGAGCCCTCTTCCACTATTGGTGGGAATGTAAATTGATACAGTCCCTATGGAGAACAGTATGGAGTTTCCTTAAAAAAACTAGAAATAGAATTACCATCTGATCCAGCAATCCCACTTCTGGGCATATACCCAGAGAAAACCGTATTTCAAAAAGGCACATTCACCACAATGTTCGTTGCAGCACTATTTACAATAGCCAGGTAATGGAAGCAACCTAAATGCCCACAGACAGATGAATGGATAAAGATGTGGTACATATATAAAATGGAATATGACTCGGCCATAAAAAGGAATGAAACTGGGTCATTTGTAGAGACATCGATGGATCGAGAGACTGTCATACAGAATGAAGTAAGTCAGAAAGAGGAAAACAAATATTGTATATTAATGCATATATGTGGAGCCTAAAAATGGTACAGATGAACTGGTTTGCAGGGAAGAAATAGAGACACAGAGGTAGAGAACAAACGTATGGACACCAAGTGTGGGAAGCCATGGGGTGGTGGTGGTGGGATGAGTTGGGAGTTTGGGATTGACCTGTATACATGTATATGCATAAAATACATAACTAATAATAACGTGCTGTATAAAAAAATAAATAAAATTTCAAAATTTTAAAAAATAAAATTTAAAAATAAAACAGAAAAAAGTTCTTCCCGTCACACAGATGTATTTATAGGAATGAATTATTTCCATGCTTATATCTATAAATACATAAAAGAGGAATAACATCTAACTTGAAACATAAAAGAAAAAAAAAAGTGAACCCACGAGTTATACAGAGGAAAACCCTATCACGGCACTTGCTCCAGTGGTAAACAATTCTGAAATTGGTCAGAGGTGGGGAACCATCTCCCATACAGCCAGCAACCCAACCCCCACGCAAGGAGCGTCCTCATTGCAAAGCTGGGGGACCGTGCCGAGGCATCTGTGCGTAAACGTGAGCTGAGCCCCAGGCCAGCTGCTGCTGAACTGTTCCCACCCTTTCCAGGTAAAACACCTGAATATGTACAAGGGCTTGAAAGCCTAGAGGAAGGACCGTGGAGCCACACCAGCGACAGCACGCAGGCCAACTTGGTGCCTGCAGGCCAGCCAGCGTGGTCCTGGACCCTGGCGCTCTTCCAGAAGCTTTCCATTGCCCTGCCTGAGATACCCCTCCTGTCCCGGCCCCCACTGCTTTTTTCCTTCCTCACCTCTGTCCGGAGAGAAATTCCAGCGGAAGGTATGGGTGACACATCCTCTTCTTTACAGGCGGCAGCCTGGCAACTCCTGCAGAAAGGCCAGCAGAACCCCACTCACACCGGGCCACCCAAAAAGCTGTGGCCCCTCACTCCCTCCCACCAGCACAGCCCCGAGACCGCTGACGGGGCAGAGAATATGGAGTCAGGCACAGCTTCAGGGGCTATTGCTGCCTGGAGCTCTGTTTATATTGACCTCAACGAGGCACACCTGGGGAGGGCGGGCCGGCAGGGTAAGGCTGCCCAGGTCAGCTAATCCACAACCCTCAGGGAATCACATTGTTGAAAATGGACCCCGCTAAGGCAGAAGAGAAGCCAAGGGAAAAAAGGACACAATGCCATTTGCAGCACCGTAGATGAGTCTAGAAGTAATCACGTGCCTTGTAGTAAGTTAGAAAGTGAAAGACACATATCATATCATATCACTTATAGGTGTTACCTAAAAATGGATACCAGGGCAGATATTTCCACGGAGAAGGGCAATCACAGATTCATTAAACAAACTTATGGTTCACCAATGGAAAGGTGTGAGGATTGGTTTCATTACGATATCGGGGTTAACAGACATATACAAACACCGGTGACATATATAATCACCAAAGACCTACAGAATACCAAGAGAGGACTACTCAACATTCTGTCATAACGTACATGGGAAAAGGATCCCAAGAAGAACAGTCATCTGTATATGTGTAAAAGAACCACATCTTCCACACCTACAACAAGCCAAACATTGTAATCAAACTTGCTGTAATAAAAAATAAAAACTTAAATTAAAAACACGAACAAGAAGTAGTGAGACAAACGTGAGGGGCTTTCTCCTGGTACATTCCATTCTAAACTCCAATCTAGAACACCACTTCCACTGAGGCTCTCTTGCCCTAGTAACCAGATTTGGTAAGGGTGAACTGCTGCCACCTTGTGGCCGTTTCACACAACAGCAGCTTTAATCCCAACGCTAATGGTCAGTTGATATCCAAAATCATTGCAGGCCTGTAAATGACACCTGCCCTGAAAACAAATCCTGGGGTCACATATCGACCAAAAATTTCAAAGGACGTCCATATTTCAAAACCACCGTTTCAAAAGGCATATTTTACGCACATTAGTGTTCTGCTTCTTTTCCTTTCTTTCCTTTTTTGTTAAAAAACACGGGAATGGAAAAAGGCATCCCTCAGAATGGGCGAAAATCGTTGCAGACGAATCAATGGACAGAGGTTTAATCTCCAATATATATAAACAGCTCATGCAGCTTAATATTATAAAAAACAAACAACCCAAAAAAAATGGGCAGAAGATCTAAAGAGACGTTTCTTCAAAGGAGACACAGAGATGGCCAAGACGCACATGAAAAGCTGCTCAACAGCACTAATTATTAGAGAAATGCAAATCAAAACTACAATGAGGTATCACCTCACACCTGTTAGAATCGGCATCATCAGAAAATCTACAAACAACCAATTCTGGGGAGGGTGTGGACAAAAGGAGCCCTCTTCCACTATTGGTGGGAATGTAAATTGATACAGTCCCTATGGAGAACAGTATGGAGTTTCCTTAAAAAAACTAGAAATAGAATTACCATCTGATCCAGCAATCCCACTTCTGGGCATATACCCAGAGAAAACCGTATTTCAAAAAGGCACATTCACCACAATGTTCGTTGCAGCACTATTTACAATAGCCAGGTAATGGAAGCAACCTAAATGCCCACAGACAGATGAATGGATAAAGATGTGGTACATATATAAAATGGAATATGACTCGGCCATAAAAAGGAATGAAACTGGGTCATTTGTAGAGACATCGATGGATAGAGAGACTGTCATACAGAATGAAGTAAGTCAGAAAGAGGAAAACAAATATTGTATATTAATGCATATATGTGGAGCCTAAAAATGGTACAGATGAACTGGTTTGCAGGGAAGAAATAGAGACACAGAGGTAGAGAACAAACGTATGGACACCAAGTGTGGGAAGCCATGGGGTGGTGGTGGTGGGATGAGTTGGGAGTTTGGGATTGACCTGTATACATGTATATGCATAAAATACATAACTAATAATAACGTGCTGTATAAAAAAATAAATAAAATTTCAAAATTTTAAAAAATAAAATTTAAAAATAAAACAGAAAAAAGTTCTTCCCGTCACACAGATGTATTTATAGGAATGAATTATTTCCATGCTTATATCTATAAATACATAAAAGAGGAATAATATCTAACTTGAAACATAAAAGAAAAAAAAAGTGAACCCACGAGTTATACAGAGGAAAACCCTATCACGGCACTTGCTCCAGTGGTAAACAATTCTGAAATTGGTCAGAGGTGGGGAACCATCTCCCATACAGCCAGCAACCCAACCCCCACGCAAGGAGCGTCCTCATTGCAAAGCTGGGGGACCGTGCCGAGGCATCTGTGCGTAAACGTGAGCTGAGCCCCAGGCCAGCTGCTGCTGAACTGTTCCCACCCTTTCCAGGTAAAACACCTGAATATGTACAAGGGCTTGAAAGCCTAGAGGAAGGACCGTGGAGCCACACCAGCGACAGCACGCAGGCCAACTTGGTGCCTGCAGGCCAGCCAGCGTGGTCCTGGACCCTGGCGCTCTTCCAGAAGCTTTCCATTGCCCTGCCTGAGATACCCCTCCTGTCCCGGCCCCCACTGCTTTTTTCCTTCCTCACCTCTGTCCGGAGAGAAATTCCAGCGGAAGGTATGGGTGACACATCCTCTTCTTTACAGGCGGCAGCCTGGCAACTCCTGCAGAAAGGCCAGCAGAACCCCACTCACACCGGGCCACCCAAAAAGCTGTGGCCCCTCACTCCCTCCCACCAGCACAGCCCCGAGACCGCTGACGGGGCAGAGAATATGGAGTCAGGCACAGCTTCAGGGGCTATTGCTGCCTGGAGCTCTGTTTATATTGACCTCAACGAGGCACACCTGGGGAGGGCGGGCCGGCAGGGTAAGGCTGCCCAGGTCAGCTAATCCACAACCCTCAGGGAATCACATTGTTGAAAATGGACCCCGCTAAGGCAGAAGAGAAGCCAAGGGAAAAAAGGACACAATGCCATTTGCAGCACCGTAGATGAGTCTAGAAGTAATCACGTGCCTTGTAGTAAGTCAGAAAGTGAAAGACACATATCATATCATATCACTTATAGGTGTTACCTAAAAATGGATACCAGGGCAGATATTTCCACGAAGAAGGGCAATCACAGATTCATTAAACAAACTTATGGTTCACCAATGGAAAGGTGTGAGGATTGGTTTCATTACGATATCGGGGTTAACAGACATATACAAACACCGGTGACATATATAATCACCAAAGACCTACAGAATACCAAGAGAGGACTACTCAACATTCTGTCATAACGTACATGGGAAAAGGATCCCAAGAAGAACAGTCATCTGTATATGTGTAAAAGAACCACATCTTCCACACCTACAACAAGCCAAACATTGTAATCAAACTTGCTGTAATAAAAAATAAAAACTTAAATTAAAAACACGAACAAGAAGTAGTGAGACAAACGTGAGGGGCTTTCTCCTGGTACATTCCATTCTAAACTCCAATCTAGAACACCACTTCCACTGAGGCTCTCTTGCCCTAGTAACCAGATTTGGTAAGGGTGAACTGCTGCCACCTTGTGGCCGTTTCACACAACAGCAGCTTTAATCCCAACGCTAATGGTCAGTTGATATTCAAAATCATTGCAGGCCTGTAAATGACACCTGCCCTGAAAACAAATCCTGGGGTCACATATCGACCAAAAATTTCAAAGGACGTCCATATTTCAAAACCACCGTTTCAAAAGGCATATTTTACGCACATTAGTGTTCTGCTTCTTTTCCTTTCTTTCCTTTTTTGTTAAAAAACACGGGAATGGAAAAAGGCATCCCTCAGAATGGGCGAAAATCGTTGCAGACGAATCAATGGACAGAGGTTTAATCTCCAATATATATAAACAGCTCATGCAGCTTAATATTAGAAAAAACAAACAACCCAAAAAAAATGGGCAGAAGATCTAAAGAGACGTTTCTTCAAAGGAGACACAGAGATGGCCAAGACGCACATGAAAAGCTGCTCAACAGCACTAATTATTAGAGAAATGCAAATCAAAACTACAATGAGGTATCACCTCACACCTGTTAGAATCGGCATCATCAGAAAATCTACAAACAACCAATTCTGGGGAGGGTGTGGACAAAAGGAGCCCTCTTCCACTATTGGTGGGAATGTAAATTGATACAGTCCCTATGGAGAACAGTATGGAGTTTCCTTAAAATAACTAGAAATAGAATTACCATCTGATCCAGCAATCCCACTTCTGGGCATATACCGAGAGAAAACCGTATTTCAAAAAGGCACATTCACCACAATGTTCGTTGCAGCACTATTTACAAAAGCCAGGTAATGGAAGCAACCTAAATGCCCACAGACAGATGAATGGATAAAGATGTGGTACATATATAAAAAGGAATATTACTCGGCCATAAAAAGGAATGAAACTGGGTCATTTGTAGAGACATCGATGGATCGAGAGACTGTCATACAGAATGAAGTAAGTCAGAAAGAGGAAAACAAATATTGTATATTAATGCATATATGTGGAGCCTAAAAATGGTACAGATGAACTGGTTTGCAGCGAAGAAATAGAGACACAGAGGTAGAGAACAAACGTATGGACACCAAGTGTGGGAAGCCATGGGGTGGTGGTGGTGGGATGAGTTGGGAGTTTGGGATTGACCTGTATACATGTATATGCATAAAATACATAACTAATAATAACGTGCTGTATAAAAAAATAAATAAAATTTCGAAATTTTAAAAAATAAAATTTAAAAATAAAACAGAAAAAAGTTCTTCCCGTCACACAGATGTATTTATAGGAATGAATTATTTCCATGCTTATATCTATAAATACATAAAAGAGGAATAACATCTAACTTGAAACATAAAAGAAAAAAAAAGTGAACCCACGAGTTATACAGAGGAAAACCCTATCACGGCACTTGCTCCAGTGGTAAACAATTCTGAAATTGGTCAGAGGTGGGGAACCATCTCCCATACAGCCAGCAACCCAACCCCCACGCAAGGAGCGTCCTCATTGCAAAGCTGGGGGACCGTGCCGAGGCATCTGTGAGTAAACGTGAGCTGAGCCCCAGGCCAGCTGCTGCTGAACTGTTCCCACCCTTTCCAGGTAAAACACCTGAATATGTACAAGGGCTTGAAAGCCTAGAGGAAGGACCGTGGAGCCACACCAGCGACAGCACGCAGGCCAACTTGGTGCCTGCAGGCCAGCCAGCGTGGTCCTGGACCCTGGCGCTCTTCCAGAAGCTTTCCATTGCCCTGCCTGAGATACCCCTCCTGTCCCGGCCCCCACTGCTTTTTTCCTTCCTCACCTCTGTCCGGAGAGAAATTCCAGCGGAAGGTATGGGTGACACATCCTCTTCTTTACAGGCGGCAGCCTGGCAACTCCTGCAGAAAGGCCAGCAGAACCCCACTCACACCGGGCCACCCACAAAGCTGTGGCCCCTCACTCCCTCCCACCAGCACAGCCCCGAGACTGCTGACGGGGCAGAGAATATGGAGTCAGGCACAGCTTCAGGGGCTATTGCTGCCTGGAGCTCTGTTTATATTGACCTCAACGAGGCACACCTGGGGAGGGCGGGCCGGCAGGGTAAGGCTGCCCAGGTCAGCTAATCCACAACCCTCAGGGAATCACATTGTTGAAAATGGACCCCGCTAAGGCAGAAGAGAAGCCAAGGGAAAAAAGGACACAATGCCATTTGCAGCACCGTAGATGAGTCTAGAAGTAATCACGTGACTTGTAGTAAGTCAGAAAGTGAAAGACACATATCATATCATATCACTTATAGGTGTTACCTAAAAATGGATACCAGGGCAGATATTTCCACGGAGAAGGGCAATCACAGATTCATTAAACAAACTTATGGTTCACCAATGGAAAGGTGTGAGGATTGGTTTCATTACGATATCGGGGTTAACAGACATATACAAACACAGGTGACATATATAATCACCAAAGACCTACAGAATACCAAGAGAGGACTACTCAACATTCTGTCATAACGTACATGGGAAAAGGATCCCAAGAAGAACAGTCATCTGTATATGTGTAAAAGAACCACATCTTCCACACCTACAACAAGCCAAACATTGTAATCAAACTTGCTGTAATAAAAAATAAAAACTTAAATTAAAAACACGAACAAGAAGTAGTGAGACAAACGTGAGGGGCTTTCTCCTGGTACATTCCATTCTAAACTCCAATCTAGAACACCACTTCCACTGAGGCTCTCTTGCCCTAGTAACCAGATTTGGTAAGGGTGAACTGCTGCCACCTTGTGGCCGTTTCACACAACAGCAGCTTTAATCCCAACGCTAATGGTCAGTTGATATTCAAAATCATTGCAGGCCTGTAAATGACACCTGCCCTGAAAACAAATCCTGGGGTCACATATCGACCAAAAATTTCAAAGGACGTCCATATTTCAAAACCACCGTTTCAAAAGGCATATTTTACGCACATTAGTGTTCTGCTTCTTTTCCTTTCTTTCCTTTTTTGTTAAAAAACACGGGAATGGAAAAAGGCATCCCTCAGAATGGGCGAAAATCGTTGCAGACGAATCAATGGACAGAGGTTTAATCTCCAATATATATAAACAGCTCATGCAGCTTAATATTAGAAAAAACAAACAACCCAAAAAAAATGGGCAGAAGATCTAAAGAGACGTTTCTTCAAAGGAGACACAGAGATGGCCAAGACGCACATGAAAAGCTGCTCAACAGCACTAATTATTAGAGAAATGCAAATCAAAACTACAATGAGGTATCACCTCACACCTGTTAGAATCGGCATCATCAGAAAATCTACAAACAACCAATTCTGGGGAGGGTGTGGACAAAAGGAGCCCTCTTCCACTATTGGTGGGAATGTAAATTGATACAGTCCCTATGGAGAACAGTATGGAGTTTCCTTAAAAAAACTAGAAATAGAATTACCATCTGATCCAGCAATCCCACTTCTGGGCATATACCCAGAGAAAACCGTATTCAAAAAGGCACATTCACCACAATGTTCGTTGCAGCACTATTTACAATAGCCAGGTAATGGAAGCAACCTAAATGCCCACAGACAGATGAATGGATAAAGATGTGGTACATATATAAAATGGAATATGACTCGGCCATAAAAAGGAATGAAACTGGGTCATTTGTAGAGACATCGATGGATCGAGAGACTGTCATACAGAATGAAGTAAGTCAGAAAGAGGAAAACAAATATTGTATATTAATGCATATATGTGGAGCCTGAAAATGGTACAGATGAACTGGTTTGCAGGGAAGAAATAGAGACACAGAGGTAGAGAACAAACGTATGGACACCAAGTGTGGGAAGCCATGGGGTGGTGGTGGTGGGATGAGTTGGGAGTTTGGGATTGACCTGTATACATGTATATGCATAAAATACATAACTAATAATAACGTGCTGTATAAAAAAATAAATAAAATTTCGAAATTTTAAAAAATAAAATTTAAAAATAAAACAAAAAAGTTCTTCCCGTCACACAGATGTATTTATAGGAATGAATTATTTCCATGCTTATATCTATAAATACATAAAAGAGGAATAACATCTAACTTGAAACATAAAAGAAAAAAAAAGTGAACCCACGAGTTATACAGAGGAAAACCCTATCACGGCACTTGCTCCAGTGGTAAACAATTCTGAAATTGGTCAGAGGTGGGGAACCATCTCCCATACAGCCAGCAACCCAACCCCCACGCAAGGAGCGTCCTCATTGCAAAGCTGGGGGACCGTGCCGAGGCATCTGTGAGTAAACGTGAGCTGAGCCCCAGGCCAGCTGCTGCTGAACTGTTCCCACCCTTTCCAGGTAAAACACCTGAATATGTACAAGGGCTTGAAAGCCTAGAGGAAGGACTGTGGAGCCACACCAGCGACAGCACGCAGGCCAACTTGGTGCCTGCAGGCCAGCCAGCGTGGTCCTGGACCCTGGCGCTCTTCCAGAAGCTTTCCATTGCCCTGCCTGAGATACCCCTCCTGTCCCGGCCCCCACTGCTTTTTTCCTTCCTCACCTCTGTCCGGAGAGAAATTCCAGCGGAAGGTATGGGTGACACATCCTCTTCTTTACAGGCGGCAGCCTGGCAACTCCTGCAGAAAGGCCAGCAGAACCCCACTCACACCGGGCCACCCACAAAGCTGTGGCCCCTCACTCCCTCCCACCAGCACAGCCCCGAGACCGCTGACGGGGCAGAGAATATGGAGTCAGGCACAGCTTCAGGGGCTATTGCTGCCTGGAGCACTGTTTATATTGACCTCAACGAGGCACACCTGGGGATGGCGGGCCGGCAGGGTAAGGCTGCCCAGGTCAGCTAATCCACAACCCTCAGGGAATCACATTGTTGAAAATGGACCCCGCTAAGGCAGAAGAGAAGCCAAGGGAAAAAAGGACACAATGCCATTTGCAGCACCGTAGATGAGTCTAGAAGTAATCACGTGACTTGTAGTAAGTCAGAAAGTGAAAGACACATATCATATCATATCACTTATAGGTGTTACCTAAAAATGGATACCAGGGCAGATATTTCCACGGAGAAGGGCAATCACAGATTCATTAAACAAACTTATGGTTCACCAATGGAAAGGTGTGAGGATTGGTTTCATTACGATATCGGGGTTAACAGACATATACAAACACCGGTGACATATATAATCACCAAAGACCTACAGAATACCAAGAGAGGACTACTCAACATTCTGTCATAACGTACATGGGAAAAGGATCCCAAGAAGAACAGTCATCTGTATATGTGTAAAAGAACCACATCTTCCACACCTACAACAAGCCAAACATTGTAATCAAACTTGCTGTAATAAAAAATAAAAACTTAAATTAAAAACACGAACAAGAAGTAGTGAGACAAACGTGAGGGGCTTTCTCCTGGTACATTCCATTCTAAACTCCAATCTAGAACACCACTTCCACTGAGGCTCTCTTGCCCTAGTAACCAGATTTGGTAAGGGTGAACTGCTGCCACCTTGTGGCCGTTTCACACAACAGCAGCTTTAATCCCAACGCTAATGGTCAGTTGATATTCAAAATCATTGCAGGCCTGTAAATGACACCTGCCCTGAAAACAAATCCTGGGGTCACATATCGACCAAAAATTTCAAAGGACGTCCATATTTCAAAACCACCGTTTCAAAAGGCATATTTTACGCACATTAGTGTTCTGCTTCTTTTCCTTTCTTTCCTTTTTTGTTAAAAAACACGGGAATGGAAAAAGGCATCCCTCAGAATGGGCGAAAATCGTTGCAGACGAATCAATGGACAGAGGTTTAATCTCCAATATATATAAACAGCTCATGCAGCTTAATATTAGAAAAAACAAACAACCCAAAAAAAATGGGAAGAAGATCTAAAGAGACGTTTCTTCAAAGGAGACACAGAGATGGCCAAGACGCACATGAAAAGCTGCTCAACAGCACTAATTATTAGAGAAATGCAAATCAAAACTACAATGAGGTATCACCTCACACCTGTTAGAATCGGCATCATCAGAAAATCTACAAACAACCAATTCTGGGGAGGGTGTGGACAAAAGGAGCCCTCTTCCACTATTGGTGGGAATGTAAATTGATACAGTCCCTATGGAGAACAGTATGGAGTTTCCTTAAAAAAACTAGAAATAGAATTACCATCTGATCCAGCAATCCCACTTCTGGGCATATACCCAGAGAAAACCGTATTTCAAAAAGGCACATTCACCACAATGTTCGTTGCAGCACTATTTACAATAGCCAGGTAATGGAAGCAACCTAAATGCCCACAGACAGATGAATGGATAAAGATGTGGTACATATATAAAATGGAATATGACTCGGCCATAAAAAGGAATGAAACTGGGTCATTTGTAGAGACATCGATGGATCGAGAGACTGTCATACAGAATGAAGTAAGTCAGAAAGAGGAAAACAAATATTGTATATTAATGCATATATGTGGAGCCTAAAAATGGTACAGATGAACTGGTTTGCAGGGAAGAAATAGAGACACAGAGGTAGAGAACAAACGTATGGACACCAAGTGTGGGAAGCCATGGGGTGGTGGTGGTGGGATGAGTTGGGAGTTTGGGATTGACCTGTATACATGTATATGCATAAAATACATAACTAATAATAACGTGCTGTATAAAAAAATAAATAAAATTTCGAAATTTTAAAAAATAAAATTTAAAAATAAAACAGAAAAAAGTTCTTCCCGTCACACAGATGTATTTATAGGAATGAATTATTTCCATGCTTATATCTATAAATACATAAAAGAGGAATAACATCTAACTTGAAACATAAAAGAAAAAAAAAGTGAACCCACGAGTTATACAGAGGAAAACCCTATCACGGCACTTGCTCCAGTGGTAAACAATTCTGAAATTGGTCAGAGGTGGGGAACCATCTCCCATACAGCCAGCAACCCAACCCCCACGCAAGGAGCGTCCTCATTGCAAAGCTGGGGGACCGTGCCGAGGCATCTGTGAGTAAACGTGAGCTGAGCCCCAGGCCAGCTGCTGCTGAACTGTTCCCACCCTTTCCAGGTAAAACACCTGAATATGTACAAGGGCTTGAAAGCCTAGAGGAAGGACCGTGGAGCCACACCAGCGACAGCACGCAGGCCAACTTGGTGCCTGCAGGCCAGCCAGCGTGGTCCTGGACCCTGGCGCTCTTCCAGAAGCTTTCCATTGCCCTGCCTGAGATACCCCTCCTGTCCCGGCCCCCACTGCTTTTTTCCTTCCTCACCTCTGTCCGGAGAGAAATTCCAGCGGAAGGTATGGGTGACACATCCTCTTCTTTACAGGCGGCAGCCTGGCAACTCCTGCAGAAAGGCCAGCAGAACCCCACTCACACCGGGCCACCCACAAAGCTGTGGCCCCTCACTCCCTCCCACCAGCACAGCCCCGAGACTGCTGACGGGGCAGAGAATATGGAGTCAGGCACAGCTTCAGGGGCTATTGCTGCCTGGAGCTCTGTTTATATTGACCTCAACGAGGCACACCTGGGGAGGGCGGGCCGGCAGGGTAAGGCTGCCCAGGTCAGCTAATCCACAACCCTCAGGGAATCACATTGTTGAAAATGGACCCCGCTAAGGCAGAAGAGAAGCCAAGGGAAAAAAGGACACAATGCCATTTGCAGCACCGTAGATGAGTCTAGAAGTAATCACGTGCCTTGTAGTAAGTCAGAAAGTGAAAGACACATATCATATCATATCACTTATAGGTGTTACCTAAAAATGGATACCAGGGCAGATATTTCCACGGAGAAGGGCAATCACAGATTCATTAAACAAACTTATGGTTCACCAATGGAAAGGTGTGAGGATTGGTTTCATTACGATATCGGGGTTAACAGACATATACAAACACAGGTGACATATATAATCACCAAAGACCTACAGAATACCAAGAGAGGACTACTCAACATTCTGTCATAACGTACATGGGAAAAGGATCCCAAGAAGAACAGTCATCTGTATATGTGTAAAAGAACCACATCTTCCACACCTACAACAAGCCAAACATTGTAATCAAACTTGCTGTAATAAAAAATAAAAACTTAAATTAAAAACACGAACAAGAAGTAGTGAGACAAACGTGAGGGGCTTTCTCCTGGTACATTCCATTCTAAACTCCAATCTAGAACACCACTTCCACTGAGGCTCTCTTGCCCTAGTAACCAGATTTGGTAAGGGTGAACTGCTGCCACCTTGTGGCCGTTTCACACAACAGCAGCTTTAATCCCAACGCTAATGGTCAGTTGATATTCAAAATCATTGCAGGCCTGTAAATGACACCTGCCCTGAAAACAAATCCTGGGGTCACATATCGACCAAAAATTTCAAAGGACGTCCATATTTCAAAACCACCGTTTCAAAAGGCATATTTTACGCACATTAGTGTTCTGCTTCTTTTCCTTTCTTTCCTTTTTTGTTAAAAAACACGGGAATGGAAAAAGGCATCCCTCAGAATGGGCGAAAATCGTTGCAGACGAATCAATGGACAGAGGTTTAATCTCCAATATATATAAACAGCTCATGCAGCTTAATATTAAAAAAACAAACAACCCCAAAAAAATGGGCAGAAGATCTAAAGAGACGTTTCTTCAAAGGAGACACAGAGATGGCCAAGACGCACATGAAAAGCTGCTCAACAGCACTAATTATTAGAGAAATGCAAATCAAAACTACAATGAGGTATCACCTCACACCTGTTAGAATCGGCATCATCAGAAAATCTACAAACAACCAATTCTGGGGAGGGTGTGGACAAAAGGAGCCCTCTTCCACTATTGGTGGGAATGTAAATTGATACAGTCCCTATGGAGAACAGTATGGAGTTTCCTTAAAATAACTAGAAATAGAATTACCATCTGATCCAGCAATCCCACTTCTGGGCATATACCGAGAGAAAACCGTATTTCAAAAAGGCACATTCACCACAATGTTCGTTGCAGCACTATTTACAAAAGCCAGGTAATGGAAGCAACCTAAATGCCCACAGACAGATGAATGGATAAAGATGTGGTACATATATAAAAAGGAATATGACTCGGCCATAAAAAGGAATGAAACTGGGTCATTTGTAGAGACATCGATGGATCGAGAGACTGTCATACAGAATGAAGTAAGTCAGAAAGAGGAAAACAAATATTGTATATTAATGCATATATGTGGAGCCTAAAAATGGTACAGATGAACTGGTTTGCAGCGAAGAAATAGAGACACAGAGGTAGAGAACAAACGTATGGACACCAAGTGTGGGAAGCCATGGGGTGGTGGTGGTGGGATGAGTTGGGAGTTTGGGATTGACCTGTATACATGTATATGCATAAAATACATAACTAATAATAACGTGCTGTATAAAAAAATAAATAAAATTTCGAAATTTTAAAAAATAAAATTTAAAAATAAAACAGAAAAAAGTTCTTCCTGTCACACAGATGTATTTATAGGAATGAATTATTTCCATGCTTATATCTATAAATACATAAAAGAGGAATAACATCTAACTTGAAACATAAAAGAAAAAAAAAAGTGAACCCACGAGTTATACAGAGGAAAACCCTATCACGGCACTTGCTCCAGTGGTAAACAATTCTGAAATTGGTCAGAGGTGGGGAACCATCTCCCATACAGCCAGCAACCCAACCCCCACGCAAGGAGCGTCCTCATTGCAAAGCTGGGGGACCGTGCCGAGGCATCTGTGAGTAAACGTGAGCTGAGCCCCAGGCCAGCTGCTGCTGAACTGTTCCCACCCTTTCCAGGTAAAACACCTGAATATGTACAAGGGCTTGAAAGCCTAGAGGAAGGACCGTGGAGCCACACCAGCGACAGCACGCAGGCCAACTTGGTGCCTGCAGGCCAGCCAGCGTGGTCCTGGACCCTGGCGCTCTTCCAGAAGCTTTCCATTGCCCTGCCTGAGATACCCCTCCTGTCCCGGCCCCCACTGCTTTTTTCCTTCCTCACCTCTGTCCGGAGAGAAATTCCAGCGGAAGGTATGGGTGACACATCCTCTTCTTTACAGGCGGCAGCCTGGCAACTCCTGCAGAAAGGCCAGCAGAACCCCACTCACACCGGGCCACCCACAAAGCTGTGGCCCCTCACTCCCTCCCACCAGCACAGCCCCGAGACTGCTGACGGGGCAGAGAATATGGAGTCAGGCACAGCTTCAGGGGCTATTGCTGCCTGGAGCTCTGTTTATATTGACCTCAACGAGGCACACCTGGGGAGGGCGGGCCGGCAGGGTAAGGCTGCCCAGGTCAGCTAATCCACAACCCTCAGGGAATCACATTGTTGAAAATGGACCCCGCTAAGGCAGAAGAGAAGCCAAGGGAAAAAAGGACACAATGCCATTTGCAGCACCGTAGATGAGTCTAGAAGTAATCACGTGACTTGTAGTAAGTCAGAAAGTGAAAGACACATATCATATCATATCACTTATAGGTGTTACCTAAAAATGGATACCAGGGCAGATATTTCCACGGAGAAGGGCAATCACAGATTCATTAAACAAACTTATGGTTCACCAATGGAAAGGTGTGAGGATTGGTTTCATTACGATATCGGGGTTAACAGACATATACAAACACAGGTGACATATATAATCACCAAAGACCTACAGAATACCAAGAGAGGACTACTCAACATTCTGTCATAACGTACATGGGAAAAGGATCCCAAGAAGAACAGTCATCTGTATATGTGTAAAAGAACCACATCTTCCACACCTACAACAAGCCAAACATTGTAATCAAACTTGCTGTAATAAAAAATAAAAACTTAAATTAAAAACACGAACAAGAAGTAGTGAGACAAACGTGAGGGGCTTTCTCCTGGTACATTCCATTCTAAACTCCAATCTAGAACACCACTTCCACTGAGGCTCTCTTGCCCTAGTAACCAGATTTGGTAAGGGTGAACTGCTGCCACCTTGTGGCCGTTTCACACAACAGCAGCTTTAATCCCAACGCTAATGGTCAGTTGATATTCAAAATCATTGCAGGCCTGTAAATGACACCTGCCCTGAAAACAAATCCTGGGGTCACATATCGACCAAAAATTTCAAAGGACGTCCATATTTCAAAACCACCGTTTCAAAAGGCATATTTTACGCACATTAGTGTTCTGCTTCTTTTCCTTTCTTTCCTTTTTTGTTAAAAAACACGGGAATGGAAAAAGGCATCCCTCAGAATGGGCGAAAATCGTTGCAGACGAATCAATGGACAGAGGTTTAATCTCCAATATATATAAACAGCTCATGCAGCTTAATATTAAAAAAACAAACAACCCAAAAAAAATGGGCAGAAGATCTAAAGAGACGTTTCTTCAAAGGAGACACAGAGATGGCCAAGACGCCCATGAAAAGCTGCTCAACAGCACTAATTATTAGAGAAATGCAAATCAAAACTACAATGAGGTATCACCTCACACCTGTTAGAATCGGCATCATCAGAAAATCTACAAACAACCAATTCTGGGGAGGGTGTGGACAAAAGGAGCCCTCTTCCACTATTGGTGGGAATGTAAATTGATACAGTCCCTATGGAGAACAGTATGGAGTTTCCTTAAAAAAACTAGAAATAGAATTACCATCTGATCCAGCAATCCCACTTCTGGGCATATACCCAGAGAAAACCGTATTCAAAAAGGCACATTCACCACAATGTTCGTTGCAGCACTATTTACAATAGCCAGGTAATGGAAGCAACCTAAATGCCCACAGACAGATGAATGGATAAAGATGTGGTACATATATAAAATGGAATATGACTCGGCCATAAAAAGGAATGAAACTGGGTCATTTGTAGAGACATCGATGGATCGAGAGACTGTCATACAGAATGAAGTAAGTCAGAAAGAGGAAAACAAATATTGTATATTAATGCATATATGTGGAGCCTGAAAATGGTACAGATGAACTGGTTTGCAGGGAAGAAATAGAGACACAGAGTTAGAGAACAAACGTATGGACACCAAGTGTGGGAAGCCATGGGGTGGTGGTGGTGGGATGAGTTGGGAGTTTGGGATTGACCTGTATACATGTATATGCATAAAATACATAACTA
Organism: Mesoplodon mirus; assembly: GCF_964341445.2. Taxonomy (NCBI): domain Eukaryota; kingdom Metazoa; phylum Chordata; class Mammalia; order Artiodactyla; family Ziphiidae; genus Mesoplodon; species Mesoplodon mirus. The sequence continues at coordinate 358,907 of NW_028295625.1, read as the reverse complement.
ATAATAACGTGCTGTATAAAAAAATAAATAAAATTTCGAAATTTTAAAAAATAAAATTTAAAAATAAAACAGAAAAAAGTTCTTCCCGTCACACAGATGTATTTATAGGAATGAATTATTTCCATGCTTATATCTATAAATACATAAAAGAGGAATAATATCTAACTTGAAACATAAAAGAAAAAAAAAGTGAACCCACGAGTTATACAGAGGAAAACCCTATCACGGCACTTGCTCCAGTGGTAAACAATTCTGAAATTGGTCAGAGGTGGGGAACCATCTCCCATACAGCCAGCAACCCAACCCCCACGCAAGGAGCGTCCTCATTGCAAAGCTGGGGGACCGTGCCGAGGCATCTGTGAGTAAACGTGAGCTGAGCCCCAGGCCAGCTGCTGCTGAACTGTTCCCACCCTTTCCAGGTAAAACACCTGAATATGTACAAGGGCTTGAAAGCCTAGAGGAAGGACTGTGGAGCCACACCAGCGACAGCACGCAGGCCAACTTGGTGCCTGCAGGCCAGCCAGCGTGGTCCTGGACCCTGGCGCTCTTCCAGAAGCTTTCCATTGCCCTGCCTGAGATACCCCTCCTGTCCCGGCCCCCACTGCTTTTTTCCTTCCTCACCTCTGTCCGGAGAGAAATTCCAGCGGAAGGTATGGGTGACACATCCTCTTCTTTACAGGCGGCAGCCTGGCAACTCCTGCAGAAAGGCCAGCAGAACCCCACTCACACCGGGCCACCCACAAAGCTGTGGCCCCTCACTCCCTCCCACCAGCACAGCCCCGAGACCGCTGACGGGGCAGAGAATATGGAGTCAGGCACAGCTTCAGGGGCTATTGCTGCCTGGAGCACTGTTTATATTGACCTCAACGAGGCACACCTGGGGATGGCGGGCCGGCAGGGTAAGGCTGCCCAGGTCAGCTAATCCACAACCCTCAGGGAATCACATTGTTGAAAATGGACCCCGCTAAGGCAGAAGAGAAGCCAAGGGAAAAAAGGACACAATGCCATTTGCAGCACCGTAGATGAGTCTAGAAGTAATCACGTGACTTGTAGTAAGTCAGAAAGTGAAAGACACATATCATATCATATCACTTATAGGTGTTACCTAAAAATGGATACCAGGGCAGATATTTCCACGGAGAAGGGCAATCACAGATTCATTAAACAAACTTATGGTTCACCAATGGAAAGGTGTGAGGATTGGTTTCATTACGATATCGGGGTTAACAGACATATACAAACACCGGTGACATATATAATCACCAAAGACCTACAGAATACCAAGAGAGGACTACTCAACATTCTGTCATAACGTACATGGGAAAAGGATCCCAAGAAGAACAGTCATCTGTATATGTGTAAAAGAACCTCATCTTCCACACCTACAACAAGCCAAACATTGTAATCAAACTTGCTGTAATAAAAAATAAAAACTTAAATTAAAAACACGAACAAGAAGTAGTGAGACAAACGTGAGGGGCTTTCTCCTGGTACATTCCATTCTAAACTCCAATCTAGAACACCACTTCCACTGAGGCTCTCTTGCCCTAGTAACCAGATTTGGTAAGGGTGAACTGCTGCCACCTTGTGGCCGTTTCACACAACAGCAGCTTTAATCCCAACGCTAATGGTCAGTTGATATTCAAAATCATTGCAGGCCTGTAAATGACACCTGCCCTGAAAACAAATCCTGGGGTCACATATCGACCAAAAATTTCAAAGGACGTCCATATTTCAAAACCACCGTTTCAAAAGGCATATTTTACGCACATTAGTGTTCTGCTTCTTTTCCTTTCTTTCCTTTTTTGTTAAAAAACACGGGAATGGAAAAAGGCATCCCTCAGAATGGGCGAAAATCGTTGCAGACGAATCAATGGACAGAGGTTTAATCTCCAATATATATAAACAGCTCATGCAGCTTAATATTAAAAAAACAAACAACCCAAAAAAAATGGGCAGAAGATCTAAAGAGACGTTTCTTCAAAGGAGACACAGAGATGGCCAAGACGCACATGAAAAGCTGCTCAACAGCACTAATTATTAGAGAAATGCAAATCAAAACTACAATGAGGTATCACCTCACACCTGTTAGAATCGGCATCATCAGAAAATCTACAAACAACCAATTCTGGGGAGGGTGTGGACAAAAGGAGCCCTCTTCCACTATTGGTGGGAATGTAAATTGATACAGTCCCTATGGAGAACAGTATGGAGTTTCCTTAAAAAAACTAGAAATAGAATTACCATCTGATCCAGCAATCCCACTTCTGGGCATATACCCAGAGAAAACCGTATTCAAAAAGGCACATTCACCACAATGTTCGTTGCAGCACTATTTACAATAGCCAGGTAATGGAAGCAACCTAAATGCCCACAGACAGATGAATGGATAAAGATGTGGTACATATATAAAATGGAATATGACTCGGCCATAAAAAGGAATGAAACTGGGTCATTTGTAGAGACATCGATGGATCGAGAGACTGTCATACAGAATGAAGTAAGTCAGAAAGAGGAAAACAAATATTGTATATTAATGCATATATGTGGAGCCTGAAAATGGTACAGATGAACTGGTTTGCAGGGAAGAAATAGAGACACAGAGGTAGAGAACAAACGTATGGACACCAAGTGTGGGAAGCCATGGGGTGGTGGTGGTGGGATGAGTTGGGAGTTTGGGATTGACCTGTATACATGTATATGCATAAAATACATAACTAATAATAACGTGCTGTATAAAAAAATAAATAAAATTTCGAAATTTTAAAAAATAAAATTTAAAAATAAAACAGAAAAAAGTTCTTCCCGTCACACAGATGTATTTATAGGAATGAATTATTTCCATGCTTATATCTATAAATACATAAAAGAGGAATAATATCTAACTTGAAACATAAAAGAAAAAAAAAGTGAACCCACGAGTTATACAGAGGAAAACCCTATCACGGCACTTGCTCCAGTGGTAAACAATTCTGAAATTGGTCAGAGGTGGGGAACCATCTCCCATACAGCCAGCAACCCAACCCCCACGCAAGGAGCGTCCTCATTGCAAAGCTGGGGGACCGTGCCGAGGCATCTGTGAGTAAACGTGAGCTGAGCCCCAGGCCAGCTGCTGCTGAACTGTTCCCACCCTTTCCAGGTAAAACACCTGAATATGTACAAGGGCTTGAAAGCCTAGAGGAAGGACTGTGGAGCCACACCAGCGACAGCACGCAGGCCAACTTGGTGCCTGCAGGCCAGCCAGCGTGGTCCTGGACCCTGGCGCTCTTCCAGAAGCTTTCCATTGCCCTGCCTGAGATACCCCTCCTGTCCCGGCCCCCACTGCTTTTTTCCTTCCTCACCTCTGTCCGGAGAGAAATTCCAGCGGAAGGTATGGGTGACACATCCTCTTCTTTACAGGCGGCAGCCTGGCAACTCCTGCAGAAAGGCCAGCAGAACCCCACTCACACCGGGCCACCCACAAAGCTGTGGCCCCTCACTCCCTCCCACCAGCACAGCCCCGAGACCGCTGACGGGGCAGAGAATATGGAGTCAGGCACAGCTTCAGGGGCTATTGCTGCCTGGAGCACTGTTTATATTGACCTCAACGAGGCACACCTGGGGAGGGCGGGCCGGCAGGGTAAGGCTGCCCAGGTCAGCTAATCCACAACCCTCAGGGAATCACATTGTTGAAAATGGACCCCGCTAAGGCAGAAGAGAAGCCAAGGGAAAAAAGGACACAATGCCATTTGCAGCACCGTAGATGAGTCTAGAAGTAATCACGTGACTTGTAGTAAGTCAGAAAGTGAAAGACACATATCATATCATATCACTTATAGGTGTTACCTAAAAATGGATACCAGGGCAGATATTTCCACGGAGAAGGGCAATCACAGATTCATTAAACAAACTTATGGTTCACCAATGGAAAGGTGTGAGGATTGGTTTCATTACGATATCGGGGTTAACAGACATATACAAACACAGGTGACATATATAATCACCAAAGACCTACAGAATACCAAGAGAGGACTACTCAACATTCTGTCATAACGTACATGGGAAAAGGATCCCAAGAAGAACAGTCATCTGTATATGTGTAAAAGAACCACATCTTCCACACCTACAACAAGCCAAACATTGTAATCAAACTTGCTGTAATAAAAAATAAAAACTTAAATTAAAAACACGAACAAGAAGTAGTGAGACAAACGTGAGGGGCTTTCTCCTGGTACATTCCATTCTAAACTCCAATCTAGAACACCACTTCCACTGAGGCTCTCTTGCCCTAGTAACCAGATTTGGTAAGGGTGAACTGCTGCCACCTTGTGGCCGTTTCACACAACAGCAGCTTTAATCCCAACGCTAATGGTCAGTTGATATTCAAAATCATTGCAGGCCTGTAAATGACACCTGCCCTGAAAACAAATCCTGGGGTCACATATCGACCAAAAATTTCAAAGGACGTCCATATTTCAAAACCACCGTTTCAAAAGGCATATTTTACGCACATTAGTGTTCTGCTTCTTTTCCTTTCTTTCCTTTTTTGTTAAAAAACACGGGAATGGAAAAAGGCATCCCTCAGAATGGGCGAAAATCGTTGCAGACGAATCAATGGACAGAGGTTTAATCTCCAATATATAGAAACAGCTCATGCAGCTTAATATTAAAAAAACAAACAACCCAATACAAAAATGGGCAGAAGATCTAAAGAGACGTTTCTTCAAAGGAGACACAGAGATGGCCAAGACGCCCATGAAAAGCTGCTCAACAGCACTAATTATTAGAGAAATGCAAATCAAAACTACAATGAGGTATCACCTCACACCTGTTAGAATCGGCATCATCAGAAAATCTACAAACAACCAATTCTGGGGAGGGTGTGGACAAAAGGAGCCCTCTTCCACTATTGGTGGGAATGTAAATTGATACAGTCACTATGGAGAACAGTATGGAGTTTCCTTAAAAAAACTAGAAATAGAATTACCATCTGATCCAGCAATCCCACTTCTGGGCATATACCCAGAGAAAACCGTATTTCAAAAAGGCACATTCACCACAATGTTCGTTGCAGCACTATTTACAATAGTCAGGTAATGGAAGCAACCTAAATGCCCACAGACAGATGAATGGATAAAGATGTGGTACATATATAAAATGGAATATGACTCGGCCATAAAAAGGAATGAAACTGGGTCATTTGTAGAGACATCGATGGATCGAGAGACTGTCATACAGAATGAAGTAAGTCAGAAAGAGGAAAACAAATATTGTATATTAATGCATATATGTGGAGCCTAAAAATGGTACAGATGAACTGGTTTGCAGGGAAGAAATAGAGACACAGAGGTAGAGAACAAACGTATGGACACCAAGTGTGGGAAGCCATGGGGTGGTGGTGGTGGGATGAGTTGGGAGTTTGGGATTGACCTGTATACATGTATATGCATAAAATACATAACTAATAATAACGTGCTGTATAAAAAAATAAATAAAATTTCAAAATTTTAAAAAATAAAATTTAAAAATAAAACAGAAAAAAGTTCTTCCCGTCACACAGATGTATTTATAGGAATGAATTATTTCCATGCTTATATCTATAAATACATAAAAGAGGAATAACATCTAACTTGAAACATAAAAGAAAAAAAAAGTGAACCCACGAGTTATACAGAGGAAAACCCTATCACGGCACTTGCTCCAGTGGTAAACAATTCTGAAATTGGTCAGAGGTGGGGAACCATCTCCCATACAGCCAGCAACCCAACCCCCACGCAAGGAGCGTCCTCATTGCAAAGCTGGGGGACCGTGCCGAGGCATCTGTGAGTAAACGTGAGCTGAGCCCCAGGCCAGCTGCTGCTGAACTGTTCCCACCCTTTCCAGGTAAAACACCTGAATATGTACAAGGGCTTGAAAGCCTAGAGGAAGGACCGTGGAGCCACACCAGTGACAGCACGCAGGCCAACTTGGTGCCTGCAGGCCAGCCAGCGTGGTCCTGGACCCTGGCGCTCTTCCAGAAGCTTTCCATTGCCCTGCCTGAGATACCCCTCCTGTCCCGGCCCCCACTGCTTTTTTCCTTCCTCACCTCTGTCCGGAGAGAAATTCCAGCGGAAGGTATGGGTGACACATCCTCTTCTTTACAGGCGGCAGCCTGGCAACTCCTGCAGAAAGGCCAGCAGAACCCCACTCACACCGGGCCACCCACAAAGCTGTGGCCCCTCACTCCCTCCCACCAGCACAGCCCCGAGAGTGCTGACGGGGCAGAGAATATGGAGTCAGGCACAGCTTCAGGGGCTATTGCTGCCTGGAGCTCTGTTTATATTGACCTCAACGAGGCACACCTGGGGAGGGCGGGCCGGCAGGGTAAGGCTGCCCAGGTCAGCTAATCCACAACCCTCAGGGAATCACATTGTTGAAAATGGACCCCGCTAAGGCAGAAGAGAAGCCAAGGGAAAAATGGACACAATGCCATTTGCAGCACCGTAGATGAGTCTAGAAGTAATCACGTGACTTGTAGTAAGTCAGAAAGTGAAAGACACATATCATATCATATCACTTATAGGTGTTACCTAAAAATGGATACCAGGGCAGATATTTCCACGGAGAAGGGCAATCACAGATTCATTAAACAAACTTATGGTTCACCAATGGAAAGGTGTGAGGATTGGTTTCATTACGATATCGGGGTTAACAGACATATACAAACACCGGTGACATATATAATCACCAAAGACCTACAGAATACCAAGAGAGGACTACTCAACATTCTGTCATAACGTACATGGGAAAAGGATCCCAAGAAGAACAGTCATCTGTATATGTGTAAAAGAACCACATCTTCCACACCTACAACAAGCCAAACATTGTAATCAAACTTGCTGTAATAAAAAATAAAAACTTAAATTAAAAACACGAACAAGAAGTAGTGAGACAAACGTGAGGGGCTTTCTCCTGGTACATTCCATTCTAAACTCCAATCTAGAACACCACTTCCACTGAGGCTCTCTTGCCCTAGTAACCAGATTTGGTAAGGGTGAACTGCTGCCACCTTGTGGCCGTTTCACACAACAGCAGCTTTAATCCCAACGCTAATGGTCAGTTGATATTCAAAATCATTGCAGGCCTGTAAATGACACCTGCCCTGAAAACAAATCCTGGGGTCACATATCGACCAAAAATTTCAAAGGACGTCCATATTTCAAAACCACCGTTTCAAAAGGCATATTTTACGCACATTAGTGTTCTGCTTCTTTTCCTTTCTTTCCTTTTTTGTTAAAAAACACGGGAATGGAAAAAGGCATCCCTCAGAATGGGCGAAAATCGTTGCAGACGAATCAATGGACAGAGGTTTAATCTCCAATATATAGAAACAGCTCATGCAGCTTAATATTAAAAAAACAAACAACCCAATACAAAAATGGGCAGAAGATCTAAAGAGACGTTTCTTCAAAGGAGACACAGAGATGGCCAAGACGCCCATGAAAAGCTGCTCAACAGCACTAATTATTAGAGAAATGCAAATCAAAACTACAATGAGGTATCACCTCACACCTGTTAGAATCGGCATCATCAGAAAATCTACAAACAACCAATTCTGGGGAGGGTGTGGACAAAAGGAGCCCTCTTCCACTATTGGTGGGAATGTAAATTGATACAGTCACTATGGAGAACAGTATGGAGTTTCCTTAAAAAAACTAGAAATAGAATTACCATCTGATCCAGCAATCCCACTTCTGGGCATATACCCAGAGAAAACCGTATTTCAAAAAGGCACATTCACCACAATGTTCGTTGCAGCACTATTTACAATAGTCAGGTAATGGAAGCAACCTAAATGCCCACAGACAGATGAATGGATAAAGATGTGGTACATATATAAAATGGAATATGACTCGGCCATAAAAAGGAATGAAACTGGGTCATTTGTAGAGACATCGATGGATCGAGAGACTGTCATACAGAATGAAGTAAGTCAGAAAGAGGAAAACAAATATTGTATATTAATGCATATATGTGGAGCCTAAAAATGGTACAGATGAACTGGTTTGCAGGGAAGAAATAGAGACACAGAGGTAGAGAACAAACGTATGGACACCAAGTGTGGGAAGCCATGGGGTGGTGGTGGTGGGATGAGTTGGGAGTTTGGGATTGACCTGTATACATGTATATGCATAAAATACATAACTAATAATAACGTGCTGTATAAAAAAATAAATAAAATTTCAAAATTTTAAAAAATAAAATTTAAAAATAAAACAGAAAAAAGTTCTTCCCGTCACACAGATGTATTTATAGGAATGAATTATTTCCATGCTTATATCTATAAATACATAAAAGAGGAATAACATCTAACTTGAAACATAAAAGAAAAAAAAAGTGAACCCACGAGTTATACAGAGGAAAACCCTATCACGGCACTTGCTCCAGTGGTAAACAATTCTGAAATTGGTCAGAGGTGGGGAACCATCTCCCATACAGCCAGCAACCCAACCCCCACGCAAGGAGCGTCCTCATTGCAAAGCTGGGGGACCGTGCCGAGGCATCTGTGAGTAAACGTGAGCTGAGCCCCAGGCCAGCTGCTGCTGAACTGTTCCCACCCTTTCCAGGTAAAACACCTGAATATGTACAAGGGCTTGAAAGCCTAGAGGAAGGACCGTGGAGCCACACCAGTGACAGCACGCAGGCCAACTTGGTGCCTGCAGGCCAGCCAGCGTGGTCCTGGACCCTGGCGCTCTTCCAGAAGCTTTCCATTGCCCTGCCTGAGATACCCCTCCTGTCCCGGCCCCCACTGCTTTTTTCCTTCCTCACCTCTGTCCGGAGAGAAATTCCAGCGGAAGGTATGGGTGACACATCCTCTTCTTTACAGGCGGCAGCCTGGCAACTCCTGCAGAAAGGCCAGCAGAACCCCACTCACACCGGGCCACCCACAAAGCTGTGGCCCCTCACTCCCTCCCACCAGCACAGCCCCGAGACTGCTGACGGGGCAGAGAATATGGAGTCAGGCACAGCTTCAGGGGCTATTGCTGCCTGGAGCTCTGTTTATATTGACCTCAACGAGGCACACCTGGGGAGGGCGGGCCGGCAGGGTAAGGCTGCCCAGGTCAGCTAATCCACAACCCTCAGGGAATCACATTGTTGAAAATGGACCCCGCTAAGGCAGAAGAGAAGCCAAGGGAAAAATGGACACAATGCCATTTGCAGCACCGTAGATGAGTCTAGAAGTAATCACGTGACTTGTAGTAAGTCAGAAAGTGAAAGACACATATCATATCATATCACTTATAGGTGTTACCTAAAAATGGATACCAGGGCAGATATTTCCACGGAGAAGGGCAATCACAGATTCATTAAACAAACTTATGGTTCACCAATGGAAAGGTGTGAGGATTGGTTTCATTACGATATCGGGGTTAACAGACATATACAAACACCGGTGACATATATAATCACCAAAGACCTACAGAATACCAAGAGAGGACTACTCAACATTCTGTCATAACGTACATGGGAAAAGGATCCCAAGAAGAACAGTCATCTGTATATGTGTAAAAGAACCACATCTTCCACACCTACAACAAGCCAAACATTGTAATCAAACTTGCTGTAATAAAAAATAAAAACTTAAATTAAAAACACGAACAAGAAGTAGTGAGACAAACGTGAGGGGCTTTCTCCTGGTACATTCCATTCTAAACTCCAATCTAGAACACCACTTCCACTGAGGCTCTCTTGCCCTAGTAACCAGATTTGGTAAGGGTGAACTGCTGCCACCTTGTGGCCGTTTCACACAACAGCAGCTTTAATCCCAACGCTAATGGTCAGTTGATATTCAAAATCATTGCAGGCCTGTAAATGACACCTGCCCTGAAAACAAATCCTGGGGTCACATATCGACCAAAAATTTCAAAGGACGTCCATATTTCAAAACCACCGTTTCAAAAGGCATATTTTACGCACATTAGTGTTCTGCTTCTTTTCCTTTCTTTCCTTTTTTGTTAAAAAACACGGGAATGGAAAAAGGCATCCCTCAGAATGGGCGAAAATCGTTGCAGACGAATCAATGGACAGAGGTTTAATCTCCAATATATATAAACAGCTCATGCAGCTTAATATTAGAAAAACAAACAACCCAAAAAAAATGGGCAGAAGATCTAAAGAGACGTTTCTTCAAAGGAGACACAGAGATGGCCAAGACGCACATGAAAAGCTGCTCAACAGCACTAATTATTAGAGAAATGCAAATCAAAACTACAATGAGGTATCACCTCACACCTGTTAGAATCGGCATCCTCAGAAAATCTACAAACAACCAATTCTGGGGAGGGTGTGGACAAAAGGAGCCCTCTTCCACTATTGGTGGGAATGTAAATTGATACAGTCCCTATGGAGAACAGTATGGAGTTTCCTTAAAAAAACTAGAAATAGAATTACCATCTGATCCAGCAATCCCACTTCTGGGCATATACCGAGAGAAAACCGTATTTCAAAAAGGCACATTCACCACAATGTTCGTTGCAGCACTATTTACAATAGCCAGGTAATGGAAGCAACCTAAATGCCCACAGACAGATGAATGGATAAAGATGTGGTACATATATAAAATGGAATATGACTCGGCCATAAAAAGGAATGAAACTGGGTCATTTGTAGAGACATCGATGGATCGAGAGACTGTCATACAGAATGAAGTAAGTCAGAAAGAGGAAAACAAATATTGTATATTAATGCATATATGTGGAGTCTAAAAATGGTACAGATGAACTGGTTTGCAGGGAAGAAATAGAGACACAGAGGTAGAGAACAAACGTATGGACACCAAGTGTGGGAAGCCATGGGGTGGTGGTGGTGGGATGAGTTGGGAGTTTGGGATTGACCTGTATACATGTATATGCATAAAATACATAACTAATAATAACGTGCTGTATAAAAAAATAAATAAAATTTCGAAATTTTAAAAAATAAAATTTAAAAATAAAACAGAAAAAAGTTCTTCCCGTCACACAGATGTATTTATAGGAATGAATTATTTCCATGCTTATATCTATAAATACATAAAAGAGGAATAACATCTAACTTGAAACATAAAAGAAAAAAAAAGTGAACCCACGAGTTATACAGAGGAAAACCCTATCACGGCACTTGCTCCAGTGGTAAACAATTCTGAAATTGGTCAGAGGTGGGGAACCATCTCCCATACAGCCAGCAACCCAACCCCCACGCAAGGAGCGTCCTCATTGCAAAGCTGGGGGACCGTGCCGAGGCATCTGTGAGTAAACGTGAGCTGAGCCCCAGGCCAGCTGCTGCTGAACTGTTCCCACCCTTTCCAGGTAAAACACCTGAATATGTACAAGGGCTTGAAAGCCTAGAGGAAGGACCGTGGAGCCACACCAGTGACAGCACGCAGGCCAACTTGGTGCCTGCAGGCCAGCCAGCGTGGTCCTGGACCCTGGCGCTCTTCCAGAAGCTTTCCATTGCCCTGCCTGAGATACCCCTCCTGTCCCGGCCCCCACTGCTTTTTTCCTTCCTCACCTCTGTCCGGAGAGAAATTCCAGCGGAAGGTATGGGTGACACATCCTCTTCTTTACAGGCGGCAGCCTGGCAACTCCTGCAGAAAGGCCAGCAGAACCCCACTCACACCGGGCCACCCACAAAGCTGTGGCCCCTCACTCCCTCCCACCAGCACAGCCCCGAGAGTGCTGACGGGGCAGAGAATATGGAGTCAGGCACAGCTTCAGGGGCTATTGCTGCCTGGAGCTCTGTTTATATTGACCTCAACGAGGCACACCTGGGGAGGGCGGGCCGGCAGGGTAAGGCTGCCCAGGTCAGCTAATCCACAACCCTCAGGGAATCACATTGTTGAAAATGGACCCCGCTAAGGCAGAAGAGAAGCCAAGGGAAAAATGGACACAATGCCATTTGCAGCACCGTAGATGAGTCTAGAAGTAATCACGTGACTTGTAGTAAGTCAGAAAGTGAAAGACACATATCATATCATATCACTTATAGGTGTTACCTAAAAATGGATACCAGGGCAGATATTTCCACGGAGAAGGGCAATCACAGATTCATTAAACAAACTTATGGTTCACCAATGGAAAGGTGTGAGGATTGGTTTCATTACGATATCGGGGTTAACAGACATATACAAACACCGGTGACATATATAATCACCAAAGACCTACAGAATACCAAGAGAGGACTACTCAACATTCTGTCATAACGTACATGGGAAAAGGATCCCAAGAAGAACAGTCATCTGTATATGTGTAAAAGAACCACATCTTCCACACCTACAACAAGCCAAACATTGTAATCAAACTTGCTGTAATAAAAAATAAAAACTTAAATTAAAAACACGAACAAGAAGTAGTGAGACAAACGTGAGGGGCTTTCTCCTGGTACATTCCATTCTAAACTCCAATCTAGAACACCACTTCCACTGAGGCTCTCTTGCCCTAGTAACCAGATTTGGTAAGGGTGAACTGCTGCCACCTTGTGGCCGTTTCACACAACAGCAGCTTTAATCCCAACGCTAATGGTCAGTTGATATTCAAAATCATTGCAGGCCTGTAAATGACACCTGCCCTGAAAACAAATCCTGGGGTCACATATCGACCAAAAATTTCAAAGGACGTCCATATTTCAAAACCACCGTTTCAAAAGGCATATTTTACGCACATTAGTGTTCTGCTTCTTTTCCTTTCTTTCCTTTTTTGTTAAAAAACACGGGAATGGAAAAAGGCATCCCTCAGAATGGGCGAAAATCGTTGCAGACGAATCAATGGACAGAGGTTTAATCTCCAATATATATAAACAGCTCATGCAGCTTAATATTAGAAAAACAAACAACCCAAAAAAAATGGGCAGAAGATCTAAAGAGACGTTTCTTCAAAGGAGACACAGAGATGGCCAAGACGCACATGAAAAGCTGCTCAACAGCACTAATTATTAGAGAAATGCAAATCAAAACTACAATGAGGTATCACCTCACACCTGTTAGAATCGGCATCCTCAGAAAATCTACAAACAACCAATTCTGGGGAGGGTGTGGACAAAAGGAGCCCTCTTCCACTATTGGTGGGAATGTAAATTGATACAGTCCCTATGGAGAACAGTATGGAGTTTCCTTAAAAAAACTAGAAATAGAATTACCATCTGATCCAGCAATCCCACTTCTGGGCATATACCGAGAGAAAACCGTATTTCAAAAAGGCACATTCACCACAATGTTCGTTGCAGCACTATTTACAATAGCCAGGTAATGGAAGCAACCTAAATGCCCACAGACAGATGAATGGATAAAGATGTGGTACATATATAAAATGGAATATGACTCGGCCATAAAAAGGAATGAAACTGGGTCATTTGTAGAGACATCGATGGATCGAGAGACTGTCATACAGAATGAAGTAAGTCAGAAAGAGGAAAACAAATATTGTATATTAATGCATATATGTGGAGTCTAAAAATGGTACAGATGAACTGGTTTGCAGGGAAGAAATAGAGACACAGAGGTAGAGAACAAACGTATGGACACCAAGTGTGGGAAGCCATGGGGTGGTGGTGGTGGGATGAGTTGGGAGTTTGGGATTGACCTGTATACATGTATATGCATAAAATACATAACTAATAATAACGTGCTGTATAAAAAAATAAATAAAATTTCGAAATTTTAAAAAATAAAATTTAAAAATAAAACAGAAAAAAGTTCTTCCCGTCACACAGATGTATTTATAGGAATGAATTATTTCCATGCTTATATCTATAAATACATAAAAGAGGAATAACATCTAACTTGAAACATAAAAGAAAAAAAAAGTGAACCCACGAGTTATACAGAGGAAAACCCTATCACGGCACTTGCTCCAGTGGTAAACAATTCTGAAATTGGTCAGAGGTGGGGAACCATCTCCCATACAGCCAGCAACCCAACCCCCACGCAAGGAGCGTCCTCATTGCAAAGCTGGGGGACCGTGCCGAGGCATCTGTGAGTAAACGTGAGCTGAGCCCCAGGCCAGCTGCTGCTGAACTGTTCCCACCCTTTCCAGGTAAAACACCTGAATATGTACAAGGGCTTGAAAGCCTAGAGGAAGGACCGTGGAGCCACACCAGCGACAGCACGCAGGCCAACTTGGTGCCTGCAGGCCAGCCAGCGTGGTCCTGGACCCTGGCGCTCTTCCAGAAGCTTTCCATTGCCCTGCCTGAGATACCCCTCCTGTCCCGGCCCCCACTGCTTTTTTCCTTCCTCACCTCTGTCCGGAGAGAAATTCCAGCGGAAGGTATGGGTGACACATCCTCTTCTTTACAGGCGGCAGCCTGGCAACTCCTGCAGAAAGGCCAGCAGAACCCCACTCACACCGGGCCACCCACAAAGCTGTGGCCCCTCACTCCCTCCCACCAGCACAGCCCCGAGACTGCTGACGGGGCAGAGAATATGGAGTCAGGCACAGCTTCAGGGGCTATTGCTGCCTGGAGCTCTGTTTATATTGACCTCAACGAGGCACACCTGGGGAGGGCGGGCCGGCAGGGTAAGGCTGCCCAGGTCAGCTAATCCACAACCCTCAGGGAATCACATTGTTGAAAATGGACCCCGCTAAGGCAGAAGAGAAGCCAAGGGAAAAAAGGACACAATGCCATTTGCAGCACCGTAGATGAGTCTAGAAGTAATCACGTGACTTGTAGTAAGTCAGAAAGTGAAAGACACATATCATATCATATCACTTAGAGGTGTTACCTAAAAATGGATACCAGGGCAGATATTTCCACGGAGAAGGGCAATCACAGATTCATTAAACAAACTTATGGTTCACCAATGGAAAGGTGTGAGGATTGGTTTCATTACGATATCGGGGTTAACAGACATATACAAACACCGGTGACATATATAATCACCAAAGACCTACAGAATACCAAGAGAGGACTACTCAACATTCTGTCATAACGTACATGGGAAAAGGATCCCAAGAAGAACAGTCATCTGTATATGTGTAAAAGAACCACATCTTCCACACCTACAACAAGCCAAACATTGTAATCAAACTTGCTGTAATAAAAAATAAAAACTTAAATTAAAAACACGAACAAGAAGTAGTGAGACAAACGTGAGGGGCTTTCTCCTGGTACATTCCATTCTAAACTCCAATCTAGAACACCACTTCCACTGAGGCTCTCTTGCCCTAGTAACCAGATTTGGTAAGGGTGAACTGCTGCCACCTTGTGGCCGTTTCACACAACAGCAGCTTTAATCCCAACGCTAATGGTCAGTTGATATTCAAAATCATTGCAGGCCTGTAAATGACACCTGCCCTGAAAACAAATCCTGGGGTCACATATCGACCAAAAATTTCAAAGGACGTCCATATTTCAAAACCACCGTTTCAAAAGGCATATTTTACGCACATTAGTGTTCTGCTTCTTTTCCTTTCTTTCCTTTTTTGTTAAAAAACACGGGAATGGAAAAAGGCATCCCTCAGAATGGGCGAAAATCGTTGCAGACGAATCAATGGACAGAGGTTTAATCTCCAATATATATAAACAGCTCATGCAGCTTAATATTAATAAAACAAACAACCCAATACAAAAATGGGCAGAAGATCTAAAGAGACGTTTCTTCAAAGGAGACACAGAGATGGCCAAGACGCACATGAAAAGCTGCTCAACAGCACTAATTATTAGAGAAATGCAAATCAAAACTACAATGAGGTATCACCTCACACCTGTTAGAATCGGCATCATCAGAAAATCTACAAACAACCAATTCTGGGGAGGGTGTGGACAAAAGGAGCCCTCTTCCACTATTGGTGGGAATGTAAATTGATACAGTCCCTATGGAGAACAGTATGGAGTTTCCTTAAAAAAACTAGAAATAGAATTACCATCTGATCCAGCAATCCCACTTCTGGGCATATACCCAGAGAAAACCATATTTCAAAAAGGCACATTCACCACAATGTTCGTTGCAGCACTATTTACAATAGCCAGGTAATGGAAGCAACCTAAATGCCCACAGACAGATGAATGGATAAAGATGTGGTACATATATAAAATGGAATATGACTCGGCCATAAAAAGGAATGAAACTGGGTCATTTGTAGAGACATCGATGGATCGAGAGACTGTCATACAGAATGAAGTAAGTCAGAAAGAGGAAAACAAATATTGTATATTAATGCATATATGTGGAGCCTAAAAATGGTACAGATGAACTGGTTTGCAGGGAAGAAATAGAGACACAGAGGTAGAGAACAAACGTATGGACACCAAGTGTGGGAAGCCATGGGGTGGTGGTGGTGGGATGAGTTGGGAGTTTGGGATTGACCTGTATACATGTATACGCATAAAATACATAACTAATAATAACGTGCTGTATAAAAAAATAAATAAAATTTCAAAATTTTAAAAAATAAAATTTAAAAATAAAACAGAAAAAAGTTCTTCCCGTCACACAGATGTATTTATAGGAATGAATTATTTCCATGCTTATATCTATAAATACATAAAAGAGGAATAACATCTAACTTGAAACATAAAAGAAAAAAAAAGTGAACCCACGAGTTATACAGAGGAAAACCCTATCACGGCACTTGCTCCAGTGGTAAACAATTCTGAAATTGGTCAGAGGTGGGGAACCATCTCCCATACAGCCAGCAACCCAACCCCCACGCAAGGAGTGTCCTCATTGCAAAGCTGGGGGACCGTGCCGAGGCATCTGTGAGTAAACGTGAGCTGAGCCCCAGGCCAGCTGCTGCTGAACTGTTCCCACCCTTTCCAGGTAAAACACCTGAATATGTACAAGGGCTTGAAAGCCTAGAGGAAGGACCGTGGAGCCACACCAGCGACAGCACGCAGGCCAACTTGGTGCCTGCAGGCCAGCCAGTGTGGTCCTGGACCCTGGCGCTCTTCCAGAAGCTTTCCATTGCCCTGCCTGAGATACCCCTCCTGTCCCGGCCCCCACTGCTTTTTTCCTTCCTCACCTCTGTCCGGAGAGAAATTCCAGCGGAAGGTATGGGTGACACATCCTCTTCTTTACAGGCGGCAGCCTGGCAACTCCTGCAGAAAGGCCAGCAGAACCCCACTCACACCGGGCCACCCACAAAGCTGTGGCCCCTCACTCCCTCCCACCAGCACAGCCCCGAGACTGCTGACGGGGCAGAGAATATGGAGTCAGGCACAGCTTCAGGGGCTATTGCTGCCTGGAGCTCTGTTTATATTGACCTCAACGAGGCACACCTGGGGAGGGCGGGCCGGCAGGGTAAGGCTGCCCAGGTCAGCTAATCCACAACCCTCAGGGAATCACATTGTTGAAAATGGACCCCGCTAAGGCAGAAGAGAAGCCAAGGGAAAAATGGACACAATGCCATTTGCAGCACCGTAGATGAGTCTAGAAGTAATCACGTGACTTGTAGTAAGTCAGAAAGTGAAAGACACATATCATATCATATCACTTATAGGTGTTACCTAAAAATGGATACCAGGGCAGATATTTCCACGGAGAAGGGCAATCACAGATTCATTAAACAAACTTATGGTTCACCAATGGAAAGGTGTGAGGATTGGTTTCATTACGATATCGGGGTTAACAGACATATACAAACACCGGTGACATATATAATCACCAAAGACCTACAGAATACCAAGAGAGGACTACTCAACATTCTGTCATAACGTACATGGGAAAAGGATCCCAAGAAGAACAGTCATCTGTATATGTGTAAAAGAACCACATCTTCCACACCTACAACAAGCCAAACATTGTAATCAAACTTGCTGTAATAAAAAATAAAAACTTAAATTAAAAACACGAACAAGAAGTAGTGAGACAAACGTGAGGGGCTTTCTCCTGGTACATTCCATTCTAAACTCCAATCTAGAACACCACTTCCACTGAGGCTCTCTTGCCCTAGTAACCAGATTTGGTAAGGGTGAACTGCTGCCACCTTGTGGCCGTTTCACACAACAGCAGCTTTAATCCCAACGCTAATGGTCAGTTGATATTCAAAATCATTGCAGGCCTGTAAATGACACCTGCCCTGAAAACAAATCCTGGGGTCACATATCGACCAAAAATTTCAAAGGACGTCCATATTTCAAAACCACCGTTTCAAAAGGCATATTTTACGCACATTAGTGTTCTGCTTCTTTTCCTTTCTTTCCTTTTTTGTTAAAAAACACGGGAATGGAAAAAGGCATCCCTCAGAATGGGCGAAAATCGTTGCAGACGAATCAATGGACAGAGGTTTAATCTCCAATATATATAAACAGCTCATGCAGCTTAATATTAGAAAAACAAACAACCCAAAAAAAATGGGCAGAAGATCTAAAGAGACGTTTCTTCAAAGGAGACACAGAGATGGCCAAGACGCACATGAAAAGCTGCTCAACAGCACTAATTATTAGAGAAATGCAAATCAAAACTACAATGAGGTATCACCTCACACCTGTTAGAATCGGCATCCTCAGAAAATCTACAAACAACCAATTCTGGGGAGGGTGTGGACAAAAGGAGCCCTCTTCCACTATTGGTGGGAATGTAAATTGATACAGTCCCTATGGAGAACAGTATGGAGTTTCCTTAAAAAAACTAGAAATAGAATTACCATCTGATCCAGCAATCCCACTTCTGGGCATATACCGAGAGAAAACCGTATTTCAAAAAGGCACATTCACCACAATGTTCGTTGCAGCACTATTTACAATAGCCAGGTAATGGAAGCAACCTAAATGCCCACAGACAGATGAATGGATAAAGATGTGGTACATATATAAAATGGAATATGACTCGGCCATAAAAAGGAATGAAACTGGGTCATTTGTAGAGACATCGATGGATCGAGAGACTGTCATACAGAATGAAGTAAGTCAGAAAGAGGAAAACAAATATTGTATATTAATGCATATATGTGGAGTCTAAAAATGGTACAGATGAACTGGTTTGCAGGGAAGAAATAGAGACACAGAGGTAGAGAACAAACGTATGGACACCAAGTGTGGGAAGCCATGGGGTGGTGGTGGTGGGATGAGTTGGGAGTTTGGGATTGACCTGTATACATGTATATGCATAAAATACATAACTAATAATAACGTGCTGTATAAAAAAATAAATAAAATTTCAAAATTTTAAAAAATATAATTTAAAAATAAAACAGAAAAAAGTTCTTCCCGTCACACAGATGTATTTATAGGAATGAATTATTTCCATGCTTATATCTATAAATACATAAAAGAGGAATAACATCTAACTTGAAACATAAAAGAAAAAAAAAGTGAACCCACGAGTTATACAGAGGAAAACCCTATCACGGCACTTGCTCCAGTGGTAAACAATTCTGAAATTGGTCAGAGGTGGGGAACCATCTCCCATACAGCCAGCAACCCAACCCCCACGCAAGGAGCGTCCTCATTGCAAAGCTGGGGGACCGTGCCGAGGCATCTGTGAGTAAACGTGAGCTGAGCCCCAGGCCAGCTGCTGCTGAACTGTTCCCACCCTTTCCAGGTAAAACACCTGAATATGTACAAGGGCTTGAAAGCCTAGAGGAAGGACCGTGGAGCCACACCAGCGACAGCACGCAGGCCAACTTGGTGCCTGCAGGCCAGCCAGCGTGGTCCTGGACCCTGGCGCTCTTCCAGAAGCTTTCCATTGCCCTGCCTGAGATACCCCTCCTGTCCCGGCCCCCACTGCTTTTTTCCTTCCTCACCTCTGTCCGGAGAGAAATTCCAGCGGAAGGTATGGGTGACACATCCTCTTCTTTACAGGCGGCAGCCTGGCAACTCCTGCAGAAAGGCCAGCAGAACCCCACTCACACCGGGCCACCCACAAAGCTGTGGCCCCTCACTCCCTCCCACCAGCACAGCCCCGAGACTGCTGACGGGGCAGAGAATATGGAGTCAGGCACAGCTTCAGGGGCTATTGCTGCCTGGAGCTCTGTTTATATTGACCTCAACGAGGCACACCTGGGGAGGGCGGGCCGGCAGGGTAAGGCTGCCCAGGTCAGCTAATCCACAACCCTCAGGGAATCACATTGTTGAAAATGGACCCCGCTAAGGCAGAAGAGAAGCCAAGGGAAAAAAGGACACAATGCCATTTGCAGCACCGTAGATGAGTCTAGAAGTAATCACGTGACTTGTAGTAAGTCAGAAAGTGAAAGACACATATCATATCATATCACTTAGAGGTGTTACCTAAAAATGGATACCAGGGCAGATATTTCCACGGAGAAGGGCAATCACAGATTCATTAAACAAACTTATGGTTCACCAATGGAAAGGTGTGAGGATTGGTTTCATTACGATATCGGGGTTAACAGACATATACAAACACCGGTGACATATATAATCACCAAAGACCTACAGAATACCAAGAGAGGACTACTCAACATTCTGTCATAACGTACATGGGAAAAGGATCCCAAGAAGAACAGTCATCTGTATATGTGTAAAAGAACCACATCTTCCACACCTACAACAAGCCAAACATTGTAATCAAACTTGCTGTAATAAAAAATAAAAACTTAAATTAAAAACACGAACAAGAAGTAGTGAGACAAACGTGAGGGGCTTTCTCCTGGTACATTCCATTCTAAACTCCAATCTAGAACACCACTTCCACTGAGGCTCTCTTGCCCTAGTAACCAGATTTGGTAAGGGTGAACTGCTGCCACCTTGTGGCCGTTTCACACAACAGCAGCTTTAATCCCAACGCTAATGGTCAGTTGATATTCAAAATCATTGCAGGCCTGTAAATGACACCTGCCCTGAAAACAAATCCTGGGGTCACATATCGACCAAAAATTTCAAAGGACGTCCATATTTCAAAACCACCGTTTCAAAAGGCATATTTTACGCACATTAGTGTTCTGCTTCTTTTCCTTTCTTTCCTTTTTTGTTAAAAAACACGGGAATGGAAAAAGGCATCCCTCAGAATGGGCGAAAATCGTTGCAGACGAATCAATGGACAGAGGTTTAATCTCCAATATATATAAACAGCTCATGCAGCTTAATATTAGAAAAACAAACAACCCAAAAAAAATGGGCAGAAGATCTAAAGAGACGTTTCTTCAAAGGAGACACAGAGATGGCCAAGACGCACATGAAAAGCTGCTCAACAGCACTAATTATTAGAGAAATGCAAATCAAAACTACAATGAGGTATCACCTCACACCTGTTAGAATCGGCATCCTCAGAAAATCTACAAACAACCAATTCTGGGGAGGGTGTGGACAAAAGGAGCCCTCTTCCACTATTGGTGGGAATGTAAATTGATACAGTCCCTATGGAGAACAGTATGGAGTTTCCTTAAAAAAACTAGAAATAGAATTACCATCTGATCCAGCAATCCCACTTCTGGGCATATACCGAGAGAAAACCGTATTTCAAAAAGGCACATTCACCACAATGTTCGTTGCAGCACTATTTACAATAGCCAGGTAATGGAAGCAACCTAAATGCCCACAGACAGATGAATGGATAAAGATGTGGTACATATATAAAATGGAATATGACTCGGCCATAAAAAGGAATGAAACTGGGTCATTTGTAGAGACATCGATGGATCGAGAGACTGTCATACAGAATGAAGTAAGTCAGAAAGAGGAAAACAAATATTGTATATTAATGCATATATGTGGAGTCTAAAAATGGTACAGATGAACTGGTTTGCAGGGAAGAAATAGAGACACAGAGGTAGAGAACAAACGTATGGACACCAAGTGTGGGAAGCCATGGGGTGGTGGTGGTGGGATGAGTTGGGAGTTTGGGATTGACCTGTATACATGTATATGCATAAAATACATAACTAATAATAACGTGCTGTATAAAAAAATAAATAAAATTTCGAAATTTTAAAAAATAAAATTTAAAAATAAAACAGAAAAAAGTTCTTCCCGTCACACAGATGTATTTATAGGAATGAATTATTTCCATGCTTATATCTATAAATACATAAAAGAGGAATAACATCTAACTTGAAACATAAAAGAAAAAAAAAGTGAACCCACGAGTTATACAGAGGAAAACCCTATCACGGCACTTGCTCCAGTGGTAAACAATTCTGAAATTGGTCAGAGGTGGGGAACCATCTCCCATACAGCCAGCAACCCAACCCCCACGCAAGGAGCGTCCTCATTGCAAAGCTGGGGGACCGTGCCGAGGCATCTGTGAGTAAACGTGAGCTGAGCCCCAGGCCAGCTGCTGCTGAACTGTTCCCACCCTTTCCAGGTAAAACACCTGAATATGTACAAGGGCTTGAAAGCCTAGAGGAAGGACCGTGGAGCCACACCAGCGACAGCACGCAGGCCAACTTGGTGCCTGCAGGCCAGCCAGCGTGGTCCTGGACCCTGGCGCTCTTCCAGAAGCTTTCCATTGCCCTGCCTGAGATACCCCTCCTGTCCCGGCCCCCACTGCTTTTTTCCTTCCTCACCTCTGTCCGGAGAGAAATTCCAGCGGAAGGTATGGGTGACACATCCTCTTCTTTACAGGCGGCAGCCTGGCAACTCCTGCAGAAAGGCCAGCAGAACCCCACTCACACCGGGCCACCCACAAAGCTGTGGCCCCTCACTCCCTCCCACCAGCACAGCCCCGAGACTGCTGACGGGGCAGAGAATATGGAGTCAGGCACAGCTTCAGGGGCTATTGCTGCCTGGAGCTCTGTTTATATTGACCTCAACGAGGCACACCTGGGGAGGGCGGGCCGGCAGGGTAAGGCTGCCCAGGTCAGCTAATCCACAACCCTCAGGGAATCACATTGTTGAAAATGGACCCCGCTAAGGCAGAAGAGAAGCCAAGGGAAAAAAGGACACAATGCCATTTGCAGCACCGTAGATGAGTCTAGAAGTAATCACGTGACTTGTAGTAAGTCAGAAAGTGAAAGACACATATCATATCATATCACTTAGAGGTGTTACCTAAAAATGGATACCAGGGCAGATATTTCCACGGAGAAGGGCAATCACAGATTCATTAAACAAACTTATGGTTCACCAATGGAAAGGTGTGAGGATTGGTTTCATTACGATATCGGGGTTAACAGACATATACAAACACCGGTGACATATATAATCACCAAAGACCTACAGAATACCAAGAGAGGACTACTCAACATTCTGTCATAACGTACATGGGAAAAGGATCCCAAGAAGAACAGTCATCTGTATATGTGTAAAAGAACCACATCTTCCACACCTACAACAAGCCAAACATTGTAATCAAACTTGCTGTAATAAAAAATAAAAACTTAAATTAAAAACACGAACAAGAAGTAGTGAGACAAACGTGAGGGGCTTTCTCCTGGTACATTCCATTCTAAACTCCAATCTAGAACACCACTTCCACTGAGGCTCTCTTGCCCTAGTAACCAGATTTGGTAAGGGTGAACTGCTGCCACCTTGTGGCCGTTTCACACAACAGCAGCTTTAATCCCAACGCTAATGGTCAGTTGATATTCAAAATCATTGCAGGCCTGTAAATGACACCTGCCCTGAAAACAAATCCTGGGGTCACATATCGACCAAAAATTTCAAAGGACGTCCATATTTCAAAACCACCGTTTCAAAAGGCATATTTTACGCACATTAGTGTTCTGCTTCTTTTCCTTTCTTTCCTTTTTTGTTAAAAAACACGGGAATGGAAAAAGGCAGCCCTCAGAATGGGCGAAAATCGTTGCAGACGAATCAATGGACAGAGGTTTAATCTCCAATATATATAAACAGCTCATGCAGCTTAATATTAATAAAACAAACAACCCAATACAAAAATGGGCAGAAGATCTAAAGAGACGTTTCTTCAAAGGAGACACAGAGATGGCCAAGACGCACATGAAAAGCTGCTCAACAGCACTAATTATTAGAGAAATGCAAATCAAAACTACAATGAGGTATCACCTCACACCTGTTAGAATCGGCATCATCAGAAAATCTACAAACAACCAATTCTGGGGAGGGTGTGGACAAAAGGAGCCCTCTTCCACTATTGGTGGGAATGTAAATTGATACAGTCCCTATGGAGAACAGTATGGAGTTTCCTTAAAAAAACTAGAAATAGAATTACCATCTGATCCAGCAATCCCACTTCTGGGCATATACCCAGAGAAAACCATATTTCAAAAAGGCACATTCACCACAATGTTCGTTGCAGCACTATTTACAATAGCCAGGTAATGGAAGCAACCTAAATGCCCACAGACAGATGAATGGATAAAGATGTGGTACATATATAAAATGGAATATGACTCGGCCATAAAAAGGAATGAAACTGGGTCATTTGTAGAGACATCGATGGATCGAGAGACTGTCATACAGAATGAAGTAAGTCAGAAAGAGGAAAACAAATATTGTATATTAATGCATATATGTGGAGCCTAAAAATGGTACAGATGAACTGGTTTGCAGGGAAGAAATAGAGACACAGAGGTAGAGAACAAACGTATGGACACCAAGTGTGGGAAGCCATGGGGTGGTGGTGGTGGGATGAGTTGGGAGTTTGGGATTGACCTGTATACATGTATACGCATAAAATACATAACTAATAATAACGTGCTGTATAAAAAAATAAATAAAATTTCAAAATTTTAAAAAATAAAATTTAAAAATAAAACAGAAAAAAGTTCTTCCCGTCACACAGATGTATTTATAGGAATGAATTATTTCCATGCTTATATCTATAAATACATAAAAGAGGAATAACATCTAACTTGAAACATAAAAGAAAAAAAAAGTGAACCCACGAGTTATACAGAGGAAAACCCTATCACGGCACTTGCTCCAGTGGTAAACAATTCTGAAATTGGTCAGAGGTGGGGAACCATCTCCCATACAGCCAGCAACCCAACCCCCACGCAAGGAGTGTCCTCATTGCAAAGCTGGGGGACCGTGCCGAGGCATCTGTGAGTAAACGTGAGCTGAGCCCCAGGCCAGCTGCTGCTGAACTGTTCCCACCCTTTCCAGGTAAAACACCTGAATATGTACAAGGGCTTGAAAGCCTAGAGGAAGGACCGTGGAGCCACACCAGCGACAGCACGCAGGCCAACTTGGTGCCTGCAGGCCAGCCAGTGTGGTCCTGGACCCTGGCGCTCTTCCAGAAGCTTTCCATTGCCCTGCCTGAGATACCCCTCCTGTCCCGGCCCCCACTGCTTTTTTCCTTCCTCACCTCTGTCCGGAGAGAAATTCCAGCGGAAGGTATGGGTGACACATCCTCTTCTTTACAGGCGGCAGCCTGGCAACTCCTGCAGAAAGGCCAGCAGAACCCCACTCACACCGGGCCACCCACAAAGCTGTGGCCCCTCACTCCCTCCCACCAGCACAGCCCCGAGACTGCTGACGGGGCAGAGAATATGGAGTCAGGCACAGCTTCAGGGGCTATTGCTGCCTGGAGCTCTGTTTATATTGACCTCAACGAGGCACACCTGGGGAGGGCGGGCCGGCAGGGTAAGGCTGCCCAGGTCAGCTAATCCACAACCCTCAGGGAATCACATTGTTGAAAATGGACCCCGCTAAGGCAGAAGAGAAGCCAAGGGAAAAATGGACACAATGCCATTTGCAGCACCGTAGATGAGTCTAGAAGTAATCACGTGACTTGTAGTAAGTCAGAAAGTGAAAGACACATATCATATCATATCACTTATAGGTGTTACCTAAAAATGGATACCAGGGCAGATATTTCCACGGAGAAGGGCAATCACAGATTCATTAAACAAACTTATGGTTCACCAATGGAAAGGTGTGAGGATTGGTTTCATTACGATATCGGGGTTAACAGACATATACAAACACCGGTGACATATATAATCACCAAAGACCTACAGAATACCAAGAGAGGACTACTCAACATTCTGTCATAACGTACATGGGAAAAGGATCCCAAGAAGAACAGTCATCTGTATATGTGTAAAAGAACCACATCTTCCACACCTACAACAAGCCAAACATTGTAATCAAACTTGCTGTAATAAAAAATAAAAACTTAAATTAAAAACACGAACAAGAAGTAGTGAGACAAACGTGAGGGGCTTTCTCCTGGTACATTCCATTCTAAACTCCAATCTAGAACACCACTTCCACTGAGGCTCTCTTGCCCTAGTAACCAGATTTGGTAAGGGTGAACTGCTGCCACCTTGTGGCCGTTTCACACAACAGCAGCTTTAATCCCAACGCTAATGGTCAGTTGATATTCAAAATCATTGCAGGCCTGTAAATGACACCTGCCCTGAAAACAAATCCTGGGGTCACATATCGACCAAAAATTTCAAAGGACGTCCATATTTCAAAACCACCGTTTCAAAAGGCATATTTTACGCACATTAGTGTTCTGCTTCTTTTCCTTTCTTTCCTTTTTTGTTAAAAAACACGGGAATGGAAAAAGGCATCCCTCAGAATGGGCGAAAATCGTTGCAGACGAATCAATGGACAGAGGTTTAATCTCCAATATATATAAACAGCTCATGCAGCTTAATATTAGAAAAACAAACAACCCAAAAAAATGGGCAGAAGATCTAAAGAGACGTTTCTTCAAAGGAGACACAGAGATGGCCAAGACGCACATGAAAAGCTGCTCAACAGCACTAATTATTAGAGAAATGCAAATCAAAACTACAATGAGGTATCACCTCACACCTGTTAGAATCGGCATCCTCAGAAAATCTACAAACAACCAATTCTGGGGAGGGTGTGGACAAAAGGAGCCCTCTTCCACTATTGGTGGGAATGTAAATTGATACAGTCCCTATGGAGAACAGTATGGAGTTTCCTTAAAAAAACTAGAAATAGAATTACCATCTGATCCAGCAATCCCACTTCTGGGCATATACCGAGAGAAAACCGTATTTCAAAAAGGCACATTCACCACAATGTTCGTTGCAGCACTATTTACAATAGCCAGGTAATGGAAGCAACCTAAATGCCCACAGACAGATGAATGGATAAAGATGTGGTACATATATAAAATGGAATATGACTCGGCCATAAAAAGGAATGAAACTGGGTCATTTGTAGAGACATCGATGGATCGAGAGACTGTCATACAGAATGAAGTAAGTCAGAAAGAGGAAAACAAATATTGTATATTAATGCATATATGTGGAGTCTAAAAATGGTACAGATGAACTGGTTTGCAGGGAAGAAATAGAGACACAGAGGTAGAGAACAAACGTATGGACACCAAGTGTGGGAAGCCATGGGGTGGTGGTGGTGGGATGAGTTGGGAGTTTGGGATTGACCTGTATACATGTATATGCATAAAATACATAACTAATAATAACGTGCTGTATAAAAAAATAAATAAAATTTCGAAATTTTAAAAAATAAAATTTAAAAATAAAACAGAAAAAAGTTCTTCCCGTCACACAGATGTATTTATAGGAATGAATTATTTCCATGCTTATATCTATAAATACATAAAAGAGGAATAACATCTAACTTGAAACATAAAAGAAAAAAAAAGTGAACCCACGAGTTATACAGAGGAAAACCCTATCACGGCACTTGCTCCAGTGGTAAACAATTCTGAAATTGGTCAGAGGTGGGGAACCATCTCCCATACAGCCAGCAACCCAACCCCCACGCAAGGAGCGTCCTCATTGCAAAGCTGGGGGACCGTGCCGAGGCATCTGTGAGTAAACGTGAGCTGAGCCCCAGGCCAGCTGCTGCTGAACTGTTCCCACCCTTTCCAGGTAAAACACCTGAATATGTACAAGGGCTTGAAAGCCTAGAGGAAGGACCGTGGAGCCACACCAGCGACAGCACGCAGGCCAACTTGGTGCCTGCAGGCCAGCCAGCGTGGTCCTGGACCCTGGCGCTCTTCCAGAAGCTTTCCATTGCCCTGCCTGAGATACCCCTCCTGTCCCGGCCCCCACTGCTTTTTTCCTTCCTCACCTCTGTCCGGAGAGAAATTCCAGCGGAAGGTATGGGTGACACATCCTCTTCTTTACAGGCGGCAGCCTGGCAACTCCTGCAGAAAGGCCAGCAGAACCCCACTCACACCGGGCCACCCACAAAGCTGTGGCCCCTCACTCCCTCCCACCAGCACAGCCCCGAGACTGCTGACGGGGCAGAGAATATGGAGTCAGGCACAGCTTCAGGGGCTATTGCTGCCTGGAGCTCTGTTTATATTGACCTCAACGAGGCACACCTGGGGAGGGCGGGCCGGCAGGGTAAGGCTGCCCAGGTCAGCTAATCCACAACCCTCAGGGAATCACATTGTTGAAAATGGACCCCGCTAAGGCAGAAGAGAAGCCAAGGGAAAAAAGGACACAATGCCATTTGCAGCACCGTAGATGAGTCTAGAAGTAATCACGTGACTTGTAGTAAGTCAGAAAGTGAAAGACACATATCATATCATATCACTTAGAGGTGTTACCTAAAAATGGATACCAGGGCAGATATTTCCACGGAGAAGGGCAATCACAGATTCATTAAACAAACTTATGGTTCACCAATGGAAAGGTGTGAGGATTGGTTTCATTATGATATCGGGGTTAACAGACATATACAAACACCGGTGACATATATAATCACCAAAGACCTACAGAATACCAAGAGAGGACTACTCAACATTCTGTCATAACGTACATGGGAAAAGGATCCCAAGAAGAACAGTCATCTGTATATGTGTAAAAGAACCACATCTTCCACACCTACAACAAGCCAAACATTGTAATCAAACTTGCTGTAATAAAAAATAAAAACTTAAATTAAAAACACGAACAAGAAGTAGTGAGACAAACGTGAGGGGCTTTCTCCTGGTACATTCCATTCTAAACTCCAATCTAGAACACCACTTCCACTGAGGCTCTCTTGCCCTAGTAACCAGATTTGGTAAGGGTGAACTGCTGCCACCTTGTGGCCGTTTCACACAACAGCAGCTTTAATCCCAACGCTAATGGTCAGTTGATATTCAAAATCATTGCAGGCCTGTAAATGACACCTGCCCTGAAAACAAATCCTGGGGTCACATATCGACCAAAAATTTCAAAGGACGTCCATATTTCAAAACCACCGTTTCAAAAGGCATATTTTACGCACATTAGTGTTCTGCTTCTTTTCCTTTCTTTCCTTTTTTGTTAAAAAACACGGGAATGGAAAAAGGCATCCCTCAGAATGGGCGAAAATCGTTGCAGACGAATCAATGGACAGAGGTTTAATCTCCAATATATATAAACAGCTCATGCAGCTTAATATTAATAAAACAAACAACCCAATACAAAAATGGGCAGAAGATCTAAAGAGACGTTTCTTCAAAGGAGACACAGAGATGGCCAAGACGCACATGAAAAGCTGCTCAACAGCACTAATTATTAGAGAAATGCAAATCAAAACTACAATGAGGTATCACCTCACACCTGTTAGAATCGGCATCATCAGAAAATCTACAAACAACCAATTCTGGGGAGGGTGTGGACAAAAGGAGCCCTCTTCCACTATTGGTGGGAATGTAAATTGATACAGTCCCTATGGAGAACAGTATGGAGTTTCCTTAAAAAAACTAGAAATAGAATTACCATCTGATCCAGCAATCCCACTTCTGGGCATATACCCAGAGAAAACCATATTTCAAAAAGGCACATTCACCACAATGTTCGTTGCAGCACTATTTACAATAGCCAGGTAATGGAAGCAACCTAAATGCCCACAGACAGATGAATGGATAAAGATGTGGTACATATATAAAATGGAATATGACTCGGCCATAAAAAGGAATGAAACTGGGTCATTTGTAGAGACATCGATGGATCGAGAGACTGTCATACAGAATGAAGTAAGTCAGAAAGAGGAAAACAAATATTGTATATTAATGCATATATGTGGAGCCTAAAAATGGTACAGATGAACTGGTTTGCAGGGAAGAAATAGAGACACAGAGGTAGAGAACAAACGTATGGACACCAAGTTTGGGAAGCCATGGGGTGGTGGTGGTGGGATGAGTTGGGAGTTTGGGATTGACCTGTATACATGTATACGCATAAAATACATAACTAATAATAACGTGCTGTATAAAAAAATAAATAAAATTTCAAAATTTTAAAAAATAAAATTTAAAAATAAAACAGAAAAAAGTTCTTCCCGTCACACAGATGTATTTATAGGAATGAATTATTTCCATGCTTATATCTATAAATACATAAAAGAGGAATAACATCTAACTTGAAACATAAAAGAAAAAAAAAGTGAACCCACGAGTTATACAGAGGAAAACCCTATCACGGCACTTGCTCCAGTGGTAAACAATTCTGAAATTGGTCAGAGGTGGGGAACCATCTCCCATACAGCCAGCAACCCAACCCCCACGCAAGGAGTGTCCTCATTGCAAAGCTGGGGGACCGTGCCGAGGCATCTGTGAGTAAACGTGAGCTGAGCCCCAGGCCAGCTGCTGCTGAACTGTTCCCACCCTTTCCAGGTAAAACACCTGAATATGTACAAGGGCTTGAAAGCCTAGAGGAAGGACCGTGGAGCCACACCAGCGACAGCACGCAGGCCAACTTGGTGCCTGCAGGCCAGCCAGTGTGGTCCTGGACCCTGGCGCTCTTCCAGAAGCTTTCCATTGCCCTGCCTGAGATACCCCTCCTGTCCCGGCCCCCACTGCTTTTTTCCTTCCTCACCTCTGTCCGGAGAGAAATTCCAGCGGAAGGTATGGGTGACACATCCTCTTCTTTACAGGCGGCAGCCTGGCAAC
This sequence comes from Mesoplodon mirus, assembly GCF_964341445.2. Lineage (NCBI taxonomy): Eukaryota > Metazoa > Chordata > Mammalia > Artiodactyla > Ziphiidae > Mesoplodon > Mesoplodon mirus. The sequence goes on along the minus strand of NW_028295625.1, from coordinate 328,273 downwards.
TCCTGCAGAAAGGCCAGCAGAACCCCACTCACACCGGGCCACCCACAAAGCTGTGGCCCCTCACTCCCTCCCACCAGCACAGCCCCGAGACTGCTGACGGGGCAGAGAATATGGAGTCAGGCACAGCTTCAGGGGCTATTGCTGCCTGGAGCTCTGTTTATATTGACCTCAACGAGGCACACCTGGGGAGGGCGGGCCGGCAGGGTAAGGCTGCCCAGGTCAGCTAATCCACAACCCTCAGGGAATCACATTGTTGAAAATGGACCCCGCTAAGGCAGAAGAGAAGCCAAGGGAAAAAAGGACACAATGCCATTTGCAGCACCGTAGATGAGTCTAGAAGTAATCACGTGACTTGTAGTAAGTCAGAAAGTGAAAGACACATATCATATCATATCACTTAGAGGTGTTACCTAAAAATGGATACCAGGGCAGATATTTCCACGGAGAAGGGCAATCACAGATTCATTAAACAAACTTATGGTTCACCAATGGAAAGGTGTGAGGATTGGTTTCATTATGATATCGGGGTTAACAGACATATACAAACACCGGTGACATATATAATCACCAAAGACCTACAGAATACCAAGAGAGGACTACTCAACATTCTGTCATAACGTACATGGGAAAAGGATCCCAAGAAGAACAGTCATCTGTATATGTGTAAAAGAACCACATCTTCCACACCTACAACAAGCCAAACATTGTAATCAAACTTGCTGTAATAAAAAATAAAAACTTAAATTAAAAACACGAACAAGAAGTAGTGAGACAAACGTGAGGGGCTTTCTCCTGGTACATTCCATTCTAAACTCCAATCTAGAACACCACTTCCACTGAGGCTCTCTTGCCCTAGTAACCAGATTTGGTAAGGGTGAACTGCTGCCACCTTGTGGCCGTTTCACACAACAGCAGCTTTAATCCCAACGCTAATGGTCAGTTGATATTCAAAATCATTGCAGGCCTGTAAATGACACCTGCCCTGAAAACAAATCCTGGGGTCACATATCGACCAAAAATTTCAAAGGACGTCCATATTTCAAAACCACCGTTTCAAAAGGCATATTTTACGCACATTAGTGTTCTGCTTCTTTTCCTTTCTTTCCTTTTTTGTTAAAAAACACGGGAATGGAAAAAGGCATCCCTCAGAATGGGCGAAAATCGTTGCAGACGAATCAATGGACAGAGGTTTAATCTCCAATATATATAAACAGCTCATGCAGCTTAATATTAATAAAACAAACAACCCAATACAAAAATGGGCAGAAGATCTAAAGAGACGTTTCTTCAAAGGAGACACAGAGATGGCCAAGACGCACATGAAAAGCTGCTCAACAGCACTAATTATTAGAGAAATGCAAATCAAAACTACAATGAGGTATCACCTCACACCTGTTAGAATCGGCATCATCAGAAAATCTACAAACAACCAATTCTGGGGAGGGTGTGGACAAAAGGAGCCCTCTTCCACTATTGGTGGGAATGTAAATTGATACAGTCCCTATGGAGAACAGTATGGAGTTTCCTTAAAAAAACTAGAAATAGAATTACCATCTGATCCAGCAATCCCACTTCTGGGCATATACCCAGAGAAAACCATATTTCAAAAATGCACATTCACCACAATGTTCGTTGCAGCACTATTTACAATAGCCAGGTAATGGAAGCAACCTAAATGCCCACAGACAGATGAATGGATAAAGATGTGGTACATATATAAAATGGAATATGACTCGGCCATAAAAAGGAATGAAACTGGGTCATTTGTAGAGACATCGATGGATCGAGAGACTGTCATACAGAATGAAGTAAGTCAGAAAGAGGAAAACAAATATTGTATATTAATGCATATATGTGGAGCCTAAAAATGGTACAGATGAACTGGTTTGCAGGGAAGAAATAGAGACACAGAGGTAGAGAACAAACGTATGGACACCAAGTGTGGGAAGCCATGGGGTGGTGGTGGTGGGATGAGTTGGGAGTTTGGGATTGACCTGTATACATGTATATGCATAAAATACATAACTAATAATAACGTGCTGTATAAAAAAATAAATAAAATTTCGAAATTTTAAAAAATAAAATTTAAAAATAAAACAGAAAAAAGTTCTTCCCGTCACACAGATGTATTTATAGGAATGAATTATTTCCATGCTTATATCTATAAATACATAAAAGAGGAATAACATCTAACTTGAAACATAAAAGAAAAAAAAAGTGAACCCACGAGTTATACAGAGGAAAACCCTATCACGGCACTTGCTCCAGTGGTAAACAATTCTGAAATTGGTCAGAGGTGGGGAACCATCTCCCATACAGCCAGCAACCCAACCCCCACGCAAGGAGCGTCCTCATTGCAAAGCTGGGGGACCGTGCCGAGGCATCTGTGAGTAAACGTGAGCTGAGCCCCAGGCCAGCTGTTGCTGAACTGTTCCCACCCTTTCCAGGTAAAACACCTGAATATGTACAAGGGCTTGAAAGCCTAGAGGAAGGACCGTGGAGCCACACCAGCGACAGCACGCAGGCCAACTTGGTGCCTGCAGGCCAGCCAGCGTGGTCCTGGACCCTGGCGCTCTTCCAGAAGCTTTCCATTGCCCTGCCTGAGATACCCCTCCTGTCCCGGCCCCCACTGCTTTTTTCCTTCCTCACCTCTGTCCGGAGAGAAATTCCAGCGGAAGGTATGGGTGACACATCCTCTTCTTTACAGGCGGCAGCCTGGCAACTCCTGCAGAAAGGCCAGCAGAACCCCACTCACACCGGGCCACCCACAAAGCTGTGGCCCCTCACTCCCTCCCACCAGCACAGCCCCGAGACTGCTGACGGGGCAGAGAATATGGAGTCAGGCACAGCTTCAGGGGCTATTGCTGCCTGGAGCTCTGTTTATATTGACCTCAACGAGGCACACCTGGGGAGGGCGGGCCGGCAGGGTAAGGCTGCCCAGGTCAGCTAATCCACAACCCTCAGGGAATCACATTGTTGAAAATGGACCCCGCTAAGGCAGAAGAGAAGCCAAGGGAAAAAAGGACACAATGCCATTTGCAGCACCGTAGATGAGTCTAGAAGTAATCACGTGACTTGTAGTAAGTCAGAAAGTGAAAGACACATATCATATCATATCACTTATAGGTGTTACCTAAAAATGGATACCAGGGCAGATATTTCCACGGAGAAGGGCAATCACAGATTCATTAAACAAACTTATGGTTCACCAATGGAAAGGTGTGAGGATTGGTTTCATTACGATATCGGGGTTAACAGACATATACAAACACCGGTGACATATATAATCACCAAAGACCTACAGAATACCAAGAGAGGACTACTCAACATTCTGTCATAACGTACATGGGAAAAGGATCCCAAGAAGAACAGTCATCTGTATATGTGTAAAAGAACCACATCTTCCACACCTACAACAAGCCAAACATTGTAATCAAACTTGCTGTAATAAAAAATAAAAACTTAAATTAAAAACACGAACAAGAAGTAGTGAGACAAACGTGAGGGGCTTTCTCCTGGTACATTCCATTCTAAACTCCAATCTAGAACACCACTTCCACTGAGGCTCTCTTGCCCTAGTAACCAGATTTGGTAAGGGTGAACTGCTGCCACCTTGTGGCCGTTTCACACAACAGCAGCTTTAATCCCAACGCTAATGGTCAGTTGATATTCAAAATCATTGCAGGCCTGTAAATGACACCTGCCCTGAAAACAAATCCTGGGGTCACATATCGACCAAAAATTTCAAAGGACGTCCATATTTCAAAACCACCGTTTCAAAAGGCATATTTTACGCACATTAATGTTCTGCTTCTTTTCCTTTCTTTCCTTTTTTGTTAAAAAACACGGGAATGGAAAAAGGCATCCCTCAGAATGGGCGAAAATCGTTGCAGACGAATCAATGGACAGAGGTTTAATCTCCAATATATATAAACAGCTCATGCAGCTTAATATTAATAAAACAAACAACCCAATACAAAAATGGGCAGAAGATCTAAAGAGACGTTTCTTCAAAGGAGACACAGAGATGGCCAAGACGCACATGAAAAGCTGCTCAACAGCACTAATTATTAGAGAAATGCAAATCAAAACTACAATGAGGTATCACCTCACACCTGTTAGAATCGGCATCATCAGAAAATCTACAAACAACCAATTCTGGGGAGGGTGTGGACAAAAGGAGCCCTCTTCCACTATTGGTGGGAATGTAAATTGATACAGTCCCTATGGAGAACAGTATGGAGTTTCCTTAAAAAAACTAGAAATAGAATTACCATCTGATCCAGCAATCCCACTTCTGGGCATATACCCAGAGAAAACCATATTTCAAAAAGGCACATTCACCACAATGTTCGTTGCAGCACTATTTACAATAGCCAGGTAATGGAAGCAACCTAAATGCCCACAGACAGATGAATGGATAAAGATGTGGTACATATATAAAATGGAATATGACTCGGCCATAAAAAGGAATGAAACTGGGTCATTTGTAGAGACATCGATGGATCGAGAGACTGTCATACAGAATGAAGTAAGTCAGAAAGAGGAAAACAAATATTGTATATTAATGCATATATGTGGAGCCTAAAAATGGTACAGATGAACTGGTTTGCAGGGAAGAAATAGAGACACAGAGGTAGAGAACAAACGTATGGACACCAAGTGTGGGAAGCCATGGGGTGGTGGTGGTGGGATGAGTTGGGAGTTTGGGATTGACCTGTATACATGTATATGCATAAAATACATAACTAATAATAACGTGCTGTATAAAAAAATAAATAAAATTTCGAAATTTTAAAAAATAAAATTTAAAAATAAAACAGAAAAAAGTTCTTCCCGTCACACAGATGTATTTATAGGAATGAATTATTTCCATGCTTATATCTATAAATACATAAAAGAGGAATAACATCTAACTTGAAACATAAAAGAAAAAAAAGTGAACCCACGAGTTATACAGAGGAAAACCCTATCACGGCACTTGCTCCAGTGGTAAACAATTCTGAAATTGGTCAGAGGTGGGGAACCATCTCCCATACAGCCAGCAACCCAACCCCCACGCAAGGAGCGTCCTCATTGCAAAGCTGGGGGACCGTGCCGAGGCATCTGTGAGTAAACGTGAGCTGAGCCCCAGGCCAGCTGCTGCTGAACTGTTCCCACCCTTTCCAGGTAAAACACCTGAATATGTACAAGGGCTTGAAAGCCTAGAGGAAGGACCGTGGAGCCACACCAGCGACAGCACGCAGGCCAACTTGGTGCCTGCAGGCCAGCCAGCGTGGTCCTGGACCCTGGCGCTCTTCCAGAAGCTTTCCATTGCCCTGCCTGAGATACCCCTCCTGTCCCGGCCCCCACTGCTTTTTTCCTTCCTCACCTCTGTCCGGAGAGAAATTCCAGCGGAAGGTATGGGTGACACATCCTCTTCTTTACAGGCGGCAGCCTGGCAACTCCTGCAGAAAGGCCAGCAGAACCCCACTCACACCGGGCCACCCACAAAGCTGTGGCCCCTCACTCCCTCCCACCAGCACAGCCCCGAGACTGCTGACGGGGCAGAGAATATGGAGTCAGGCACAGCTTCAGGGGCTATTGCTGCCTGGAGCTCTGTTTATATTGACCTCAACGAGGCACACCTGGGGAGGGCGGGCCGGCAGGGTAAGGCTGCCCAGGTCAGCTAATCCACAACCCTCAGGGAATCACATTGTTGAAAATGGACCCCGCTAAGGCAGAAGAGAAGCCAAGGGAAAAAAGGACACAATGCCATTTGCAGCACCGTAGATGAGTCTAGAAGTAATCACGTGACTTGTAGTAAGTCAGAAAGTGAAAGACACATATCATATCATATCACTTAGAGGTGTTACCTAAAAATGGATACCAGGGCAGATATTTCCACGGAGAAGGGCAATCACAGATTCATTAAACAAACTTATGGTTCACCAATGGAAAGGTGTGAGGATTGGTTTCATTACGATATCGGGGTTAACAGACATATACAAACACCGGTGACATATATAATCACCAAAGACCTACAGAATACCAAGAGAGGACTACTCAACATTCTGTCATAACGTACATGGGAAAAGGATCCCAAGAAGAACAGTCATCTGTATATGTGTAAAAGAACCACATCTTCCACACCTACAACAAGCCAAACATTGTAATCAAACTTGCTGTAATAAAAAATAAAAACTTAAATTAAAAACACGAACAAGAAGTAGTGAGACAAACGTGAGGGGCTTTCTCCTGGTACATTCCATTCTAAACTCCAATCTAGAACACCACTTCCACTGAGGCTCTCTTGCCCTAGTAACCAGATTTGGTAAGGGTGAACTGCTGCCACCTTGTGGCCGTTTCACACAACAGCAGCTTTAATCCCAACGCTAATGGTCAGTTGATATTCAAAATCATTGCAGGCCTGTAAATGACACCTGCCCTGAAAACAAATCCTGGGGTCACATATCGACCAAAAATTTCAAAGGACGTCCATATTTCAAAACCACCGTTTCAAAAGGCATATTTTACGCACATTAGTGTTCTGCTTCTTTTCCTTTCTTTCCTTTTTTGTTAAAAAACACGGGAATGGAAAAAGGCATCCCTCAGAATGGGCGAAAATCGTTGCAGATGAATCAATGGACAGAGGTTTAATCTCCAATATATATAAACAGCTCATGCAGCTTAATATTAGAAAAAACAAACACCCCAAAAAAATGGGCAGAAGATCTAAAGAGACGTTTCTTCAAAGGAGACACAGAGATGGCCAAGACGCACATGAAAAGCTGCTCAACAGCACTAATTATTAGAGAAATGCAAATCAAAACTACAATGAGGTATCACCTCACACCTGTTAGAATCGGCATCATCAGAAAATCTACAAACAACCAATTCTGGGGAGGGTGTGGACAAAAGGAGCCCTCTTCCACTATTGGTGGGAATGTAAATTGATACAGTCCCTATGGAGAACAGTATGGAGTTTCCTTAAAATAACTAGAAATAGAATTACCATCTGATCCAGCAATCCCACTTCTGGGCATATACCCAGAGAAAACCGTATTTCAAAAAGGCACATTCACCACAATGTTCGTTGCAGCACTATTTACAATAGCCAGGTAATGGAAGCAACCTAAATGCCCACAGACAGATGAATGGATAAAGATGTGGTACATATATAAAATGGAATATGACTCGGCCATAAAAAGGAATGAAACTGGGTCATTTGTAGAGAAATCGATGGATCGAGAGACTGTCATACAGAATGAAGTAAGTCAGAAAGAGGAAAACAAATATTGTATATTAATGCATATATGTGGAGCCTAAAAATGGTACAGATGAACTGGTTTGCAGGGAAGAAATAGAGACACAGAGGTAGAGAACAAACGTATGGACACCAAGTGTGGGAAGCCATGGGGTGGTGGTGGTGGGATGAGTTGGGAGTTTGGGATTGACCTGTATACATGTATATGCATAAAATACATAACTAATAATAACGTGCTGTATAAAAAAATAAATAAAATTTCGAAATTTTAAAAAATAAAATTTAAAAATAAAACAGAAAAAAGTTCTTCCCGTCACACAGATGTATTTATAGGAATGAATTATTTCCATGCTTATATCTATAAATACATAAAAGAGGAATAACATCTAACTTGAAACATAAAAGAAAAAAAAAGTGAACCCACGAGTTATACAGAGGAAAACCCTATCACGGCACTTGCTCCAGTGGTAAACAATTCTGAAATTGGTCAGAGGTGGGGAACCATCTCCCATACAGCCAGCAACCCAACCCCCACGCAAGGAGCGTCCTCATTGCAAAGCTGGGGGACCGTGCCGAGGCATCTGTGAGTAAACGTGAGCTGAGCCCCAGGCCAGCTGCTGCTGAACTGTTCCCACCCTTTCCAGGTAAAACACCTGAATATGTACAAGGGCTTGAAAGCCTAGAGGAAGGACCGTGGAGCCACACCAGCGACAGCACGCAGGCCAACTTGGTGCCTGCAGGCCAGCCAGCGTGGTCCTGGACCCTGGCGCTCTTCCAGAAGCTTTCCATTGCCCTGCCTGAGATACCCCTCCTGTCCCGGCCCCCACTGCTTTTTTCCTTCCTCACCTCTGTCCGGAGAGAAATTCCAGCGGAAGGTATGGGTGACACATCCTCTTCTTTACAGGCGGCAGCCTGGCAACTCCTGCAGAAAGGCCAGCAGAACCCCACTCACACCGGGCCACCCACAAAGCTGTGGCCCCTCACTCCCTCCCACCAGCACAGCCCCGAGACTGCTGACGGGGCAGAGAATATGGAGTCAGGCACAGCTTCAGGGGCTATTGCTGCCTGGAGCTCTGTTTATATTGACCTCAACGAGGCACACCTGGGGAGGGCGGGCCGGCAGGGTAAGGCTGCCCAGGTCAGCTAATCCACAACCCTCAGGGAATCACATTGTTGAAAATGGACCCCGCTAAGGCAGAAGAGAAGCCAAGGGAAAAAAGGACACAATGCCATTTGCAGCACCGTAGATGAGTCTAGAAGTAATCACGTGACTTGTAGTAAGTCAGAAAGTGAAAGACACATATCATATCATATCACTTAGAGGTGTTACCTAAAAATGGATACCAGGGCAGATATTTCCACGGAGAAGGGCAATCACAGATTCATTAAACAAACTTATGGTTCACCAATGGAAAGGTGTGAGGATTGGTTTCATTACGATATCGGGGTTAACAGACATATACAAACACCGGTGACATATATAATCACCAAAGACCTACAGAATACCAAGAGAGGACTACTCAACATTCTGTCATAACGTACATGGGAAAAGGATCCCAAGAAGAACAGTCATCTGTATATGTGTAAAAGAACCACATCTTCCACACCTACAACAAGCCAAACATTGTAATCAAACTTGCTGTAATAAAAAATAAAAACTTAAATTAAAAACACGAACAAGAAGTAGTGAGACAAACGTGAGGGGCTTTCTCCTGGTACATTCCATTCTAAACTCCAATCTAGAACACCACTTCCACTGAGGCTCTCTTGCCCTAGTAACCAGATTTGGTAAGGGTGAACTGCTGCCACCTTGTGGCCGTTTCACACAACAGCAGCTTTAATCCCAACGCTAATGGTCAGTTGATATTCAAAATCATTGCAGGCCTGTAAATGACACCTGCCCTGAAAACAAATCCTGGGGTCACATATCGACCAAAAATTTCAAAGGACGTCCATATTTCAAAACCACCGTTTCAAAAGGCATATTTTACGCACATTAATGTTCTGCTTCTTTTCCTTTCTTTCCTTTTTTGTTAAAAAACACGGGAATGGAAAAAGGCATCCCTCAGAATGGGCGAAAATCGTTGCAGACGAATCAATGGACAGAGGTTTAATCTCCAATATATATAAACAGCTCATGCAGCTTAATATTAATAAAACAAACAACCCAATACAAAAATGGGCAGAAGATCTAAAGAGACGTTTCTTCAAAGGAGACACAGAGATGGCCAAGACGCACATGAAAAGCTGCTCAACAGCACTAATTATTAGAGAAATGCAAATCAAAACTACAATGAGGTATCACCTCACACCTGTTAGAATCGGCATCATCAGAAAATCTACAAACAACCAATTCTGGGGAGGGTGTGGACAAAAGGAGCCCTCTTCCACTATTGGTGGGAATGTAAATTGATACAGTCCCTATGGAGAACAGTATGGAGTTTCCTTAAAAAAACTAGAAATAGAATTACCATCTGATCCAGCAATCCCACTTCTGGGCATATACCCAGAGAAAACCATATTTCAAAAAGGCACATTCACCACAATGTTCGTTGCAGCACTATTTACAATAGCCAGGTAATGGAAGCAACCTAAATGCCCACAGACAGATGAATGGATAAAGATGTGGTACATATATAAAATGGAATATGACTCGGCCATAAAAAGGAATGAAACTGGGTCATTTGTAGAGACATCGATGGATCGAGAGACTGTCATACAGAATGAAGTAAGTCAGAAAGAGGAAAACAAATATTGTATATTAATGCATATATGTGGAGCCTAAAAATGGTACAGATGAACTGGTTTGCAGGGAAGAAATAGAGACACAGAGGTAGAGAACAAACGTATGGACACCAAGTGTGGGAAGCCATGGGGTGGTGGTGGTGGGATGAGTTGGGAGTTTGGGATTGACCTGTATACATGTATATGCATAAAATACATAACTAATAATAACGTGCTGTATAAAAAAATAAATAAAATTTCGAAATTTTAAAAAATAAAATTTAAAAATAAAACAGAAAAAAGTTCTTCCCGTCACACAGATGTATTTATAGGAATGAATTATTTCCATGCTTATATCTATAAATACATAAAAGAGGAATAACATCTAACTTGAAACATAAAAGAAAAAAAAAGTGAACCCACGAGTTATACAGAGGAAAACCCTATCACGGCACTTGCTCCAGTGGTAAACAATTCTGAAATTGGTCAGAGGTGGGGAACCATCTCCCATACAGCCAGCAACCCAACCCCCACGCAAGGAGCGTCCTCATTGCAAAGCTGGGGGACCGTGCCGAGGCATCTGTGAGTAAACGTGAGCTGAGCCCCAGGCCAGCTGCTGCTGAACTGTTCCCACCCTTTCCAGGTAAAACACCTGAATATGTACAAGGGCTTGAAAGCCTAGAGGAAGGACCGTGGAGCCACACCAGCGACAGCACGCAGGCCAACTTGGTGCCTGCAGGCCAGCCAGCGTGGTCCTGGACCCTGGCGCTCTTCCAGAAGCTTTCCATTGCCCTGCCTGAGATACCCCTCCTGTCCCGGCCCCCACTGCTTTTTTCCTTCCTCACCTCTGTCCGGAGAGAAATTCCAGCGGAAGGTATGGGTGACACATCCTCTTCTTTACAGGCGGCAGCCTGGCAACTCCTGCAGAAAGGCCAGCAGAACCCCACTCACACCGGGCCACCCACAAAGCTGTGGCCCCTCACTCCCTCCCACCAGCACAGCCCCGAGACTGCTGACGGGGCAGAGAATATGGAGTCAGGCACAGCTTCAGGGGCTATTGCTGCCTGGAGCTCTGTTTATATTGACCTCAACGAGGCACACCTGGGGAGGGCGGGCCGGCAGGGTAAGGCTGCCCAGGTCAGCTAATCCACAACCCTCAGGGAATCACATTGTTGAAAATGGACCCCGCTAAGGCAGAAGAGAAGCCAAGGGAAAAAAGGACACAATGCCATTTGCAGCACCGTAGATGAGTCTAGAAGTAATCACGTGACTTGTAGTAAGTCAGAAAGTGAAAGACACATATCATATCATATCACTTAGAGGTGTTACCTAAAAATGGATACCAGGGCAGATATTTCCACGGAGAAGGGCAATCACAGATTCATTAAACAAACTTATGGTTCACCAATGGAAAGGTGTGAGGATTGGTTTCATTACGATATCGGGGTTAACAGACATATACAAACACCGGTGACATATATAATCACCAAAGACCTACAGAATACCAAGAGAGGACTACTCAACATTCTGTCATAACGTACATGGGAAAAGGATCCCAAGAAGAACAGTCATCTGTATATGTGTAAAAGAACCACATCTTCCACACCTACAACAAGCCAAACATTGTAATCAAACTTGCTGTAATAAAAAATAAAAACTTAAATTAAAAACACGAACAAGAAGTAGTGAGACAAACGTGAGGGGCTTTCTCCTGGTACATTCCATTCTAAACTCCAATCTAGAACACCACTTCCACTGAGGCTCTCTTGCCCTAGTAACCAGATTTGGTAAGGGTGAACTGCTGCCACCTTGTGGCCGTTTCACACAACAGCAGCTTTAATCCCAACGCTAATGGTCAGTTGATATTCAAAATCATTGCAGGCCTGTAAATGACACCTGCCCTGAAAACAAATCCTGGGGTCACATATCGACCAAAAATTTCAAAGGACGTCCATATTTCAAAACCACCGTTTCAAAAGGCATATTTTACGCACATTAGTGTTCTGCTTCTTTTCCTTTCTTTCCTTTTTTGTTAAAAAACACGGGAATGGAAAAAGGCATCCCTCAGAATGGGCGAAAATCGTTGCAGATGAATCAATGGACAGAGGTTTAATCTCCAATATATATAAACAGCTCATGCAGCTTAATATTAGAAAAAACAAACACCCCAAAAAAATGGGCAGAAGATCTAAAGAGACGTTTCTTCAAAGGAGACACAGAGATGGCCAAGACGCACATGAAAAGCTGCTCAACAGCACTAATTATTAGAGAAATGCAAATCAAAACTACAATGAGGTATCACCTCACACCTGTTAGAATCGGCATCATCAGAAAATCTACAAACAACCAATTCTGGGGAGGGTGTGGACAAAAGGAGCCCTCTTCCACTATTGGTGGGAATGTAAATTGATACAGTCCCTATGGAGAACAGTATGGAGTTTCCTTAAAATAACTAGAAATAGAATTACCATCTGATCCAGCAATCCCACTTCTGGGCATATACCCAGAGAAAACCGTATTTCAAAAAGGCACATTCACCACAATGTTCGTTGCAGCACTATTTACAATAGCCAGGTAATGGAAGCAACCTAAATGCCCACAGACAGATGAATGGATAAAGATGTGGTACATATATAAAATGGAATATGACTCGGCCATAAAAAGGAATGAAACTGGGTCATTTGTAGAGAAATCGATGGATCGAGAGACTGTCATACAGAATGAAGTAAGTCAGAAAGAGGAAAACAAATATTGTATATTAATGCATATATGTGGAGCCTAAAAATGGTACAGATGAACTGGTTTGCAGGGAAGAAATAGAGACACAGAGGTAGAGAACAAACGTATGGACACCAAGTGTGGGAAGCCATGGGGTGGTGGTGGTGGGATGAGTTGGGAGTTTGGGATTGACCTGTATACATGTATATGCATAAAATACATAACTAATAATAACGTGCTGTATAAAAAAATAAATAAAATTTCAAAATTTTAAAAAATAAAATTTAAAAATAAAACAGAAAAAAGTTCTTCCCGTCACACAGATGTATTTATAGGAATGAATTATTTCCATGCTTATATCTATAAATACATAAAAGAGGAATAACATCTAACTTGAAACATAAAAGAAAAAAAAAAGTGAACCCACGAGTTATACAGAGGAAAACCCTATCACGGCACTTGCTCCAGTGGTAAACAATTCTGAAATTGGTCAGAGGTGGGGAACCATCTCCCATACAGCCAGCAACCCAACCCCCACGCAAGGAGCGTCCTCATTGCAAAGCTGGGGGACCGTGCCGAGGCATCTGTGAGTAAACGTGAGCTGAGCCCCAGGCCAGCTGCTGCTGAACTGTTCCCACCCTTTCCAGGTAAAACACCTGAATATGTACAAGGGCTTGAAAGCCTAGAGGAAGGACCGTGGAGCCACACCAGCGACAGCACGCAGGCCAACTTGGTGCCTGCAGGCCAGCCAGCGTGGTCCTGGACCCTGGCGCTCTTCCAGAAGCTTTCCATTGCCCTGCCTGAGATACCCCTCCTGTCCCGGCCCCCACTGCTTTTTTCCTTCCTCACCTCTGTCCGGAGAGAAATTCCAGCGGAAGGTATGGGTGACACATCCTCTTCTTTACAGGCGGCAGCCTGGCAACTCCTGCAGAAAGGCCAGCAGAACCCCACTCACACCGGGCCACCCACAAAGCTGTGGCCCCTCACTCCCTCCCACCAGCACAGCCCCGAGACTGCTGACGGGGCAGAGAATATGGAGTCAGGCACAGCTTCAGGGGCTATTGCTGCCTGGAGCTCTGTTTATATTGACCTCAACGAGGCACACCTGGGGAGGGCGGGCCGGCAGGGTAAGGCTGCCCAGGTCAGCTAATCCACAACCCTCAGGGAATCACATTGTTGAAAATGGACCCCGCTAAGGCAGAAGAGAAGCCAAGGGAAAAAAGGACACAATGCCATTTGCAGCACCGTAGATGAGTCTAGAAGTAATCACGTGACTTGTAGTAAGTCAGAAAGTGAAAGACACATATCATATCATATCACTTATAGGTGTTACCTAAAAATGGATACCAGGGCAGATATTTCCACGGAGAAGGGCAATCACAGATTCATTAAACAAACTTATGGTTCACCAATGGAAAGGTGTGAGGATTGGTTTCATTACGATATCGGGGTTAACAGACATATACAAACACCGGTGACATATATAATCACCAAAGACCTACAGAATACCAAGAGAGGACTACTCAACATTCTGTCATAACGTACATGGGAAAAGGATCCCAAGAAGAACAGTCATCTGTATATGTGTAAAAGAACCACATCTTCCACACCTACAACAAGCCAAACATTGTAATCAAACTTGCTGTAATAAAAAATAAAAACTTAAATTAAAAACACGAACAAGAAGTAGTGAGACAAACGTGAGGGGCTTTCTCCTGGTACATTCCATTCTAAACTCCAATCTAGAACACCACTTCCACTGAGGCTCTCTTGCCCTAGTAACCAGATTTGGTAAGGGTGAACTGCTGCCACCTTGTGGCCGTTTCACACAACAGCAGCTTTAATCCCAACGCTAATGGTCAGTTGATATTCAAAATCATTGCAGGCCTGTAAATGACACCTGCCCTGAAAACAAATCCTGGGGTCACATATCGACCAAAAATTTCAAAGGACGTCCATATTTCAAAACCACCGTTTCAAAAGGCATATTTTACGCACATTAGTGTTCTGCTTCTTTTCCTTTCTTTCCTTTTTTGTTAAAAAACACGGGAATGGAAAAAGGCATCCCTCAGAATGGGCGAAAATCGTTGCAGACGAATCAATGGACAGAGGTTTAATCTCCAATATATATAAACAGCTCATGCAGCTTAATATTAAAAAAACAAACAACCCAAAAAAAATGGGCAGAAGATCTAAAGAGACGTTTCTTCAAAGGAGACACAGAGATGGCCAAGACGCACATGAAAAGCTGCTCAACAGCACTAATTATTAGAGAAATGCAAATCAAAACTACAATGAGGTATCACCTCACACCTGTTAGAATCGGCATCATCAGAAAATCTACAAACAACCAATTCTGGGGAGGGTGTGGACAAAAGGAGCCCTCTTCCACTATTGGTGGGAATGTAAATTGATACAGTCCCTATGGAGAACAGTATGGAGTTTCCTTAAAATAACTAGAAATAGAATTACCATCTGATCCAGCAATCCCACTTCTGGGCATATACCCAGAGAAAACCGTATTTCAAAAAGGCACATTCACCACAATGTTCGTTGCAGCACTATTTACAATAGCCAGGTAATGGAAGCAACCTAAATGCCCACAGACAGATGAATGGATAAAGATGTGGTACATATATAAAATGGAATATGACTCGGCCATAAAAAGGAATGAAACTGGGTCATTTGTAGAGACATCGATGGATCGAGAGACTGTCATACAGAATGAAGTAAGTCAGAAAGAGGAAAACAAATATTGTATATTAATGCATATATGTGGAGCCTAAAAATGGTACAGATGAACTGGTTTGCAGGGAAGAAATAGAGACACAGAGGTAGAGAACAAACGTATGGACACCAAGTGTGGGAAGCCATGGGGTGGTGGTGGTGGGATGAGTTGGGAGTTTGGGATTGACCTGTATACATGTATATGCATAAAATACATAACTAATAATAACGTGCTGTATAAAAAAATAAATAAAATTTCGAAATTTTAAAAAATAAAATTTAAAAATAAAACAGAAAAAAGTTCTTCCCGTCACACAGATGTATTTATAGGAATGAATTATTTCCATGCTTATATCTATAAATACATAAAAGAGGAATAACATCTAACTTGAAACATAAAAGAAAAAAAAATTGAACCCACGAGTTATACAGAGGAAAACCCTATCACGGCACTGGCTCCAGTGGTAAACAATTCTGAAATTGGTCAGAGGTGGGGAACCATCTCCCATACAGCCAGCAACCCAACCCCCACGCAAGGAGCGTCCTCATTGCAAAGCTGGGGGACCGTGCCGAGGCATCTGTGAGTAAACGTGAGCTGAGCCCCAGGCC
Organism: Mesoplodon mirus; assembly: GCF_964341445.2. Classification (NCBI taxonomy): domain Eukaryota; kingdom Metazoa; phylum Chordata; class Mammalia; order Artiodactyla; family Ziphiidae; genus Mesoplodon; species Mesoplodon mirus. The sequence continues at coordinate 312,249 of NW_028295625.1, read as the reverse complement.
AGCTGCTGCTGAACTGTTCCCACCCTTTCCAGGTAAAACACCTGAATATGTACAAGGGCTTGAAAGCCAAGAGGAAGGACCGTGGAGCCACACCAGCGACAGCACGCAGGCCAACTTGGTGCCTGCAGGCCAGCCAGCGTGGTCCTGGACCCTGGCGCTCTTCCAGAAGCTTTCCATTGCCCTGCCTGAGATACCCCTCCTGTCCCGGCCCCCACTGCTTTTTTCCTTCCTCACCTCTGTCCGGAGAGAAATTCCAGCGGAAGGTATGGGTGACACATCCTCTTCTTTACAGGCGGCAGCCTGGCAACTCCTGCAGAAAGGCCAGCAGAACCCCACTCACACCGGGCCACCCACAAAGCTGTGGCCCCTCACTCCCTCCCACCAGCACAGCCCCGAGACTGCTGACGGGGCAGAGAATATGGAGTCAGGCACAGCTTCAGGGGCTATTGCTGCCTGGAGCTCTGTTTATATTGACCTCAACGAGGCACACCTGGGGAGGGCGGGCCGGCAGGGTAAGGCTGCCCAGGTCAGCTAATCCACAACCCTCAGGGAATCACATTGTTGAAAATGGACCCCGCTAAGGCAGAAGAGAAGCCAAGGGAAAAAAGGACACAATGCCATTTGCAGCACCGTAGATGAGTCTAGAAGTAATCACGTGACTTGTAGTAAGTCAGAAAGTGAAAGACACATATCATATCATATCACTTAGAGGTGTTACCTAAAAATGGATACCAGGGCAGATATTTCCACGGAGAAGGGCAATCACAGATTCATTAAACAAACTTATGGTTCACCAATGGAAAGGTGTGAGGATTGGTTTCATTACGATATCGGGGTTAACAGACATATACAAACACAGGTGACATATATAATCACCAAAGACCTACAGAATACCAAGAGAGGACTACTCAACATTCTGTCATAACGTACATGGGAAAAGGATCCCAAGAAGAACAGTCATCTGTATATGTGTAAAAGAACCACATCTTCCACACCTACAACAAGCCAAACATTGTAATCAAACTTGCTGTAATAAAAAATAAAAACTTAAATTAAAAACACGAACAAGAAGTAGTGAGACAAACGTGAGGGGCTTTCTCCTGGTACATTCCAGTCTAAACTCCAATCTAGAACACCACTTCCACTGAGGCTCTCTTGCCCTAGTAACCAGATTTGGTAAGGGTGAACTGCTGCCACCTTGTGGCCGTTTCACACAACAGCAGCTTTAATCCCAACGCTAATGGTCAGTTGATATTCAAAATCATTGCAGGCCTGTAAATGACACCTGCCCTGAAAACAAATCCTGGGGTCACATATCGACCAAAAATTTCAAAGGACGTCCATATTTCAAAACCACCGTTTCAAAAGGCATATTTTACGCACATTAGTGTTCTGCTTCTTTTCCTTTCTTTCCTTTTTTGTTAAAAAACACGGGAATGGAAAAAGGCATCCCTCAGAATGGGCGAAAATCGTTGCAGACGAATCAATGGACAGAGGTTTAATCTCCAATATATATAAACAGCTCATGCAGCTTAATATTAATAAAACAAACAACCCAATACAAAAATGGGCAGAAGATCTAAAGAGACGTTTCTTCAAAGGAGACACAGAGATGGACAAGACGCACATGAAAAGCTGCTCAACAGCACTAATTATTAGAGAAATGCAAATCAAAACTACAATGAGGTATCACCTCACACCTGTTAGAATCGGCATCATCAGAAAATCTACAAACAACCAATTCTGGGGAGGGTGTGGACAAAAGGAGCCCTCTTCCACTATTGGTGGGAATGTAAATTGATACAGTCCCTATGGAGAACAGTATGGAGTTTCCTTAAAATAACTAGAAATAGAATTACCATCTGATCCAGCAATCCCACTTCTGGGCATATACCCAGAGAAAACCGTATTTCAAAAAGGCACATTCACCACAATGTTCGTTGCAGCACTATTTACAATAGCCAGGTAATGGAAGCAACCTAAATGCCCACAGACAGATGAATGGATAAAGATGTGGTACATATATAAAATGGAATATGACTCGGCCATAAAAAGGAATGAAACTGGGTCATTTGTAGAGAAATCGATGGATCGAGAGACTGTCATACAGAATGAAGTAAGTCAGAAAGAGGAAAACAAATATTGTATATTAATGCATATATGTGGAGCCTAAAAATGGTACAGATGAACTGGTTTGCAGGGAAGAAATAGAGACACAGAGGTAGAGAACAAACGTATGGACACCAAGTGTGGGAAGCCATGGGGTGGTGGTGGTGGGATGAGTTGGGAGTTTGGGATTGACCTGTATACATGTATATGCATAAAATACATAACTAATAATAACGTGCTGTATAAAAAAATAAATAAAATTTCAAAATTTTAAAAAATAAAATTTAAAAATAAAACAGAAAAAAGTTCTTCCCGTCACACAGATGTATTTATAGGAATGAATTATTTCCATGCTTATATCTATAAATACATAAAAGAGGAATAACATCTAACTTGAAACATAAAAGAAAAAAAAAAGTGAACCCACGAGTTATACAGAGGAAAACCCTATCACGGCACTTGCTCCAGTGGTAAACAATTCTGAAATTGGTCAGAGGTGGGGAACCATCTCCCATACAGCCAGCAACCCAACCCCCACGCAAGGAGCGTCCTCATTGCAAAGCTGGGGGACCGTGCCGAGGCATCTGTGAGTAAACGTGAGCTGAGCCCCAGGCCAGCTGCTGCTGAACTGTTCCCACCCTTTCCAGGTAAAACACCTGAATATGTACAAGGGCTTGAAAGCCTAGAGGAAGGACCGTGGAGCCACACCAGCGACAGCACGCAGGCCAACTTGGTGCCTGCAGGCCAGCCAGCGTGGTCCTGGACCCTGGCGCTCTTCCAGAAGCTTTCCATTGCCCTGCCTGAGATACCCCTCCTGTCCCGGCCCCCACTGCTTTTTTCCTTCCTCACCTCTGTCCGGAGAGAAATTCCAGCGGAAGGTATGGGTGACACATCCTCTTCTTTACAGGCGGCAGCCTGGCAACTCCTGCAGAAAGGCCAGCAGAACCCCACTCACACCGGGCCACCCACAAAGCTGTGGCCCCTCACTCCCTCCCACCAGCACAGCCCCGAGACTGCTGACGGGGCAGAGAATATGGAGTCAGGCACAGCTTTAGGGGCTATTGCTGCCTGGAGCTCTGTTTATATTGACCTCAACGAGGCACACCTGGGGAGGGCGGGCCGGCAGGGTAAGGCTGCCCAGGTCAGCTAATCCACAACCCTCAGGGAATCACATTGTTGAAAATGGACCCCGCTAAGGCAGAAGAGAAGCCAAGGGAAAAAAGGACACAATGCCATTTGCAGCACCGTAGATGAGTCTAGAAGTAATCACGTGACTTGTAGTAAGTCAGAAAGTGAAAGACACATATCATATCATATCACTTATAGGTGTTACCTAAAAATGGATACCAGGGCAGATATTTCCACGGAGAAGGGCAATCACAGATTCATTAAACAAACTTATGGTTCACCAATGGAAAGGTGTGAGGATTGGTTTCATTACGATATCGGGGTTAACAGACATATACAAACACCGGTGACATATATAATCACCAAAGACCTACAGAATACCAAGAGAGGACTACTCAACATTCTGTCATAACGTACATGGGAAAAGGATCCCAAGAAGAACAGTCATCTGTATATGTGTAAAAGAACCACATCTTCCACACCTACAACAAGCCAAACATTGTAATCAAACTTGCTGTAATAAAAAATAAAAACTTAAATTAAAAACACGAACAAGAAGTAGTGAGACAAACGTGAGGGGCTTTCTCCTGGTACATTCCATTCTAAACTCCAATCTAGAACACCACTTCCACTGAGGCTCTCTTGCCCTAGTAACCAGATTTGGTAAGGGTGAACTGCTGCCACCTTGTGGCCGTTTCACACAACAGCAGCTTTAATCCCAACGCTAATGGTCAGTTGATATTCAAAATCATTGCAGGCCTGTAAATGACACCTGCCCTGAAAACAAATCCTGGGGTCACATATCGACCAAAAATTTCAAAGGACGTCCATATTTCAAAACCACCGTTTCAAAAGGCATATTTTACGCACATTAGTGTTCTGCTTCTTTTCCTTTCTTTCCTTTTTTGTTAAAAAACACGGGAATGGAAAAAGGCATCCCTCAGAATGGGCGAAAATCGTTGCAGACGAATCAATGGACAGAGGTTTAATCTCCAATATATATAAACAGCTCATGCAGCTTAATATTAAAAAAACAAACAACCCAAAAAAAATGGGCAGAAGATCTAAAGAGACGTTTCTTCAAAGGAGACACAGAGATGGCCAAGACGCACATGAAAAGCTGCTCAACAGCACTAATTATTAGAGAAATGCAAATCAAAACTACAATGAGGTATCACCTCACACCTGTTAGAATCGGCATCATCAGAAAATCTACAAACAACCAATTCTGGGGAGGGTGTGGACAAAAGGAGCCCTCTTCCACTATTGGTGGGAATGTAAATTGATACAGTCCCTATGGAGAACAGTATGGAGTTTCCTTAAAATAACTAGAAATAGAATTACCATCTGATCCAGCAATCCCACTTCTGGGCATATACCCAGAGAAAACCGTATTTCAAAAAGGCACATTCACCACAATGTTCGTTGCAGCACTATTTACAATAGCCAGGTAATGGAAGCAACCTAAATGCCCACAGACAGATGAATGGATAAAGATGTGGTACATATATAAAATGGAATATGACTCGGCCATAAAAAGGAATGAAACTGGGTCATTTGTAGAGACATCGATGGATCGAGAGACTGTCATACAGAATGAAGTAAGTCAGAAAGAGGAAAACAAATATTGTATATTAATGCATATATGTGGAGCCTAAAAATGGTACAGATGAACTGGTTTGCAGGGAAGAAATAGAGACACAGAGGTAGAGAACAAACGTATGGACACCAAGTGTGGGAAGCCATGGGGTGGTGGTGGTGGGATGAGTTGGGAGTTTGGGATTGACCTGTATACATGTATATGCATAAAATACATAACTAATAATAACGTGCTGTATAAAAAAATAAATAAAATTTCGAAATTTTAAAAAATAAAATTTAAAAATAAAACAGAAAAAAGTTCTTCCTGTCACACAGATGTATTTATAGGAATGAATTATTTCCATGCTTATATCTATAAATACATAAAAGAGGAATAACATCTAACTTGAAACATAAAAGAAAAAAAAATTGAACCCACGAGTTATACAGAGGAAAACCCTATCACGGCACTGGCTCCAGTGGTAAACAATTCTGAAATTGGTCAGAGGTGGGGAACCATCTCCCATACAGCCAGCAACCCAACCCCCACGCAAGGAGCGTCCTCATTGCAAAGCTGGGGGACCGTGCCGAGGCATCTGTGAGTAAACGTGAGCTGAGCCCCAGGCCAGCTGCTGCTGAACTGTTCCCACCCTTTCCAGGTAAAACACCTGAATATGTACAAGGGCTTGAAAGCCAAGAGGAAGGACCGTGGAGCCACACCAGCGACAGCACGCAGGCCAACTTGGTGCCTGCAGGCCAGCCAGCGTGGTCCTGGACCCTGGCGCTCTTCCAGAAGCTTTCCATTGCCCTGCCTGAGATACCCCTCCTGTCCCGGCCCCCACTGCTTTTTTCCTTCCTCACCTCTGTCCGGAGAGAAATTCCAGCGGAAGGTATGGGTGACACATCCTCTTCTTTACAGGCGGCAGCCTGGCAACTCCTGCAGAAAGGCCAGCAGAACCCCACTCACACCGGGCCACCCACAAAGCTGTGGCCCCTCACTCCCTCCCACCAGCACAGCCCCGAGACTGCTGACGGGGCAGAGAATATGGAGTCAGGCACAGCTTCAGGGGCTATTGCTGCCTGGAGCTCTGTTTATATTGACCTCAACGAGGCACACCTGGGGAGGGCGGGCCGGCAGGGTAAGGCTGCCCAGGTCAGCTAATCCACAACCCTCAGGGAATCACATTGTTGAAAATGGACCCCGCTAAGGCAGAAGAGAAGCCAAGGGAAAAAAGGACACAATGCCATTTGCAGCACCGTAGATGAGTCTAGAAGTAATCACGTGACTTGTAGTAAGTCAGAAAGTGAAAGACACATATCATATCATATCACTTAGAGGTGTTACCTAAAAATGGATACCAGGGCAGATATTTCCACGGAGAAGGGCAATCACAGATTCATTAAACAAACTTATGGTTCACCAATGGAAAGGTGTGAGGATTGGTTTCATTACGATATCGGGGTTAACAGACATATACAAACACAGGTGACATATATAATCACCAAAGACCTACAGAATACCAAGAGAGGACTACTCAACATTCTGTCATAACGTACATGGGAAAAGGATCCCAAGAAGAACAGTCATCTGTATATGTGTAAAAGAACCACATCTTCCACACCTACAACAAGCCAAACATTGTAATCAAACTTGCTGTAATAAAAAATAAAAACTTAAATTAAAAACACGAACAAGAAGTAGTGAGACAAACGTGAGGGGCTTTCTCCTGGTACATTCCAGTCTAAACTCCAATCTAGAACACCACTTCCACTGAGGCTCTCTTGCCCTAGTAACCAGATTTGGTAAGGGTGAACTGCTGCCACCTTGTGGCCGTTTCACACAACAGCAGCTTTAATCCCAACGCTAATGGTCAGTTGATATTCAAAATCATTGCAGGCCTGTAAATGACACCTGCCCTGAAAACAAATCCTGGGGTCACATATCGACCAAAAATTTCAAAGGACGTCCATATTTCAAAACCACCGTTTCAAAAGGCATATTTTACGCACATTAGTGTTCTGCTTCTTTTCCTTTCTTTCCTTTTTTGTTAAAAAACACGGGAATGGAAAAAGGCATCCCTCAGAATGGGCGAAAATCGTTGCAGACGAATCAATGGACAGAGGTTTAATCTCCAATATATATAAACAGCTCATGCAGCTTAATATTAATAAAACAAACAACCCAATACAAAAATGGGCAGAAGATCTAAAGAGACGTTTCTTCAAAGGAGACACAGAGATGGACAAGACGCACATGAAAAGCTGCTCAACAGCACTAATTATTAGAGAAATGCAAATCAAAACTACAATGAGGTATCACCTCACACCTGTTAGAATCGGCATCATCAGAAAATCTACAAACAACCAATTCTGGGGAGGGTGTGGACAAAAGGAGCCCTCTTCCACTATTGGTGGGAATGTAAATTGATACAGTCCCTATGGAGAACAGTATGGAGTTTCCTTAAAATAACTAGAAATAGAATTACCATCTGATCCAGCAATCCCACTTCTGGGCATATACCCAGAGAAAACCGTATTTCAAAAAGGCACATTCACCACAATGTTCGTTGCAGCACTATTTACAATAGCCAGGTAATGGAAGCAACCTAAATGCCCACAGACAGATGAATGGATAAAGATGTGGTACATATATAAAATGGAATATGACTCGGCCATAAAAAGGAATGAAACTGGGTCATTTGTAGAGAAATCGATGGATCGAGAGACTGTCATACAGAATGAAGTAAGTCAGAAAGAGGAAAACAAATATTGTATATTAATGCATATATGTGGAGCCTAAAAATGGTACAGATGAACTGGTTTGCAGGGAAGAAATAGAGACACAGAGGTAGAGAACAAACGTATGGACACCAAGTGTGGGAAGCCATGGGGTGGTGGTGGTGGGATGAGTTGGGAGTTTGGGATTGACCTGTATACATGTATATGCATAAAATACATAACTAATAATAACGTGCTGTATAAAAAAATAAATAAAATTTCAAAATTTTAAAAAATAAAATTTAAAAATAAAACAGAAAAAAGTTCTTCCCGTCACACAGATGTATTTATAGGAATGAATTATTTCCATGCTTATATCTATAAATACATAAAAGAGGAATAACATCTAACTTGAAACATAAAAGAAAAAAAAAAGTGAACCCACGAGTTATACAGAGGAAAACCCTATCACGGCACTTGCTCCAGTGGTAAACAATTCTGAAATTGGTCAGAGGTGGGGAACCATCTCCCATACAGCCAGCAACCCAACCCCCACGCAAGGAGCGTCCTCATTGCAAAGCTGGGGGACCGTGCCGAGGCATCTGTGAGTAAACGTGAGCTGAGCCCCAGGCCAGCTGCTGCTGAACTGTTCCCACCCTTTCCAGGTAAAACACCTGAATATGTACAAGGGCTTGAAAGCCTAGAGGAAGGACCGTGGAGCCACACCAGCGACAGCACGCAGGCCAACTTGGTGCCTGCAGGCCAGCCAGCGTGGTCCTGGACCCTGGCGCTCTTCCAGAAGCTTTCCATTGCCCTGCCTGAGATACCCCTCCTGTCCCGGCCCCCACTGCTTTTTTCCTTCCTCACCTCTGTCCGGAGAGAAATTCCAGCGGAAGGTATGGGTGACACATCCTCTTCTTTACAGGCGGCAGCCTGGCAACTCCTGCAGAAAGGCCAGCAGAACCCCACTCACACCGGGCCACCCACAAAGCTGTGGCCCCTCACTCCCTCCCACCAGCACAGCCCCGAGACTGCTGACGGGGCAGAGAATATGGAGTCAGGCACAGCTTCAGGGGCTATTGCTGCCTGGAGCTCTGTTTATATTGACCTCAACGAGGCACACCTGGGGAGGGCGGGCCGGCAGGGTAAGGCTGCCCAGGTCAGCTAATCCACAACCCTCAGGGAATCACATTGTTGAAAATGGACCCCGCTAAGGCAGAAGAGAAGCCAAGGGAAAAAAGGACACAATGCCATTTGCAGCACCGTAGATGAGTCTAGAAGTAATCACGTGACTTGTAGTAAGTCAGAAAGTGAAAGACACATATCATATCATATCACTTATAGGTGTTACCTAAAAATGGATACCAGGGCAGATATTTCCACGGAGAAGGGCAATCACAGATTCATTAAACAAACTTATGGTTCACCAATGGAAAGGTGTGAGGATTGGTTTCATTACGATATCGGGGTTAACAGACATATACAAACACCGGTGACATATATAATCACCAAAGACCTACAGAATACCAAGAGAGGACTACTCAACATTCTGTCATAACGTACATGGGAAAAGGATCCCAAGAAGAACAGTCATCTGTATATGTGTAAAAGAACCACATCTTCCACACCTACAACAAGCCAAACATTGTAATCAAACTTGCTGTAATAAAAAATAAAAACTTAAATTAAAAACACGAACAAGAAGTAGTGAGACAAACGTGAGGGGCTTTCTCCTGGTACATTCCATTCTAAACTCCAATCTAGAACACCACTTCCACTGAGGCTCTCTTGCCCTAGTAACCAGATTTGGTAAGGGTGAACTGCTGCCACCTTGTGGCCGTTTCACACAACAGCAGCTTTAATCCCAACGCTAATGGTCAGTTGATATTCAAAATCATTGCAGGCCTGTAAATGACACCTGCCCTGAAAACAAATCCTGGGGTCACATATCGACCAAAAATTTCAAAGGACGTCCATATTTCAAAACCACCGTTTCAAAAGGCATATTTTACGCACATTAGTGTTCTGCTTCTTTTCCTTTCTTTCCTTTTTTGTTAAAAAACACGGGAATGGAAAAAGGCATCCCTCAGAATGGGCGAAAATCGTTGCAGACGAATCAATGGACAGAGGTTTAATCTCCAATATATATAAACAGCTCATGCAGCTTAATATTAAAAAAACAAACAACCCAAAAAAAATGGGCAGAAGATCTAAAGAGACGTTTCTTCAAAGGAGACACAGAGATGGCCAAGACGCACATGAAAAGCTGCTCAACAGCACTAATTATTAGAGAAATGCAAATCAAAACTACAATGAGGTATCACCTCACACCTGTTAGAATCGGCATCATCAGAAAATCTACAAACAACCAATTCTGGGGAGGGTGTGGACAAAAGGAGCCCTCTTCCACTATTGGTGGGAATGTAAATTGATACAGTCCCTATGGAGAACAGTATGGAGTTTCCTTAAAATAACTAGAAATAGAATTACCATCTGATCCAGCAATCCCACTTCTGGGCATATACCCAGAGAAAACCGTATTTCAAAAAGGCACATTCACCACAATGTTCGTTGCAGCACTATTTACAATAGCCAGGTAATGGAAGCAACCTAAATGCCCACAGACAGATGAATGGATAAAGATGTGGTACATATATAAAATGGAATATGACTCGGCCATAAAAAGGAATGAAACTGGGTCATTTGTAGAGACATCGATGGATCGAGAGACTGTCATACAGAATGAAGTAAGTCAGAAAGAGGAAAACAAATATTGTATATTAATGCATATATGTGGAGCCTAAAAATGGTACAGATGAACTGGTTTGCAGGGAAGAAATAGAGACACAGAGGTAGAGAACAAACGTATGGACACCAAGTGTGGGAAGCCATGGGGTGGTGGTGGTGGGATGAGTTGGGAGTTTGGGATTGACCTGTATACATGTATATGCATAAAATACATAACTAATAATAACGTGCTGTATAAAAAAATAAATAAAATTTCGAAATTTTAAAAAATAAAATTTAAAAATAAAACAGAAAAAAGTTCTTCCTGTCACACAGATGTATTTATAGGAATGAATTATTTCCATGCTTATATCTATAAATACATAAAAGAGGAATAACATCTAACTTGAAACATAAAAGAAAAAAAAATTGAACCCACGAGTTATACAGAGGAAAACCCTATCACGGCACTGGCTCCAGTGGTAAACAATTCTGAAATTGGTCAGAGGTGGGGAACCATCTCCCATACAGCCAGCAACCCAACCCCCACGCAAGGAGCGTCCTCATTGCAAAGCTGGGGGACCGTGCCGAGGCATCTGTGAGTAAACGTGAGCTGAGCCCCAGGCCAGCTGCTGCTGAACTGTTCCCACCCTTTCCAGGTAAAACACCTGAATATGTACAAGGGCTTGAAAGCCAAGAGGAAGGACCGTGGAGCCACACCAGCGACAGCACGCAGGCCAACTTGGTGCCTGCAGGCCAGCCAGCGTGGTCCTGGACCCTGGCACTCTTCCAGAAGCTTTCCATTGCCCTGCCTGAGATACCCCTCCTGTCCCGGCCCCCACTGCTTTTTTCCTTCCTCACCTCTGTCCGGAGAGAAATTCCAGCGGAAGGTATGGGTGACACATCCTCTTCTTTACAGGCGGCAGCCTGGCAACTCCTGCAGAAAGGCCAGCAGAACCCCACTCACACCGGGCCACCCACAAAGCTGTGGCCCCTCACTCCCTCCCACCAGCACAGCCCCGAGACTGCTGACGGGGCAGAGAATATGGAGTCAGGCACAGCTTCAGGGGCTATTGCTGCCTGGAGCTCTGTTTATATTGACCTCAACGAGGCACACCTGGGGAGGGCGGGCCGGCAGGGTAAGGCTGCCCAGGTCAGCTAATCCACAACCCTCAGGGAATCACATTGTTGAAAATGGACCCCGCTAAGGCAGAAGAGAAGCCAAGGGAAAAAAGGACACAATGCCATTTGCAGCACCGTAGATGAGTCTAGAAGTAATCACGTGACTTGTAGTAAGTCAGAAAGTGAAAGACACATATCATATCATATCACTTAGAGGTGTTACCTAAAAATGGATACCAGGGCAGATATTTCCACGGAGAAGGGCAATCACAGATTCATTAAACAAACTTATGGTTCACCAATGGAAAGGTGTGAGGATTGGTTTCATTACGATATCGGGGTTAACAGACATATACAAACACAGGTGACATATATAATCACCAAAGACCTACAGAATACCAAGAGAGGACTACTCAACATTCTGTCATAACGTACATGGGAAAAGGATCCCAAGAAGAACAGTCATCTGTATATGTGTAAAAGAACCACATCTTCCACACCTACAACAAGCCAAACATTGTAATCAAACTTGCTGTAATAAAAAATAAAAACTTAAATTAAAAACACGAACAAGAAGTAGTGAGACAAACGTGAGGGGCTTTCTCCTGGTACATTCCAGTCTAAACTCCAATCTAGAACACCACTTCCACTGAGGCTCTCTTGCCCTAGTAACCAGATTTGGTAAGGGTGAACTGCTGCCACCTTGTGGCCGTTTCACACAACAGCAGCTTTAATCCCAACGCTAATGGTCAGTTGATATTCAAAATCATTGCAGGCCTGTAAATGACACCTGCCCTGAAAACAAATCCTGGGGTCACATATCGACCAAAAATTTCAAAGGACGTCCATATTTCAAAACCACCGTTTCAAAAGGCATATTTTACGCACATTAGTGTTCTGCTTCTTTTCCTTTCTTTCCTTTTTTGTTAAAAAACACGGGAATGGAAAAAGGCATCCCTCAGAATGGGCGAAAATCGTTGCAGACGAATCAATGGACAGAGGTTTAATCTCCAATATATATAAACAGCTCATGCAGCTTAATATTAATAAAACAAACAACCCAATACAAAAATGGGCAGAAGATCTAAAGAGACGTTTCTTCAAAGGAGACACAGAGATGGACAAGACGCACATGAAAAGCTGCTCAACAGCACTAATTATTAGAGAAATGCAAATCAAAACTACAATGAGGTATCACCTCACACCTGTTAGAATCGGCATCATCAGAAAATCTACAAACAACCAATTCTGGGGAGGGTGTGGACAAAAGGAGCCCTCTTCCACTATTGGTGGGAATGTAAATTGATACAGTCCCTATGGAGAACAGTATGGAGTTTCCTTAAAAAAACTAGAAATAGAATTACCATCTGATCCAGCAATCCCACTTCTGGGCATATACCCAGAGAAAACCATATTTCAAAAATGCACATTCACCACAATGTTCGTTGCAGCACTATTTACAATAGCCAGGTAATGGAAGCAACCTAAATGCCCACAGACAGATGAATGGATAAAGATGTGGTACATATATAAAATGGAATATGACTCGGCCATAAAAAGGAATGAAACTGGGTCATTTGTAGAGACATCGATGGATCGAGAGACTGTCATACAGAATGAAGTAAGTCAGAAAGAGGAAAACAAATATTGTATATTAATGCATATATGTGGAGCCTAAAAATGGTACAGATGAACTGGTTTGCAGGGAAGAAATAGAGACACAGAGGTAGAGAACAAACGTATGGACACCAAGTGTGGGAAGCCATGGGGTGGTGGTGGTGGGATGAGTTGGGAGTTTGGGATTGACCTGTATACATGTATATGCATAAAATACATAACTAATAATAACGTGCTGTATAAAAAAATAAATAAAATTTCGAAATTTTAAAAAATAAAATTTAAAAATAAAACAGAAAAAAGTTCTTCCCGTCACACAGATGTATTTATAGGAATGAATTATTTCCATGCTTATATCTATAAATACATAAAAGAGGAATAACATCTAACTTGAAACATAAAAGAAAAAAAAAGTGAACCCACGAGTTATACAGAGGAAAACCCTATCACGGCACTTGCTCCAGTGGTAAACAATTCTGAAATTGGTCAGAGGTGGGGAACCATCTCCCATACAGCCAGCAACCCAACCCCCACGCAAGGAGCGTCCTCATTGCAAAGCTGGGGGACCGTGCCGAGGCATCTGTGAGTAAACGTGAGCTGAGCCCCAGGCCAGCTGCTGCTGAACTGTTCCCACCCTTTCCAGGTAAAACACCTGAATATGTACAAGGGCTTGAAAGCCTAGAGGAAGGACCGTGGAGCCACACCAGCGACAGCACGCAGGCCAACTTGGTGCCTGCAGGCCAGCCAGCGTGGTCCTGGACCCTGGCACTCTTCCAGAAGCTTTCCATTGCCCTGCCTGAGATACCCCTCCTGTCCCGGCCCCCACTGCTTTTTTCCTTCCTCACCTCTGTCCGGAGAGAAATTCCAGCGGAAGGTATGGGTGACACATCCTCTTCTTTACAGGCGGCAGCCTGGCAACTCCTGCAGAAAGGCCAGCAGAACCCCACTCACACCGGGCCACCCACAAAGCTGTGGCCCCTCACTCCCTCCCACCAGCACAGCCCCGAGACTGCTGACGGGGCAGAGAATATGGAGTCAGGCACAGCTTCAGGGGCTATTGCTGCCTGGAGCTCTGTTTATATTGACCTCAACGAGGCACACCTGGGGAGGGCGGGCCGGCAGGGTAAGGCTGCCCAGGTCAGCTAATCCACAACCCTCAGGGAATCACATTGTTGAAAATGGACCCCGCTAAGGCAGAAGAGAAGCCAAGGGAAAAAAGGACACAATGCCATTTGCAGCACCGTAGATGAGTCTAGAAGTAATCACGTGACTTGTAGTAAGTCAGAAAGTGAAAGACACATATCATATCATATCACTTAGAGGTGTTACCTAAAAATGGATACCAGGGCAGATATTTCCACGGAGAAGGGCAATCACAGATTCATTAAACAAACTTATGGTTCACCAATGGAAAGGTGTGAGGATTGGTTTCATTACGATATCGGGGTTAACAGACATATACAAACACCGGTGACATATATAATCACCAAAGACCTACAGAATACCAAGAGAGGACTACTCAACATTCTGTCATAACGTACATGGGAAAAGGATCCCAAGAAGAACAGTCATCTGTATATGTGTAAAAGAACCACATCTTCCACACCTACAACAAGCCAAACATTGTAATCAAACTTGCTGTAATAAAAAATAAAAACTTAAATTAAAAACACGAACAAGAAGTAGTGAGACAAACGTGAGGGGCTTTCTCCTGGTACATTCCATTCTAAACTCCAATCTAGAACACCACTTCCACTGAGGCTCTCTTGCCCTAGTAACCAGATTTGGTAAGGGTGAACTGCTGCCACCTTGTGGCCGTTTCACACAACAGCAGCTTTAATCCCAACGCTAATGGTCAGTTGATATTCAAAATCATTGCAGGCCTGTAAATGACACCTGCCCTGAAAACAAATCCTGGGGTCACATATCGACCAAAAATTTCAAAGGACGTCCATATTTCAAAACCACCGTTTCAAAAGGCATATTTTACGCACATTAGTGTTCTGCTTCTTTTCCTTTCTTTCCTTTTTTGTTAAAAAACACGGGAATGGAAAAAGGCATCCCTCAGAATGGGCGAAAATCGTTGCAGATGAATCAATGGACAGAGGTTTAATCTCCAATATATATAAACAGCTCATGCAGCTTAATATTAGAAAAAACAAACACCCCAAAAAAATGGGCAGAAGATCTAAAGAGACGTTTCTTCAAAGGAGACACAGAGATGGCCAAGACGCACATGAAAAGCTGCTCAACAGCACTAATTATTAGAGAAATGCAAATCAAAACTACAATGAGGTATCACCTCACACCTGTTAGAATCGGCATCATCAGAAAATCTACAAACAACCAATTCTGGGGAGGGTGTGGACAAAAGGAGCCCTCTTCCACTATTGGTGGGAATGTAAATTGATACAGTCCCTATGGAGAACAGTATGGAGTTTCCTTAAAATAACTAGAAATAGAATTACCATCTGATCCAGCAATCCCACTTCTGGGCATATACCCAGAGAAAACCGTATTTCAAAAAGGCACATTCACCACAATGTTCGTTGCAGCACTATTTACAATAGCCAGGTAATGGAAGCAACCTAAATGCCCACAGACAGATGAATGGATAAAGATGTGGTACATATATAAAATGGAATATGACTCGGCCATAAAAAGGAATGAAACTGGGTCATTTGTAGAGAAATCGATGGATCGAGAGACTGTCATACAGAATGAAGTAAGTCAGAAAGAGGAAAACAAATATTGTATATTAATGCATATATGTGGAGCCTAAAAATGGTACAGATGAACTGGTTTGCAGGGAAGAAATAGAGACACAGAGGTAGAGAACAAACGTATGGACACCAAGTGTGGGAAGCCATGGGGTGGTGGTGGTGGGATGAGTTGGGAGTTTGGGATTGACCTGTATACATGTATATGCATAAAATACATAACTAATAATAACGTGCTGTATAAAAAAATAAATAAAATTTCGAAATTTTAAAAAATAAAATTTAAAAATAAAACAGAAAAAAGTTCTTCCCGTCACACAGATGTATTTATAGGAATGAATTATTTCCATGCTTATATCTATAAATACATAAAAGAGGAATAACATCTAACTTGAAACATAAAAGAAAAAAAAAGTGAACCCACGAGTTATACAGAGGAAAACCCTATCACGGCACTTGCTCCAGTGGTAAACAATTCTGAAATTGGTCAGAGGTGGGGAACCATCTCCCATACAGCCAGCAACCCAACCCCCACGCAAGGAGCGTCCTCATTGCAAAGCTGGGGGACCGTGCCGAGGCATCTGTGAGTAAACGTGAGCTGAGCCCCAGGCCAGCTGTTGCTGAACTGTTCCCACCCTTTCCAGGTAAAACACCTGAATATGTACAAGGGCTTGAAAGCCTAGAGGAAGGACCGTGGAGCCACACCAGCGACAGCACGCAGGCCAACTTGGTGCCTGCAGGCCAGCCAGCGTGGTCCTGGACCCTGGCGCTCTTCCAGAAGCTTTCCATTGCCCTGCCTGAGATACCCCTCCTGTCCCGGCCCCCACTGCTTTTTTCCTTCCTCACCTCTGTCCGGAGAGAAATTCCAGCGGAAGGTATGGGTGACACATCCTCTTCTTTACAGGCGGCAGCCTGGCAACTCCTGCAGAAAGGCCAGCAGAACCCCACTCACACCGGGCCACCCACAAAGCTGTGGCCCCTCACTCCCTCCCACCAGCACAGCCCCGAGACTGCTGACGGGGCAGAGAATATGGAGTCAGGCACAGCTTCAGGGGCTATTGCTGCCTGGAGCTCTGTTTATATTGACCTCAACGAGGCACACCTGGGGAGGGCGGGCCGGCAGGGTAAGGCTGCCCAGGTCAGCTAATCCACAACCCTCAGGGAATCACATTGTTGAAAATGGACCCCGCTAAGGCAGAAGAGAAGCCAAGGGAAAAAAGGACACAATGCCATTTGCAGCACCGTAGATGAGTCTAGAAGTAATCACGTGACTTGTAGTAAGTCAGAAAGTGAAAGACACATATCATATCATATCACTTAGAGGTGTTACCTAAAAATGGATACCAGGGCAGATATTTCCACGGAGAAGGGCAATCACAGATTCATTAAACAAACTTATGGTTCACCAATGGAAAGGTGTGAGGATTGGTTTCATTACGATATCGGGGTTAACAGACATATACAAACACCGGTGACATATATAATCACCAAAGACCTACAGAATACCAAGAGAGGACTACTCAACATTCTGTCATAACGTACATGGGAAAAGGATCCCAAGAAGAACAGTCATCTGTATATGTGTAAAAGAACCACATCTTCCACACCTACAACAAGCCAAACATTGTAATCAAACTTGCTGTAATAAAAAATAAAAACTTAAATTAAAAACACGAACAAGAAGTAGTGAGACAAACGTGAGGGGCTTTCTCCTGGTACATTCCATTCTAAACTCCAATCTAGAACACCACTTCCACTGAGGCTCTCTTGCCCTAGTAACCAGATTTGGTAAGGGTGAACTGCTGCCACCTTGTGGCCGTTTCACACAACAGCAGCTTTAATCCCAACGCTAATGGTCAGTTGATATTCAAAATCATTGCAGGCCTGTAAATGACACCTGCCCTGAAAACAAATCCTGGGGTCACATATCGACCAAAAATTTCAAAGGACGTCCATATTTCAAAACCACCGTTTCAAAAGGCATATTTTACGCACATTAGTGTTCTGCTTCTTTTCCTTTCTTTCCTTTTTTGTTAAAAAACACGGGAATGGAAAAAGGCATCCCTCAGAATGGGCGAAAATCGTTGCAGACGAATCAATGGACAGAGGTTTAATCTCCAATATATATAAACAGCTCATGCAGCTTAATATTAATAAAACAAACAACCCAATACAAAAATGGGCAGAAGATCTAAAGAGACGTTTCTTCAAAGGAGACACAGAGATGGCCAAGACGCACATGAAAAGCTGCTCAACAGCACTAATTATTAGAGAAATGCAAATCAAAACTACAATGAGGTATCACCTCACACCTGTTAGAATCGGCATCATCAGAAAATCTACAAACAACCAATTCTGGGGAGGGTGTGGACAAAAGGAGCCCTCTTCCACTATTGGTGGGAATGTAAATTGATACAGTCCCTATGGAGAACAGTATGGAGTTTCCTTAAAAAAACTAGAAATAGAATTACCATCTGATCCAGCAATCCCACTTCTGGGCATATACCCAGAGAAAACCATATTTCAAAAAGGCACATTCACCACAATGTTCGTTGCAGCACTATTTACAATAGCCAGGTAATGGAAGCAACCTAAATGCCCACAGACAGATGAATGGATAAAGATGTGGTACATATATAAAATGGAATATGACTCGGCCATAAAAAGGAATGAAACTGGGTCATTTGTAGAGACATCGATGGATCGAGAGACTGTCATACAGAATGAAGTAAGTCAGAAAGAGGAAAACAAATATTGTATATTAATGCATATATGTGGAGCCTAAAAATGGTACAGATGAACTGGTTTGCAGGGAAGAAATAGAGACACAGAGGTAGAGAACAAACGTATGGACACCAAGTGTGGGAAGCCATGGGGTGGTGGTGGTGGGATGAGTTGGGAGTTTGGGATTGACCTGTATACATGTATATGCATAAAATACATAACTAATAATAACGTGCTGTATAAAAAAATAAATAAAATTTCGAAATTTTAAAAAATAAAATTTAAAAATAAAACAGAAAAAAGTTCTTCCCGTCACACAGATGTATTTATAGGAATGAATTATTTCCATGCTTATATCTATAAATACATAAAAGAGGAATAACATCTAACTTGAAACATAAAAGAAAAAAAAAGTGAACCCACGAGTTATACAGAGGAAAACCCTATCACGGCACTTGCTCCAGTGGTAAACAATTCTGAAATTGGTCAGAGGTGGGGAACCATCTCCCATACAGCCAGCAACCCAACCCCCACGCAAGGAGCGTCCTCATTGCAAAGCTGGGGGACCGTGCCGAGGCATCTGTGAGTAAACGTGAGCTGAGCCCCAGGCCAGCTGCTGCTGAACTGTTCCCACCCTTTCCAGGTAAAACACCTGAATATGTACAAGGGCTTGAAAGCCTAGAGGAAGGACCGTGGAGCCACACCAGCGACAGCACGCAGGCCAACTTGGTGCCTGCAGGCCAGCCAGCGTGGTCCTGGACCCTGGCGCTCTTCCAGAAGCTTTCCATTGCCCTGCCTGAGATACCCCTCCTGTCCCGGCCCCCACTGCTTTTTTCCTTCCTCACCTCTGTCCGGAGAGAAATTCCAGCGGAAGGTATGGGTGACACATCCTCTTCTTTACAGGCGGCAGCCTGGCAACTCCTGCAGAAAGGCCAGCAGAACCCCACTCACACCGGGCCACCCACAAAGCTGTGGCCCCTCACTCCCTCCCACCAGCACAGCCCCGAGACTGCTGACGGGGCAGAGAATATGGAGTCAGGCACAGCTTCAGGGGCTATTGCTGCCTGGAGCTCTGTTTATATTGACCTCAACGAGGCACACCTGGGGAGGGCGGGCCGGCAGGGTAAGGCTGCCCAGGTCAGCTAATCCACAACCCTCAGGGAATCACATTGTTGAAAATGGACCCCGCTAAGGCAGAAGAGAAGCCAAGGGAAAAAAGGACACAATGCCATTTGCAGCACCGTAGATGAGTCTAGAAGTAATCACGTGACTTGTAGTAAGTCAGAAAGTGAAAGACACATATCATATCATATCACTTAGAGGTGTTACCTAAAAATGGATACCAGGGCAGATATTTCCACGGAGAAGGGCAATCACAGATTCATTAAACAAACTTATGGTTCACCAATGGAAAGGTGTGAGGATTGGTTTCATTACGATATCGGGGTTAACAGACATATACAAACACCGGTGACATATATAATCACCAAAGACCTACAGAATACCAAGAGAGGACTACTCAACATTCTGTCATAACGTACATGGGAAAAGGATCCCAAGAAGAACAGTCATCTGTATATGTGTAAAAGAACCACATCTTCCACACCTACAACAAGCCAAACATTGTAATCAAACTTGCTGTAATAAAAAATAAAAACTTAAATTAAAAACACGAACAAGAAGTAGTGAGACAAACGTGAGGGGCTTTCTCCTGGTACATTCCATTCTAAACTCCAATCTAGAACACCACTTCCACTGAGGCTCTCTTGCCCTAGTAACCAGATTTGGTAAGGGTGAACTGCTGCCACCTTGTGGCCGTTTCACACAACAGCAGCTTTAATCCCAACGCTAATGGTCAGTTGATATTCAAAATCATTGCAGGCCTGTAAATGACACCTGCCCTGAAAACAAATCCTGGGGTCACATATCGACCAAAAATTTCAAAGGACGTCCATATTTCAAAACCACCGTTTCAAAAGGCATATTTTACGCACATTAGTGTTCTGCTTCTTTTCCTTTCTTTCCTTTTTTGTTAAAAAACACGGGAATGGAAAAAGGCATCCCTCAGAATGGGCGAAAATCGTTGCAGATGAATCAATGGACAGAGGTTTAATCTCCAATATATATAAACAGCTCATGCAGCTTAATATTAGAAAAAACAAACACCCCAAAAAAATGGGCAGAAGATCTAAAGAGACGTTTCTTCAAAGGAGACACAGAGATGGCCAAGACGCACATGAAAAGCTGCTCAACAGCACTAATTATTAGAGAAATGCAAATCAAAACTACAATGAGGTATCACCTCACACCTGTTAGAATCGGCATCATCAGAAAATCTACAAACAACCAATTCTGGGGAGGGTGTGGACAAAAGGAGCCCTCTTCCACTATTGGTGGGAATGTAAATTGATACAGTCCCTATGGAGAACAGTATGGAGTTTCCTTAAAATAACTAGAAATAGAATTACCATCTGATCCAGCAATCCCACTTCTGGGCATATACCCAGAGAAAACCGTATTTCAAAAAGGCACATTCACCACAATGTTCGTTGCAGCACTATTTACAATAGCCAGGTAATGGAAGCAACCTAAATGCCCACAGACAGATGAATGGATAAAGATGTGGTACATATATAAAATGGAATATGACTCGGCCATAAAAAGGAATGAAACTGGGTCATTTGTAGAGAAATCGATGGATCGAGAGACTGTCATACAGAATGAAGTAAGTCAGAAAGAGGAAAACAAATATTGTATATTAATGCATATATGTGGAGCCTAAAAATGGTACAGATGAACTGGTTTGCAGGGAAGAAATAGAGACACAGAGGTAGAGAACAAACGTATGGACACCAAGTGTGGGAAGCCATGGGGTGGTGGTGGTGGGATGAGTTGGGAGTTTGGGATTGACCTGTATACATGTATATGCATAAAATACATAACTAATAATAACGTGCTGTATAAAAAAATAAATAAAATTTCAAAATTTTAAAAAATAAAATTTAAAAATAAAACAGAAAAAAGTTCTTCCCGTCACACAGATGTATTTATAGGAATGAATTATTTCCATGCTTATATCTATAAATACATAAAAGAGGAATAACATCTAACTTGAAACATAAAAGAAAAAAAAAAGTGAACCCACGAGTTATACAGAGGAAAACCCTATCACGGCACTTGCTCCAGTGGTAAACAATTCTGAAATTGGTCAGAGGTGGGGAACCATCTCCCATACAGCCAGCAACCCAACCCCCACGCAAGGAGCGTCCTCATTGCAAAGCTGGGGGACCGTGCCGAGGCATCTGTGAGTAAACGTGAGCTGAGCCCCAGGCCAGCTGCTGCTGAACTGTTCCCACCCTTTCCAGGTAAAACACCTGAATATGTACAAGGGCTTGAAAGCCTAGAGGAAGGACCGTGGAGCCACACCAGCGACAGCACGCAGGCCAACTTGGTGCCTGCAGGCCAGCCAGCGTGGTCCTGGACCCTGGCGCTCTTCCAGAAGCTTTCCATTGCCCTGCCTGAGATACCCCTCCTGTCCCGGCCCCCACTGCTTTTTTCCTTCCTCACCTCTGTCCGGAGAGAAATTCCAGCGGAAGGTATGGGTGACACATCCTCTTCTTTACAGGCGGCAGCCTGGCAACTCCTGCAGAAAGGCCAGCAGAACCCCACTCACACCGGGCCACCCACAAAGCTGTGGCCCCTCACTCCCTCCCACCAGCACAGCCCCGAGACTGCTGACGGGGCAGAGAATATGGAGTCAGGCACAGCTTCAGGGGCTATTGCTGCCTGGAGCTCTGTTTATATTGACCTCAACGAGGCACACCTGGGGAGGGCGGGCCGGCAGGGTAAGGCTGCCCAGGTCAGCTAATCCACAACCCTCAGGGAATCACATTGTTGAAAATGGACCCCGCTAAGGCAGAAGAGAAGCCAAGGGAAAAAAGGACACAATGCCATTTGCAGCACCGTAGATGAGTCTAGAAGTAATCACGTGACTTGTAGTAAGTCAGAAAGTGAAAGACACATATCATATCATATCACTTATAGGTGTTACCTAAAAATGGATACCAGGGCAGATATTTCCACGGAGAAGGGCAATCACAGATTCATTAAACAAACTTATGGTTCACCAATGGAAAGGTGTGAGGATTGGTTTCATTACGATATCGGGGTTAACAGACATATACAAACACCGGTGACATATATAATCACCAAAGACCTACAGAATACCAAGAGAGGACTACTCAACATTCTGTCATAACGTACATGGGAAAAGGATCCCAAGAAGAACAGTCATCTGTATATGTGTAAAAGAACCACATCTTCCACACCTACAACAAGCCAAACATTGTAATCAAACTTGCTGTAATAAAAAATAAAAACTTAAATTAAAAACACGAACAAGAAGTAGTGAGACAAACGTGAGGGGCTTTCTCCTGGTACATTCCATTCTAAACTCCAATCTAGAACACCACTTCCACTGAGGCTCTCTTGCCCTAGTAACCAGATTTGGTAAGGGTGAACTGCTGCCACCTTGTGGCCGTTTCACACAACAGCAGCTTTAATCCCAACGCTAATGGTCAGTTGATATTCAAAATCATTGCAGGCCTGTAAATGACACCTGCCCTGAAAACAAATCCTGGGGTCACATATCGACCAAAAATTTCAAAGGACGTCCATATTTCAAAACCACCGTTTCAAAAGGCATATTTTACGCACATTAGTGTTCTGCTTCTTTTCCTTTCTTTCCTTTTTTGTTAAAAAACACGGGAATGGAAAAAGGCATCCCTCAGAATGGGCGAAAATCGTTGCAGACGAATCAATGGACAGAGGTTTAATCTCCAATATATATAAACAGCTCATGCAGCTTAATATTAAAAAAACAAACAACCCAAAAAAAATGGGCAGAAGATCTAAAGAGACGTTTCTTCAAAGGAGACACAGAGATGGCCAAGACGCACATGAAAAGCTGCTCAACAGCACTAATTATTAGAGAAATGCAAATCAAAACTACAATGAGGTATCACCTCACACCTGTTAGAATCGGCATCATCAGAAAATCTACAAACAACCAATTCTGGGGAGGGTGTGGACAAAAGGAGCCCTCTTCCACTATTGGTGGGAATGTAAATTGATACAGTCCCTATGGAGAACAGTATGGAGTTTCCTTAAAATAACTAGAAATAGAATTACCATCTGATCCAGCAATCCCACTTCTGGGCATATACCCAGAGAAAACCGTATTTCAAAAAGGCACATTCACCACAATGTTCGTTGCAGCACTATTTACAATAGCCAGGTAATGGAAGCAACCTAAATGCCCACAGACAGATGAATGGATAAAGATGTGGTACATATATAAAATGGAATATGACTCGGCCATAAAAAGGAATGAAACTGGGTCATTTGTAGAGACATCGATGGATCGAGAGACTGTCATACAGAATGAAGTAAGTCAGAAAGAGGAAAACAAATATTGTATATTAATGCATATATGTGGAGCCTAAAAATGGTACAGATGAACTGGTTTGCAGGGAAGAAATAGAGACACAGAGGTAGAGAACAAACGTATGGACACCAAGTGTGGGAAGCCATGGGGTGGTGGTGGTGGGATGAGTTGGGAGTTTGGGATTGACCTGTATACATGTATATGCATAAAATACATAACTAATAATAACGTGCTGTATAAAAAAATAAATAAAATTTCGAAATTTTAAAAAATAAAATTTAAAAATAAAACAGAAAAAAGTTCTTCCTGTCACACAGATGTATTTATAGGAATGAATTATTTCCATGCTTATATCTATAAATACATAAAAGAGGAATAACATCTAACTTGAAACATAAAAGAAAAAAAAATTGAACCCACGAGTTATACAGAGGAAAACCCTATCACGGCACTGGCTCCAGTGGTAAACAATTCTGAAATTGGTCAGAGGTGGGGAACCATCTCCCATACAGCCAGCAACCCAACCCCCACGCAAGGAGCGTCCTCATTGCAAAGCTGGGGGACCGTGCCGAGGCATCTGTGAGTAAACGTGAGCTGAGCCCCAGGCCAGCTGCTGCTGAACTGTTCCCACCCTTTCCAGGTAAAACACCTGAATATGTACAAGGGCTTGAAAGCCAAGAGGAAGGACCGTGGAGCCACACCAGCGACAGCACGCAGGCCAACTTGGTGCCTGCAGGCCAGCCAGCGTGGTCCTGGACCCTGGCGCTCTTCCAGAAGCTTTCCATTGCCCTGCCTGAGATACCCCTCCTGTCCCGGCCCCCACTGCTTTTTTCCTTCCTCACCTCTGTCCGGAGAGAAATTCCAGCGGAAGGTATGGGTGACACATCCTCTTCTTTACAGGCGGCAGCCTGGCAACTCCTGCAGAAAGGCCAGCAGAACCCCACTCACACCGGGCCACCCACAAAGCTGTGGCCCCTCACTCCCTCCCACCAGCACAGCCCCGAGACTGCTGACGGGGCAGAGAATATGGAGTCAGGCACAGCTTCAGGGGCTATTGCTGCCTGGAGCTCTGTTTATATTGACCTCAACGAGGCACACCTGGGGAGGGCGGGCCGGCAGGGTAAGGCTGCCCAGGTCAGCTAATCCACAACCCTCAGGGAATCACATTGTTGAAAATGGACCCCGCTAAGGCAGAAGAGAAGCCAAGGGAAAAAAGGACACAATGCCATTTGCAGCACCGTAGATGAGTCTAGAAGTAATCACGTGACTTGTAGTAAGTCAGAAAGTGAAAGACACATATCATATCATATCACTTAGAGGTGTTACCTAAAAATGGATACCAGGGCAGATATTTCCACGGAGAAGGGCAATCACAGATTCATTAAACAAACTTATGGTTCACCAATGGAAAGGTGTGAGGATTGGTTTCATTACGATATCGGGGTTAACAGACATATACAAACACAGGTGACATATATAATCACCAAAGACCTACAGAATACCAAGAGAGGACTACTCAACATTCTGTCATAACGTACATGGGAAAAGGATCCCAAGAAGAACAGTCATCTGTATATGTGTAAAAGAACCACATCTTCCACACCTACAACAAGCCAAACATTGTAATCAAACTTGCTGTAATAAAAAATAAAAACTTAAATTAAAAACACGAACAAGAAGTAGTGAGACAAACGTGAGGGGCTTTCTCCTGGTACATTCCAGTCTAAACTCCAATCTAGAACACCACTTCCACTGAGGCTCTCTTGCCCTAGTAACCAGATTTGGTAAGGGTGAACTGCTGCCACCTTGTGGCCGTTTCACACAACAGCAGCTTTAATCCCAACGCTAATGGTCAGTTGATATTCAAAATCATTGCAGGCCTGTAAATGACACCTGCCCTGAAAACAAATCCTGGGGTCACATATCGACCAAAAATTTCAAAGGACGTCCATATTTCAAAACCACCGTTTCAAAAGGCATATTTTACGCACATTAGTGTTCTGCTTCTTTTCCTTTCTTTCCTTTTTTGTTAAAAAACACGGGAATGGAAAAAGGCATCCCTCAGAATGGGCGAAAATCGTTGCAGACGAATCAATGGACAGAGGTTTAATCTCCAATATATATAAACAGCTCATGCAGCTTAATATTAATAAAACAAACAACCCAATACAAAAATGGGCAGAAGATCTAAAGAGACGTTTCTTCAAAGGAGACACAGAGATGGACAAGACGCACATGAAAAGCTGCTCAACAGCACTAATTATTAGAGAAATGCAAATCAAAACTACAATGAGGTATCACCTCACACCTGTTAGAATCGGCATCATCAGAAAATCTACAAACAACCAATTCTGGGGAGGGTGTGGACAAAAGGAGCCCTCTTCCACTATTGGTGGGAATGTAAATTGATACAGTCCCTATGGAGAACAGTATGGAGTTTCCTTAAAAAAACTAGAAATAGAATTACCATCTGATCCAGCAATCCCACTTCTGGGCATATACCCAGAGAAAACCATATTTCAAAAAGGCACATTCACCACAATGTTCGTTGCAGCACTATTTACAATAGCCAGGTAATGGAAGCAACCTAAATGCCCACAGACAGATGAATGGATAAAGATGTGGTACATATATAAAATGGAATATGACTCGGCCATAAAAAGGAATGAAACTGGGTCATTTGTAGAGACATCGATGGATCGAGAGACTGTCATACAGAATGAAGTAAGTCAGAAAGAGGAAAACAAATATTGTATATTAATGCATATATGTGGAGCCTAAAAATGGTACAGATGAACTGGTTTGCAGGGAAGAAATAGAGACACAGAGGTAGAGAACAAACGTATGGACACCAAGTGTGGGAAGCCATGGGGTGGTGGTGGTGGGATGAGTTGGGAGTTTGGGATTGACCTGTATACATGTATATGCATAAAATACATAACTAATAATAACGTGCTGTATAAAAAAATAAATAAAATTTCGAAATTTTAAAAAATAAAATTTAAAAATAAAACAGAAAAAAGTTCTTCCCGTCACACAGATGTATTTATAGGAATGAATTATTTCCATGCTTATATCTATAAATACATAAAAGAGGAATAACATCTAACTTGAAACATAAAAGAAAAAAAAAGTGAACCCACGAGTTATACAGAGGAAAACCCTATCACGGCACTTGCTCCAGTGGTAAACAATTCTGAAATTGGTCAGAGGTGGGGAACCATCTCCCATACAGCCAGCAACCCAACCCCCACGCAAGGAGCGTCCTCATTGCAAAGCTGGGGGACCGTGCCGAGGCATCTGTGAGTAAACGTGAGCTGAGCCCCAGGCCAGCTGCTGCTGAACTGTTCCCACCCTTTCCAGGTAAAACACCTGAATATGTACAAGGGCTTGAAAGCCTAGAGGAAGGACCGTGGAGCCACACCAGCGACAGCACGCAGGCCAACTTGGTGCCTGCAGGCCAGCCAGCGTGGTCCTGGACCCTGGCGCTCTTCCAGAAGCTTTCCATTGCCCTGCCTGAGATACCCCTCCTGTCCCGGCCCCCACTGCTTTTTTCCTTCCTCACCTCTGTCCGGAGAGAAATTCCAGCGGAAGGTATGGGTGACACATCCTCTTCTTTACAGGCGGCAGCCTGGCAACTCCTGCAGAAAGGCCAGCAGAACCCCACTCACACCGGGCCACCCACAAAGCTGTGGCCCCTCACTCCCTCCCACCAGCACAGCCCCGAGACTGCTGACGGGGCAGAGAATATGGAGTCAGGCACAGCTTCAGGGGCTATTGCTGCCTGGAGCTCTGTTTATATTGACCTCAACGAGGCACACCTGGGGAAGGCGGGCCGGCAGGGTAAGGCTGCCCAGGTCAGCTAATCCACAACCCTCAGGGAATCACATTGTTGAAAATGGACCCCGCTAAGGCAGAAGAGAAGCCAAGGGAAAAAAGGACACAATGCCATTTGCAGCACCGTAGATGAGTCTAGAAGTAATCACGTGACTTGTAGTAAGTCAGAAAGTGAAAGACACATATCATATCATATCACTTATAGGTGTTACCTAAAAATGGATACCAGGGCAGATATTTCCACGGAGAAGGGCAATCACAGATTCATTAAACAAACTTATGGTTCACCAATGGAAAGGTGTGAGGATTGGTTTCATTACGATATCGGGGTTAACAGACATATACAAACACCGGTGACATATATAATCACCAAAGACCTACAGAATACCAAGAGAGGACTACTCAACATTCTGTCATAACGTACATGGGAAAAGGATCCCAAGAAGAACAGTCATCTGTATATGTGTAAAAGAACCACAGCTTCCACACCTACAACAAGCCAAACATTGTAATCAAACTTGCTGTAATAAAAAATAAAAACTTAAATTAAAAACACGAACAAGAAGTAGTGAGACAAACGTGAGGGGCTTTCTCCTGGTACATTCCATTCTAAACTCCAATCTAGAACACCACTTCCACTGAGGCTCTCTTGCCCTAGTAACCAGATTTGGTAAGGGTGAACTGCTGCCACCTTGTGGCCGTTTCACACAACAGCAGCTTTAATCCCAACGCTAATGGTCAGTTGATATTCAAAATCATTGCAGGCCTGTAAATGACACCTGCCCTGAAAACAAATCCTGGGGTCACATATCGACCAAAAATTTCAAAGGACGTCCATATTTCAAAACCACCGTTTCAAAAGGCATATTTTACGCACATTAGTGTTCTGCTTCTTTTCCTTTCTTTCCTTTTTTGTTAAAAAACACGGGAATGGAAAAAGGCATCCCTCAGAATGGGCGAAAATCGTTGCAGACGAATCAATGGACAGAGGTTTAATCTCCAATATATATAAACAGCTCATGCAGCTTAATATTAATAAAACAAACAACCCAATACAAAAATGGGCAGAAGATCTAAAGAGACGTTTCTTCAAAGGAGACACAGAGATGGCCAAGACGCACATGAAAAGCTGCTCAACAGCACTAATTATTAGAGAAATGCAAATCAAAACTACAATGAGGTATCACCTCACACCTGTTAGAATCGGCATCATCAGAAAATCTACAAACAACCAATTCTGGGGAGGGTGTGGACAAAAGGAGCCCTCTTCCACTATTGGTGGGAATGTAAATTGATACAGTCCCTATGGAGAACAGTATGGAGTTTCCTTAAAAAAACTAGAAATAGAATTACCATCTGATCCAGCAATCCCACTTCTGGGCATATACCCAGAGAAAACCATATTTCAAAAAGGCACATTCACCACAATGTTCGTTGCAGCACTATTTACAATAGCCAGGTAATGGAAGCAACCTAAATGCCCACAGACAGATGAATGGATAAAGATGTGGTACATATATAAAATGGAATATGACTCGGCCATAAAAAGGAATGAAACTGGGTCATTTGTAGAGACATCGATGGATCGAGAGACTGTCATACAGAATGAAGTAAGTCAGAAAGAGGAAAACAAATATTGTATATTAATGCATATATGTGGAGCCTAAAAATGGTACAGATGAACTGGTTTGCAGGGAAGAAATAGAGACACAGAGGTAGAGAACAAACGTATGGACACCAAGTGTGGGAAGCCATGGGGTGGTGGTGGTGGGATGAGTTGGGAGTTTGGGATTGACCTGTATACATGTATATGCATAAAATACATAACTAATAATAACGTGCTGTATAAAAAAATAAATAAAATTTCGAAATTTTAAAAAATAAAATTTAAAAATAAAACAGAAAAAAGTTCTTCCCGTCACACAGATGTATTTATAGGAATGAATTATTTCCATGCTTATATCTATAAATACATAAAAGAGGAATAACATCTAACTTGAAACATAAAAGAAAAAAAAAGTGAACCCACGAGTTATACAGAGGAAAACCCTATCACGGCACTTGCTCCAGTGGTAAACAATTCTGAAATTGGTCAGAGGTGGGGAACCATCTCCCATACAGCCAGCAACCCAACCCCCACGCAAGGAGCGTCCTCATTGCAAAGCTGGGGGACCGTGCCGAGGCATCTGTGAGTAAACGTGAGCTGAGCCCCAGGCCAGCTGCTGCTGAACTGTTCCCACCCTTTCCAGGTAAAACACCTGAATATGTACAAGGGCTTGAAAGCCTAGAGGAAGGACCGTGGAGCCACACCAGCGACAGCACGCAGGCCAACTTGGTGCCTGCAGGCCAGCCAGCGTGGTCCTGGACCCTGGCGCTCTTCCAGAAGCTTTCCATTGCCCTGCCTGAGATACCCCTCCTGTCCCGGCCCCCACTGCTTTTTTCCTTCCTCACCTCTGTCCGGAGAGAAATTCCAGCGGAAGGTATGGGTGACACATCCTCTTCTTTACAGGCGGCAGCCTGGCAACTCCTGCAGAAAGGCCAGCAGAACCCCACTCACACCGGGCCACCCACAAAGCTGTGGCCCCTCACTCCCTCCCACCAGCACAGCCCCGAGACTGCTGACGGGGCAGAGAATATGGAGTCAGGCACAGCTTCAGGGGCTATTGCTGCCTGGAGCTCTGTTTATATTGACCTCAACGAGGCACACCTGGGGAGGGCGGGCCGGCAGGGTAAGGCTGCCCAGGTCAGCTAATCCACAACCCTCAGGGAATCACATTGTT
This sequence comes from Mesoplodon mirus, assembly GCF_964341445.2. Taxonomy (NCBI): domain Eukaryota; kingdom Metazoa; phylum Chordata; class Mammalia; order Artiodactyla; family Ziphiidae; genus Mesoplodon; species Mesoplodon mirus. The sequence continues at coordinate 281,740 of NW_028295625.1, read as the reverse complement.
GAAAATGGACCCCGCTAAGGCAGAAGAGAAGCCAAGGGAAAAAAGGACACAATGCCATTTGCAGCACCGTAGATGAGTCTAGAAGTAATCACGTGACTTGTAGTAAGTCAGAAAGTGAAAGACACATATCATATCATATCACTTATAGGTGTTACCTAAAAATGGATACCAGGGCAGATATTTCCACGGAGAAGGGCAATCACAGATTCATTAAACAAACTTATGGTTCACCAATGGAAAGGTGTGAGGATTGGTTTCATTACGATATCGGGGTTAACAGACATATACAAACACCGGTGACATATATAATCACCAAAGACCTACAGAATACCAAGAGAGGACTACTCAACATTCTGTCATAACGTACATGGGAAAAGGATCCCAAGAAGAACAGTCATCTGTATATGTGTAAAAGAACCACATCTTCCACACCTACAACAAGCCAAACATTGTAATCAAACTTGCTGTAATAAAAAATAAAAACTTAAATTAAAAACACGAACAAGAAGTAGTGAGACAAACGTGAGGGGCTTTCTCCTGGTACATTCCATTCTAAACTCCAATCTAGAACACCACTTCCACTGAGGCTCTCTTGCCCTAGTAACCAGATTTGGTAAGGGTGAACTGCTGCCACCTTGTGGCCGTTTCACACAACAGCAGCTTTAATCCCAACGCTAATGGTCAGTTGATATTCAAAATCATTGCAGGCCTGTAAATGACACCTGCCCTGAAAACAAATCCTGGGGTCACATATCGACCAAAAATTTCAAAGGACGTCCATATTTCAAAACCACCGTTTCAAAAGGCATATTTTACGCACATTAGTGTTCTGCTTCTTTTCCTTTCTTTCCTTTTTTGTTAAAAAACACGGGAATGGAAAAAGGCATCCCTCAGAATGGGCGAAAATCGTTGCAGATGAATCAATGGACAGAGGTTTAATCTCCAATATATATAAACAGCTCATGCAGCTTAATATTAGAAAAAACAAACACCCCAAAAAAATGGGCAGAAGATCTAAAGAGACGTTTCTTCAAAGGAGACACAGAGATGGCCAAGACGCACATGAAAAGCTGCTCAACAGCACTAATTATTAGAGAAATGCAAATCAAAACTACAATGAGGTATCACCTCACACCTGTTAGAATCGGCATCATCAGAAAATCTACAAACAACCAATTCTGGGGAGGGTGTGGACAAAAGGAGCCCTCTTCCACTATTGGTGGGAATGTAAATTGATACAGTCCCTATGGAGAACAGTATGGAGTTTCCTTAAAATAACTAGAAATAGAATTACCATCTGATCCAGCAATCCCACTTCTGGGCATATACCCAGAGAAAACCGTATTTCAAAAAGGCACATTCACCACAATGTTCGTTGCAGCACTATTTACAATAGCCAGGTAATGGAAGCAACCTAAATGCCCACAGACAGATGAATGGATAAAGATGTGGTACATATATAAAATGGAATATGACTCGGCCATAAAAAGGAATGAAACTGGGTCATTTGTAGAGACATCGATGGATCGAGAGACTGTCATACAGAATGAAGTAAGTCAGAAAGAGGAAAACAAATATTGTATATTAATGCATATATGTGGAGCCTAAAAATGGTACAGATGAACTGGTTTGCAGGGAAGAAATAGAGACACAGAGGTAGAGAACAAACGTATGGACACCAAGTGTGGGAAGCCATGGGGTGGTGGTGGTGGGATGAGTTGGGAGTTTGGGATTGACCTGTATACATGTATATGCATAAAATACATAACTAATAATAACGTGCTGTATAAAAAAATAAATAAAATTTCGAAATTTTAAAAAATAAAATTTAAAAATAAAACAGAAAAAAGTTCTTCCTGTCACACAGATGTATTTATAGGAATGAATTATTTCCATGCTTATATCTATAAATACATAAAAGAGGAATAACATCTAACTTGAAACATAAAAGAAAAAAAAATTGAACCCACGAGTTATACAGAGGAAAACCCTATCACGGCACTGGCTCCAGTGGTAAACAATTCTGAAATTGGTCAGAGGTGGGGAACCATCTCCCATACAGCCAGCAACCCAACCCCCACGCAAGGAGCGTCCTCATTGCAAAGCTGGGGGACCGTGCCGAGGCATCTGTGAGTAAACGTGAGCTGAGCCCCAGGCCAGCTGCTGCTGAACTGTTCCCACCCTTTCCAGGTAAAACACCTGAATATGTACAAGGGCTTGAAAGCCAAGAGGAAGGACCGTGGAGCCACACCAGCGACAGCACGCAGGCCAACTTGGTGCCTGCAGGCCAGCCAGCGTGGTCCTGGACCCTGGCGCTCTTCCAGAAGCTTTCCATTGCCCTGCCTGAGATACCCCTCCTGTCCCGGCCCCCACTGCTTTTTTCCTTCCTCACCTCTGTCCGGAGAGAAATTCCAGCGGAAGGTATGGGTGACACATCCTCTTCTTTACAGGCGGCAGCCTGGCAACTCCTGCAGAAAGGCCAGCAGAACCCCACTCACACCGGGCCACCCACAAAGCTGTGGCCCCTCACTCCCTCCCACCAGCACAGCCCCGAGACTGCTGACGGGGCAGAGAATATGGAGTCAGGCACAGCTTCAGGGGCTATTGCTGCCTGGAGCTCTGTTTATATTGACCTCAACGAGGCACACCTGGGGAGGGCGGGCCGGCAGGGTAAGGCTGCCCAGGTCAGCTAATCCACAACCCTCAGGGAATCACATTGTTGAAAATGGACCCCGCTAAGGCAGAAGAGAAGCCAAGGGAAAAAAGGACACAATGCCATTTGCAGCACCGTAGATGAGTCTAGAAGTAATCACGTGACTTGTAGTAAGTCAGAAAGTGAAAGACACATATCATATCATATCACTTAGAGGTGTTACCTAAAAATGGATACCAGGGCAGATATTTCCACGGAGAAGGGCAATCACAGATTCATTAAACAAACTTATGGTTCACCAATGGAAAGGTGTGAGGATTGGTTTCATTACGATATCGGGGTTAACAGACATATACAAACACAGGTGACATATATAATCACCAAAGACCTACAGAATACCAAGAGAGGACTACTCAACATTCTGTCATAACGTACATGGGAAAAGGATCCCAAGAAGAACAGTCATCTGTATATGTGTAAAAGAACCACATCTTCCACACCTACAACAAGCCAAACATTGTAATCAAACTTGCTGTAATAAAAAATAAAAACTTAAATTAAAAACACGAACAAGAAGTAGTGAGACAAACGTGAGGGGCTTTCTCCTGGTACATTCCATTCTAAACTCCAATCTAGAACACCACTTCCACTGAGGCTCTCTTGCCCTAGTAACCAGATTTGGTAAGGGTGAACTGCTGCCACCTTGTGGCCGTTTCACACAACAGCAGCTTTAATCCCAACGCTAATGGTCAGTTGATATTCAAAATCATTGCAGGCCTGTAAATGACACCTGCCCTGAAAACAAATCCTGGGGTCACATATCGACCAAAAATTTCAAAGGACGTCCATATTTCAAAACCACCGTTTCAAAAGGCATATTTTACGCACATTAGTGTTCTGCTTCTTTTCCTTTCTTTCCTTTTTTGTTAAAAAACACGGGAATGGAAAAAGGCATCCCTCAGAATGGGCGAAAATCGTTGCAGACGAATCAATGGACAGAGGTTTAATCTCCAATATATATAAACAGCTCATGCAGCTTAATATTAATAAAACAAACAACCCAATACAAAAATGGGCAGAAGATCTAAAGAGACGTTTCTTCAAAGGAGACACAGAGATGGACAAGACGCACATGAAAAGCTGCTCAACAGCACTAATTATTAGAGAAATGCAAATCAAAACTACAATGAGGTATCACCTCACACCTGTTAGAATCGGCATCATCAGAAAATCTACAAACAACCAATTCTGGGGAGGGTGTGGACAAAAGGAGCCCTCTTCCACTATTGGTGGGAATGTAAATTGATACAGTCCCTATGGAGAACAGTATGGAGTTTCCTTAAAAAAACTAGAAATAGAATTACCATCTGATCCAGCAATCCCACTTCTGGGCATATACCCAGAGAAAACCATATTTCAAAAAGGCACATTCACCACAATGTTCGTTGCAGCACTATTTACAATAGCCAGGTAATGGAAGCAACCTAAATGCCCACAGACAGATGAATGGATAAAGATGTGGTACATATATAAAATGGAATATGACTCGGTCATAAAAAGGAATGAAACTGGGTCATTTGTAGAGACATCGATGGATCGAGAGACTGTCATACAGAATGAAGTAAGTCAGAAAGAGGAAAACAAATATTGTATATTAATGCATATATGTGGAGCCTAAAAATGGTACAGATGAACTGGTTTGCAGGGAAGAAATAGAGACACAGAGGTAGAGAACAAACGTATGGACACCAAGTGTGGGAAGCCATGGGGTGGTGGTGGTGGGATGAGTTGGGAGTTTGGGATTGACCTGTATACATGTATATGCATAAAATACATAACTAATAATAACGTGCTGTATAAAAAAATAAATAAAATTTCAAAATTTTAAAAAATAAAATTTAAAAATAAAACAGAAAAAAGTTCTTCCCGTCACACAGATGTATTTATAGGAATGAATTATTTCCATGCTTATATCTATAAATACATAAAAGAGGAATAACATCTAACTTGAAACATAAAAGAAAAAAAAAGTGAACCCACGAGTTATACAGAGGAAAACCCTATCACGGCACTTGCTCCAGTGGTAAACAATTCTGAAATTGGTCAGAGGTGGGGAACCATCTCCCATACAGCCAGCAACCCAACCCCCACGCAAGGAGCGTCCTCATTGCAAAGCTGGGGGACCGTGCCGAGGCATCTGTGAGTAAACGTGAGCTGAGCCCCAGGCCAGCTGCTGCTGAACTGTTCCCACCCTTTCCAGGTAAAACACCTGAATATGTACAAGGGCTTGAAAGCCTAGAGGAAGGACCGTGGAGCCACACCAGCGACAGCACGCAGGCCAACTTGGTGCCTGCAGGCCAGCCAGCGTGGTCCTGGACCCTGGCGCTCTTCCAGAAGCTTTCCATTGCCCTGCCTGAGATACCCCTCCTGTCCCGGCCCCCACTGCTTTTTTCCTTCCTCACCTCTGTCCGGAGAGAAATTCCAGCGGAAGGTATGGGTGACACATCCTCTTCTTTACAGGCGGCAGCCTGGCAACTCCTGCAGAAAGGCCAGCAGAACCCCACTCACACCGGGCCACCCACAAAGCTGTGGCCCCTCACTCCCTCCCACCAGCACAGCCCCGAGACTGCTGACGGGGCAGAGAATATGGAGTCAGGCACAGCTTCAGGGGCTATTGCTGCCTGGAGCTCTGTTTATATTGACCTCAACGAGGCACACCTGGGGAGGGCGGGCCGGCAGGGTAAGGCTGCCCAGGTCAGCTAATCCACAACCCTCAGGGAATCACATTGTTGAAAATGGACCCCGCTAAGGCAGAAGAGAAGCCAAGGGAAAAAAGGACACAATGCCATTTGCAGCACCGTAGATGAGTCTAGAAGTAATCACGTGACTTGTAGTAAGTCAGAAAGTGAAAGACACATATCATATCATATCACTTAGAGGTGTTACCTAAAAATGGATACCAGGGCAGATATTTCCACGGAGAAGGGCAATCACAGATTCATTAAACAAACTTATGGTTCACCAATGGAAAGGTGTGAGGATTGGTTTCATTACGATATCGGGGTTAACAGACATATACAAACACAGGTGACATATATAATCACCAAAGACCTACAGAATACCAAGAGAGGACTACTCAACATTCTGTCATAACGTACATGGGAAAAGGATCCCAAGAAGAACAGTCATCTGTATATGTGTAAAAGAACCACATCTTCCACACCTACAACAAGCCAAACATTGTAATCAAACTTGCTGTAATAAAAAATAAAAACTTAAATTAAAAACACGAACAAGAAGTAGTGAGACAAACGTGAGGGGCTTTCTCCTGGTACATTCCATTCTAAACTCCAATCTAGAACACCACTTCCACTGAGGCTCTCTTGCCCTAGTAACCAGATTTGGTAAGGGTGAACTGCTGCCACCTTGTGGCCGTTTCACACAACAGCAGCTTTAATCCCAACGCTAATGGTCAGTTGATATTCAAAATCATTGCAGGCCTGTAAATGACACCTGCCCTGAAAACAAATCCTGGGGTCACATATCGACCAAAAATTTCAAAGGACGTCCATATTTCAAAACCACCGTTTCAAAAGGCATATTTTACGCACATTAGTGTTCTGCTTCTTTTCCTTTCTTTCCTTTTTTGTTAAAAAACACGGGAATGGAAAAAGGCATCCCTCAGAATGGGCGAAAATCGTTGCAGACGAATCAATGGACAGAGGTTTAATCTCCAATATATATAAACAGCTCATGCAGCTTAATATTAATAAAACAAACAACCCAATACAAAAATGGGCAGAAGATCTAAAGAGACGTTTCTTCAAAGGAGACACAGAGATGGACAAGACGCACATGAAAAGCTGCTCAACAGCACTAATTATTAGAGAAATGCAAATCAAAACTACAATGAGGTATCACCTCACACCTGTTAGAATCGGCATCATCAGAAAATCTACAAACAACCAATTCTGGGGAGGGTGTGGACAAAAGGAGCCCTCTTCCACTATTGGTGGGAATGTAAATTGATACAGTCCCTATGGAGAACAGTATGGAGTTTCCTTAAAAAAACTAGAAATAGAATTACCATCTGATCCAGCAATCCCACTTCTGGGCATATACCCAGAGAAAACCATATTTCAAAAAGGCACATTCACCACAATGTTCGTTGCAGCACTATTTACAATAGCCAGGTAATGGAAGCAACCTAAATGCCCACAGACAGATGAATGGATAAAGATGTGGTACATATATAAAATGGAATATGACTCGGTCATAAAAAGGAATGAAACTGGGTCATTTGTAGAGACATCGATGGATCGAGAGACTGTCATACAGAATGAAGTAAGTCAGAAAGAGGAAAACAAATATTGTATATTAATGCATATATGTGGAGCCTAAAAATGGTACAGATGAACTGGTTTGCAGGGAAGAAATAGAGACACAGAGGTAGAGAACAAACGTATGGACACCAAGTGTGGGAAGCCATGGGGTGGTGGTGGTGGGATGAGTTGGGAGTTTGGGATTGACCTGTATACATGTATATGCATAAAATACATAACTAATAATAACGTGCTGTATAAAAAAATAAATAAAATTTCAAAATTTTAAAAAATAAAATTTAAAAATAAAACAGAAAAAAGTTCTTCCCGTCACACAGATGTATTTATAGGAATGAATTATTTCCATGCTTATATCTATAAATACATAAAAGAGGAATAACATCTAACTTGAAACATAAAAGAAAAAAAAAGTGAACCCACGAGTTATACAGAGGAAAACCCTATCACGGCACTTGCTCCAGTGGTAAACAATTCTGAAATTGGTCAGAGGTGGGGAACCATCTCCCATACAGCCAGCAACCCAACCCCCACGCAAGGAGCGTCCTCATTGCAAAGCTGGGGGACCGTGCCGAGGCATCTGTGAGTAAACGTGAGCTGAGCCCCAGGCCAGCTGCTGCTGAACTGTTCCCACCCTTTCCAGGTAAAACACCTGAATATGTACAAGGGCTTGAAAGCCTAGAGGAAGGACCGTGGAGCCACACCAGCGACAGCACGCAGGCCAACTTGGTGCCTGCAGGCCAGCCAGCGTGGTCCTGGACCCTGGCGCTCTTCCAGAAGCTTTCCATTGCCCTGCCTGAGATACCCCTCCTGTCCCGGCCCCCACTGCTTTTTTCCTTCCTCACCTCTGTCCGGAGAGAAATTCCAGCGGAAGGTATGGGTGACACATCCTCTTCTTTACAGGCGGCAGCCTGGCAACTCCTGCAGAAAGGCCAGCAGAACCCCACTCACACCGGGCCACCCACAAAGCTGTGGCCCCTCACTCCCTCCCACCAGCACAGCCCCGAGACTGCTGACGGGGCAGAGAATATGGAGTCAGGCACAGCTTCAGGGGCTATTGCTGCCTGGAGCTTTGTTTATATTGACCTCAACGAGGCACACCTGGGGAGGGCGGGCCGGCAGGGTAAGGCTGCCCAGGTCAGCTAATCCACAACCCTCAGGGAATCACATTGTTGAAAATGGACCCCGCTAAGGCAGAAGAGAAGCCAAGGGAAAAAAGGACACAATGCCATTTGCAGCACCGTGGATGAGTCTAGAAGTAATCACGTGACTTGTAGTAAGTCAGAAAGTGAAAGACACATATCATATCATATCACTTATAGGTGTTACCTAAAAATGGATACCAGGGCAGATATTTCCACGGAGAAGGGCAATCACAGATTCATTAAACAAACTTATGGTTCACCAATGGAAAGGTGTGAGGATTGGTTTCATTACGATATCGGGGTTAACAGACATATACAAACACCGGTGACATATATAATCACCAAAGACCTACAGAATACCAAGAGAGGACTACTCAACATTCTGTCATAACGTACATGGGAAAAGGATCCCAAGAAGAACAGTCATCTGTATATGTGTAAAAGAACCACATCTTCCACACCTACAACAAGCCAAACATTGTAATCAAACTTGCTGTAATAAAAAATAAAAACTTAAATTAAAAACACGAACAAGAAGTAGTGAGACAAACGTGAGGGGCTTTCTCCTGGTACATTCCATTCTAAACTCCAATCTAGAACACCACTTCCACTGAGGCTCTCTTGCCCTAGTAACCAGATTTGGTAAGGGTGAACTGCTGCCACCTTGTGGCCGTTTCACACAACAGCAGCTTTAATCCCAACGCTAATGGTCAGTTGATATTCAAAATCATTGCAGGCCTGTAAATGACACCTGCCCTGAAAACAAATCCTGGGGTCACATATCGACCAAAAATTTCAAAGGACGTCCATATTTCAAAACCACCGTTTCAAAAGGCATATTTTACGCACATTAGTGTTCTGCTTCTTTTCCTTTCTTTCCTTTTTTGTTAAAAAACACGGGAATGGAAAAAGGCATCCCTCAGAATGGGCGAAAATCGTTGCAGACGAATCAATGGACAGAGGTTTAATCTCCAATATATATAAACAGCTCATGCAGCTTAATATTAATAAAACAAACAACCCAATACAAAAATGGGCAGAAGATCTAAAGAGACGTTTCTTCAAAGGAGACACAGAGATGGCCAAGACGCACATGAAAAGCTGCTCAACAGCACTAATTATTAGAGAAATGCAAATCAAAACTACAATGAGGTATCACCTCACACCTGTTAGAATCGGCATCATCAGAAAATCTACAAACAACCAATTCTGGGGAGGGTGTGGACAAAAGGAGCCCTCTTCCACTATTGGTGGGAATGTAAATTGATACAGTCCCTATGGAGAACAGTATGGAGTTTCCTTAAAAAAACTAGAAATAGAATTACCATCTGATCCAGCAATCCCACTTCTGGGCATATACCCAGAGAAAACCATATTTCAAAAAGGCACATTCACCACAATGTTCGTTGCAGCACTATTTACAATAGCCAGGTAATGGAAGCAACCTAAATGCCCACAGACAGATGAATGGATAAAGATGTGGTACATATATAAAATGGAATATGACTCGGCCATAAAAAGGAATGAAACTGGGTCATTTGTAGAGACATCGATGGATCGAGAGACTGTCATACAGAATGAAGTAAGTCAGAAAGAGGAAAACAAATATTGTATATTAATGCATATATGTGGAGCCTAAAAATGGTACAGATGAACTGGTTTGCAGGGAAGAAATAGAGACACAGAGGTAGAGAACAAACGTATGGACACCAAGTGTGGGAAGCCATGGGGTGGTGGTGGTGGGATGAGTTGGGAGTTTGGGATTGACCTGTATACATGTATATGCATAAAATACATAACTAATAATAACGTGCTGTATAAAAAAATAAATAAAATTTCGAAATTTTAAAAAATAAAATTTAAAAATAAAACAGAAAAAAGTTCTTCCCGTCACACAGATGTATTTATAGGAATGAATTATTTCCATGCTTATATCTATAAATACATAAAAGAGGAATAACATCTAACTTGAAACATAAAAGAAAAAAAAAGTGAACCCACGAGTTATACAGAGGAAAACCCTATCACGGCACTTGCTCCAGTGGTAAACAATTCTGAAATTGGTCAGAGGTGGGGAACCATCTCCCATACAGCCAGCAACCCAACCCCCACGCAAGGAGCGTCCTCATTGCAAAGCTGGGGGACCGTGCCGAGGCATCTGTGAGTAAACGTGAGCTGAGCCCCAGGCCAGCTGCTGCTGAACTGTTCCCACCCTTTCCAGGTAAAACACCTGAATATGTACAAGGGCTTGAAAGCCTAGAGGAAGGACCGTGGAGCCACACCAGCGACAGCACGCAGGCCAACTTGGTGCCTGCAGGCCAGCCAGCGTGGTCCTGGACCCTGGCGCTCTTCCAGAAGCTTTCCATTGCCCTGCCTGAGATACCCCTCCTGTCCCGGCCCCCACTGCTTTTTTCCTTCCTCACCTCTGTCCGGAGAGAAATTCCAGCGGAAGGTATGGGTGACACATCCTCTTCTTTACAGGCGGCAGCCTGGCAACTCCTGCAGAAAGGCCAGCAGAACCCCACTCACACCGGGCCACCCACAAAGCTGTGGCCCCTCACTCCCTCCCACCAGCACAGCCCCGAGACTGCTGACGGGGCAGAGAATATGGAGTCAGGCACAGCTTCAGGGGCTATTGCTGCCTGGAGCTCTGTTTATATTGACCTCAACGAGGCACACCTGGGGAGGGCGGGCCGGCAGGGTAAGGCTGCCCAGGTCAGCTAATCCACAACCCTCAGGGAATCACATTGTTGAAAATGGACCCCGCTAAGGCAGAAGAGAAGCCAAGGGAAAAAAGGACACAATGCCATTTGCAGCACCGTAGATGAGTCTAGAAGTAATCACGTGACTTGTAGTAAGTCAGAAAGTGAAAGACACATATCATATCATATCACTTATAGGTGTTACCTAAAAATGGATACCAGGGCAGATATTTCCACGGAGAAGGGCAATCACAGATTCATTAAACAAACTTATGGTTCACCAATGGAAAGGTGTGAGGATTGGTTTCATTACGATATCGGGGTTAACAGACATATACAAACACCGGTGACATATATAATCACCAAAGACCTACAGAATACCAAGAGAGGACTACTCAACATTCTGTCATAACGTACATGGGAAAAGGATCCCAAGAAGAACAGTCATCTGTATATGTGTAAAAGAACCACATCTTCCACACCTACAACAAGCCAAACATTGTAATCAAACTTGCTGTAATAAAAAATAAACACTTAAATTAAAAACACGAACAAGAAGTAGTGAGACAAACGTGAGGGGCTTTCTCCTGGTACATTCCATTCTAAACTCCAATCTAGAACACCACTTCCACTGAGGCTCTCTTGCCCTAGTAACCAGATTTGGTAAGGGTGAACTGCTGCCACCTTGTGGCCGTTTCACACAACAGCAGCTTTAATCCCAACGCTAATGGTCAGTTGATATTCAAAATCATTGCAGGCCTGTAAATGACACCTGCCCTGAAAACAAATCCTGGGGTCACATATCGACCAAAAATTTCAAAGGACGTCCATATTTCAAAACCACCGTTTCAAAAGGCATATTTTACGCACATTAGTGTTCTGCTTCTTTTCCTTTCTTTCCTTTTTTGTTAAAAAACACGGGAATGGAAAAAGGCATCCCTCAGAATGGGCGAAAATCGTTGCAGATGAATCAATGGACAGAGGTTTAATCTCCAATATATATAAACAGCTCATGCAGCTTAATATTAGAAAAAACAAACACCCCAAAAAAATGGGCAGAAGATCTAAAGAGACGTTTCTTCAAAGGAGACACAGAGATGGCCAAGACGCACATGAAAAGCTGCTCAACAGCACTAATTATTAGAGAAATGCAAATCAAAACTACAATGAGGTATCACCTCACACCTGTTAGAATCGGCATCATCAGAAAATCTACAAACAACCAATTCTGGGGAGGGTGTGGACAAAAGGAGCCCTCTTCCACTATTGGTGGGAATGTAAATTGATACAGTCCCTATGGAGAACAGTATGGAGTTTCCTTAAAATAACTAGAAATAGAATTACCATCTGATCAAGCAATCCCACTTCTGGGCATATACCCAGAGAAAACCGTATTTCAAAAAGGCACATTCACCACAATGTTCGTTGCAGCACTATTTACAATAGCCAGGTAATGGAAGCAACCTAAATGCCCACAGACAGATGAATGGATAAAGATGTGGTACATATATAAAATGGAATATGACTCGGCCATAAAAAGGAATGAAACTGGGTCATTTGTAGAGACATCGATGGATCGAGAGACTGTCATACAGAATGAAGTAAGTCAGAAAGAGGAAAACAAATATTGTATATTAATGCATATATGTGGAGCCTAAAAATGGTACAGATGAACTGGTTTGCAGGGAAGAAATAGAGACACAGAGGTAGAGAACAAACGTATGGACACCAAGTGTGGGAAGCCATGGGGTGGTGGTGGTGGGATGAGTTGGGAGTTTGGGATTGACCTGTATACATGTATATGCATAAAATACATAACTAATAATAACGTGCTGTATAAAAAAATAAATAAAATTTCGAAATTTTAAAAAATAAAATTTAAAAATAAAACAGAAAAAAGTTCTTCCCGTCACACAGATGTATTTATAGGAATGAATTATTTCCATGCTTATATCTATAAATACATAAAAGAGGAATAACATCTAACTTGAAACATAAAAGAAAAAAAAAAGTGAACCCACGAGTTATACAGAGGAAAACCCTATCACGGCACTTGCTCCAGTGGTAAACAATTCTGAAATTGGTCAGAGGTGGGGAACCATCTCCCATACAGCCAGCAACCCAACCCCAACGCAAGGAGCGTCCTCATTGCAAAGCTGGGGGACCGTGCCGAGGCATCTGTGAGTAAACGTGAGCTGAGCCCCAGGCCAGCTGCTGCTGAACTGTTCCCACCCTTTCCAGGTAAAACACCTGAATATGTACAAGGGCTTGAAAGCCTAGAGGAAGGACCGTGGAGCCACACCAGCGACAGCACGCAGGCCAACTTGGTGCCTGCAGGCCAGCCAGCGTGGTCCTGGACCCTGGCGCTCTTCCAGAAGCTTTCCATTGCCCTGCCTGAGATACCCCTCCTGTCCCGGCCCCCACTGCTTTTTTCCTTCCTCACCTCTGTCCGGAGAGAAATTCCAGCGGAAGGTATGGGTGACACATCCTCTTCTTTACAGGCGGCAGCCTGGCAACTCCTGCAGAAAGGCCAGCAGAACCCCACTCACACCGGGCCACCCACAAAGCTGTGGCCCCTCACTCCCTCCCACCAGCACAGCCCCGAGACTGCTGACGGGGCAGAGAATATGGAGTCAGGCACAGCTTCAGGGGCTATTGCTGCCTGGAGCTCTGTTTATATTGACCTCAACGAGGCACACCTGGGGAGGGCGGGCCGGCAGGGTAAGGCTGCCCAGGTCAGCTAATCCACAACCCTCAGGGAATCACATTGTTGAAAATGGACCCCGCTAAGGCAGAAGAGAAGCCAAGGGAAAAAAGGACACAATGCCATTTGCAGCACCGTAGATGAGTCTAGAAGTAATCACGTGACTTGTAGTAAGTCAGAAAGTGAAAGACACATATCATATCATATCACTTAGAGGTGTTACCTAAAAATGGATACCAGGGCAGATATTTCCACGGAGAAGGGCAATCACAGATTCATTAAACAAACTTATGGTTCACCAATGGAAAGGTGTGAGGATTGGTTTCATTACGATATCGGGGTTAACAGACATATACAAACACAGGTGACATATATAATCACCAAAGACCTACAGAATACCAAGAGAGGACTACTCAACATTCTGTCATAACGTACATGGGAAAAGGATCCCAAGAAGAACAGTCATCTGTATATGTGTAAAAGAACCACATCTTCCACACCTACAACAAGCCAAACATTGTAATCAAACTTGCTGTAATAAAAAATAAAAACTTAAATTAAAAACACGAACAAGAAGTAGTGAGACAAACGTGAGGGGCTTTCTCCTGGTACATTCCATTCTAAACTCCAATCTAGAACACCACTTCCACTGAGGCTCTCTTGCCCTAGTAACCAGATTTGGTAAGGGTGAACTGCTGCCACCTTGTGGCCGTTTCACACAACAGCAGCTTTAATCCCAACGCTAATGGTCAGTTGATATTCAAAATCATTGCAGGCCTGTAAATGACACCTGCCCTGAAAACAAATCCTGGGGTCACATATCGACCAAAAATTTCAAAGGACGTCCATATTTCAAAACCACCGTTTCAAAAGGCATATTTTACGCACATTAGTGTTCTGCTTCTTTTCCTTTCTTTCCTTTTTTGTTAAAAAACACGGGAATGGAAAAAGGCATCCCTCAGAATGGGCGAAAATCGTTGCAGACGAATCAATGGACAGAGGTTTAATCTCCAATATATATAAACAGCTCATGCAGCTTAATATTAAAAAAACAAACAACCCAAAAAAAATGGGCAGAAGATCTAAAGAGACGTTTCTTCAAAGGAGACACAGAGATGGCCAAGACGCACATGAAAAGCTGCTCAACAGCACTAATTATTAGAGAAATGCAAATCAAAACTACAATGAGGTATCACCTCACACCTGTTAGAATCGGCATCATCAGAAAATCTACAAACAACCAATTCTGGGGAGGGTGTGGACAAAAGGAGCCCTCTTCCACTATTGGTGGGAATGTAAATTGATACAGTCCCTATGGAGAACAGTATGGAGTTTCCTTAAAAAAACTAGAAATAGAATTACCATCTGATCCAGCAATCCCACTTCTGGGCATATACCGAGAGAAAACCGTATTTCAAAAAGGCACATTCACCACAATGTTCGTTGCAGCACTATTTACAATAGCCAGGTAATGGAAGCAACCTAAATGCCCACAGACAGATGAATGGATAAAGATGTGGTACATATATAAAATGGAATATGACTCGGCCATAAAAAGGAATGAAACTGGGTCATTTGTAGAGACATCGATGGATCGAGAGACTGTCATACAGAATGAAGTAAGTCAGAAAGAGGAAAACAAATATTGTATATTAATGCATATATGTGGAGCCTAAAAATGGTACAGATGAACTGGTTTGCAGGGAAGAAATAGAGACACAGAGGTAGAGAACAAACGTATGGACACCAAGTGTGGGAAGCCATGGGGTGGTGGTGGTGGGATGAGTTGGGAGTTTGGGATTGACCTGTATACATGTATATGCATAAAATACATAACTAATAATAACGTGCTGTATAAAAAAATAAATAAAATTTCGAAATTTTAAAAAATAAAATTTAAAAATAAAACAGAAAAAAGTTCTTCCCGTCACACAGATGTATTTATAGGAATGAATTATTTCCATGCTTATATCTATAAATACATAAAAGAGGAATAACATCTAACTTGAAACATAAAAGAAAAAAAAAGTGAACCCACGAGTTATACAGAGGAAAACCCTATCACGGCACTTGCTCCAGTGGTAAACAATTCTGAAATTGGTCAGAGGTGGGGAACCATCTCCCATACAGCCAGCAACCCAACCCCCACGCAAGGAGCGTCCTCATTGCAAAGCTGGGGGACCGTGCCGAGGCATCTGTGAGTAAACGTGAGCTGAGCCCCAGGCCAGCTGCTGCTGAACTGTTCCCACCCTTTCCAGGTAAAACACCTGAATATGTACAAGGGCTTGAAAGCCTAGAGGAAGGACCGTGGAGCCACACCAGCGACAGCACGCAGGCCAACTTGGTGCCTGCAGGCCAGCCAGCGTGGTCCTGGACCCTGGCGCTCTTCCAGAAGCTTTCCATTGCCCTGCCTGAGATACCCCTCCTGTCCCGGCCCCCACTGCTTTTTTCCTTCCTCACCTCTGTCCGGAGAGAAATTCCAGCGGAAGGTATGGGTGACACATCCTTTTCTTTACAGGCGGCAGCCTGGCAACTCCTGCAGAAAGGCCAGCAGAACCCCACTCACACCGGGCCACCCACAAAGCTGTGGCCCCTCACTCCCTCCCACCAGCACAGCCCCGAGACTGCTGACGGGGCAGAGAATATGGAGTCAGGCACAGCTTCAGGGGCTATTGCTGCCTGGAGCTTTGTTTATATTGACCTCAACGAGGCACACCTGGGGAGGGCGGGCCGGCAGGGTAAGGCTGCCCAGGTCAGCTAATCCACAACCCTCAGGGAATCACATTGTTGAAAATGGACCCCGCTAAGGCAGAAGAGAAGCCAAGGGAAAAAAGGACACAATGCCATTTGCAGCACCGTGGATGAGTCTAGAAGTAATCACGTGACTTGTAGTAAGTCAGAAAGTGAAAGACACATATCATATCATATCACTTATAGGTGTTACCTAAAAATGGATACCAGGGCAGATATTTCCACGGAGAAGGGCAATCACAGATTCATTAAACAAACTTATGGTTCACCAATGGAAAGGTGTGAGGATTGGTTTCATTACGATATCGGGGTTAACAGACATATACAAACACCGGTGACATATATAATCACCAAAGACCTACAGAATACCAAGAGAGGACTACTCAACATTCTGTCATAACGTACATGGGAAAAGGATCCCAAGAAGAACAGTCATCTGTATATGTGTAAAAGAACCACATCTTCCACACCTACAACAAGCCAAACATTGTAATCAAACTTGCTGTAATAAAAAATAAACACTTAAATTAAAAACACGAACAAGAAGTAGTGAGACAAACGTGAGGGGCTTTCTCCTGGTACATTCCATTCTAAACTCCAATCTAGAACACCACTTCCACTGAGGCTCTCTTGCCCTAGTAACCAGATTTGGTAAGGGTGAACTGCTGCCACCTTGTGGCCGTTTCACACAACAGCAGCTTTAATCCCAACGCTAATGGTCAGTTGATATTCAAAATCATTGCAGGCCTGTAAATGACACCTGCCCTGAAAACAAATCCTGGGGTCACATATCGACCAAAAATTTCAAAGGACGTCCATATTTCAAAACCACCGTTTCAAAAGGCATATTTTACGCACATTAGTGTTCTGCTTCTTTTCCTTTCTTTCCTTTTTTGTTAAAAAACACGGGAATGGAAAAAGGCATCCCTCAGAATGGGCGAAAATCGTTGCAGACGAATCAATGGACAGAGGTTTAATCTCCAATATATATAAACAGCTCATGCAGCTTAATATTAGAAAAAACAAACAACCCAAAAAAAATGGGCAGAAGATCTAAAGAGACGTTTCTTCAAAGGAGACACAGAGATGGCCAAGACACACATGAAAAGCTGCTCAACAGCACTAATTATTAGAGAAATGCAAATCAAAACTACAATGAGGTATCACCTCACACCTGTTAGAATCGGCATCATCAGAAAATCTACAAACAACCAATTCTGGGGAGGGTGTGGACAAAAGGAGCCCTCTTCCACTATTGGTGGGAATGTAAATTGATACAGTCCCTATGGAGAACAGTATGGAGTTTCCTTAAAATAACTAGAAATAGAATTACCATCTGATACAGCAATCCCACTTCTGGGCATATACCCAGAGAAAACGGTAAATCAAAAAGGCACATTCACCACAATGTTCGTTGCAGCACTATTTACAATAGCCAGGTAATGGAAGCAACCTAAATGCCCACAGACAGATGAATGGATAAAGATGTGGTACATATATAAAATGGAATATGACTCGGCCATAAAAAGGAATGAAACTGGGTCATTTGTAGAGACATCGATGGATCGAGAGACTGTCATACAGAATGAAGTAAGTCAGAAAGAGGAAAACAAATATTGTATATTAATGCATATATGTGGAGCCTAAAAATGGTACAGATGAACTGGTTTGCAGGGAAGAAATAGAGACACAGAGGTAGAGAACAAACGTATGGACACCAAGTGTGGGAAGCCATGGGGTGGTGGTGGTGGGATGAGTTGGGAGTTTGGGATTGACCTGTATACATGTATATGCATAAAATACATAACTAATAATAACGTGCTGTATAAAAAAATAAATAAAATTTCAAAATTTTAAAAAATAAAATTTAAAAATAAAACAGAAAAAAGTTCTTCCCGTCACACAGATGTATTTATAGGAATGAATTATTTCCATGCTTATATCTATAAATACATAAAAGAGGAATAACATCTAACTTGAAACATAAAAGAAAAAAAAAGTGAACCCACGAGTTATACAGAGGAAAACCCTGTCACGGCACTTGCTCCAGTGGTAAACAATTCTGAAAGTGGTCAGAGGTGGGGAACCATCTCCCATACAGCCAGCAACCCAACCCCCACGCAAGGAGCGTCCTCATTGCAAAGCTGGGGGACCGTGCCGAGGCATCTGTGAGTAAACGTGAGCTGAGCCCCAGGCCAGCTGCTGCTGAACTGTTCCCACCCTTTCCAGGTAAAACACCTGAATATGTACAAGGGCTTGAAAGCCTAGAGGAAGGACCGTGGAGCCACACCAGCGACAGCACGCAGGCCAACTTGGTGCCTGCAGGCCAGCCAGCGTGGTCCTGGACCCTGGCGCTCTTCCAGAAGCTTTCCATTGCCCTGCCTGAGATACCCCTCCTGTCCCGGCCCCCACTGCTTTTTTCCTTCCTCACCTCTGTCCGGAGAGAAATTCCAGCGGAAGGTATGGGTGACACATCCTCTTCTTTACAGGCGGCAGCCTGGCAACTCCTGCAGAAAGGCCAGCAGAACCCCACTCACACCGGGCCACCCACAAAGCTGTGGCCCCTCACTCCCTCCCACCAGCACAGCCCCGAGACTGCTGACGGGGCAGAGAATATGGAGTCAGGCACAGCTTCAGGGGCTATTGCTGCCTGGAGCTCTGTTTATATTGACCTCAACGAGGCACACCTGGGGAGGGCGGGCCGGCAGGGTAAGGCTGCCCAGGTCAGCTAATCCACAACCCTCAGGGAATCACATTGTTGAAAATGGACCCCGCTAAGGCAGAAGAGAAGCCAAGGGAAAAAAGGACACAATGCCATTTGCAGCACCGTAGATGAGTCTAGAAGTAATCACGTGACTTGTAGTAAGTCAGAAAGTGAAAGACACATATCATATCATATCACTTATAGGTGTTACCTAAAAATGGATACCAGGGCAGATATTTCCACGGAGAAGGGCAATCACAGATTCATTAAACAAACTTATGGTTCACCAATGGAAAGGTGTGAGGATTGGTTTCATTACGATATCGGGGTTAACAGACATATACAAACACCGGTGACATATATAATCACCAAAGACCTACAGAATACCAAGAGAGGACTACTCAACATTCTGTCATAACGTACATGGGAAAAGGATCCCAAGAAGAACAGTCATCTGTATATGTGTAAAAGAACCACATCTTCCACACCTACAACAAGCCAAACATTGTAATCAAACTTGCTGTAATAAAAAATAAACACTTAAATTAAAAACACGAACAAGAAGTAGTGAGACAAACGTGAGGGGCTTTCTCCTGGTACATTCCATTCTAAACTCCAATCTAGAACACCACTTCCACTGAGGCTCTCTTGCCCTAGTAACCAGATTTGGTAAGGGTGAACTGCTGCCACCTTGTGGCCGTTTCACACAACAGCAGCTTTAATCCCAACGCTAATGGTCAGTTGATATTCAAAATCATTGCAGGCCTGTAAATGACACCTGCCCTGAAAACAAATCCTGGGGTCACATATCGACCAAAAATTTCAAAGGACGTCCATATTTCAAAACCACCGTTTCAAAAGGCATATTTTACGCACATTAGTGTTCTGCTTCTTTTCCTTTCTTTCCTTTTTTGTTAAAAAACACGGGAATGGAAAAAGGCATCCCTCAGAATGGGCGAAAATCGTTGCAGATGAATCAATGGACAGAGGTTTAATCTCCAATATATATAAACAGCTCATGCAGCTTAATATTAGAAAAAACAAACAACCCAAAAAAAATGGGCAGAAGATCTAAAGAGACGTTTCTTCAAAGGAGACACAGAGATGGCCAAGACACACATGAAAAGCTGCTCAACAGCACTAATTATTAGAGAAATGCAAATCAAAACTACAATGAGGTATCACCTCACACCTGTTAGAATCGGCATCATCAGAAAATCTACAAACAACCAATTCTGGGGAGGGTGTGGACAAAAGGAGCCCTCTTCCACTATTGGTGGGAATGTAAATTGATACAGTCCCTATGGAGAACAGTATGGAGTTTCCTTAAAATAACTAGAAATAGAATTACCATCTGATCCAGCAATCCCACTTCTGGGCATATACCCAGAGAAAACCGTATTTCAAAAAGGCACATTCACCACAATGTTCGTTGCAGCACTATTTACAATAGCCAGGTAATGGAAGCAACCTAAATGCCCACAGACAGATGAATGGATAAAGATGTGGTACATATATAAAATGGAATATGACTCGGCCATAAAAAGGAATGAAACTGGGTCATTTGTAGAGACATCGATGGATCGAGAGACTGTCATACAGAATGAAGTAAGTCAGAAAGAGGAAAACAAATATTGTATATTAATGCATATATGTGGAGCCTAAAAATGGTACAGATGAACTGGTTTGCAGGGAAGAAATAGAGACACAGAGGTAGAGAACAAACGTATGGACACCAAGTGTGGGAAGCCATGGGGTGGTGGTGGTGGGATGAGTTGGGAGTTTGGGATTGACCTGTATACATGTATATGCATAAAATACATAACTAATAATAACGTGCTGTATAAAAAAATAAATAAAATTTCGAAATTTTAAAAAATAAAATTTAAAAATAAAACAGAAAAAAGTTCTTCCCGTCACACAGATGTATTTATAGGAATGAATTATTTCCATGCTTATATCTATAAATACATAAAAGAGGAATAACATCTAACTTGAAACATAAAAGAAAAAAAAAGTGAACCCACGAGTTATACAGAGGAAAACCCTATCACGGCACTTGCTCCAGTGGTAAACAATTCTGAAATTGGTCAGAGGTGGGGAACCATCTCCCATACAGCCAGCAACCCAACCCCCACGCAAGGAGCGTCCTCATTGCAAAGCTGTGGGACCGTGCCGAGGCATCTGTGAGTAAACGTGAGCTGAGCCCCAGGCCAGCTGCTGCTGAACTGTTCCCACCCTTTCCAGGTAAAACACCTGAATATGTACAAGGGCTTGAAAGCCTAGAGGAAGGACCGTGGAGCCACACCAGCGACAGCACGCAGGCCAACTTGGTGCCTGCAGGCCAGCCAGCGTGGTCCTGGACCCTGGCGCTCTTCCAGAAGCTTTCCATTGCCCTGCCTGAGATACCCCTCCTGTCCCGGCCCCCACTGCTTTTTTCCTTCCTCACCTCTGTCCGGAGAGAAATTCCAGCGGAAGGTATGGGTGACACATCCTCTTCTTTACAGGCGGCAGCCTGGCAACTCCTGCAGAAAGGCCAGCAGAACCCCACTCACACCGGGCCACCCACAAAGCTGTGGCCCCTCACTCCCTCCCACCAGCACAGCCCCGAGACTGCTGACGGGGCAGAGAATATGGAGTCAGGCACAGCTTCAGGGGCTATTGCTGCCTGGAGCTCTGTTTATATTGACCTCAACGAGGCACACCTGGGGAGGGCGGGCCGGCAGGGTAAGGCTGCCCAGGTCAGCTAATCCACAACCCTCAGGGAATCACATTGTTGAAAATGGACCCCGCTAAGGCAGAAGAGAAGCCAAGGGAAAAAAGGACACAATGCCATTTGCAGCACCGTAGATGAGTCTAGAAGTAATCACGTGACTTGTAGTAAGTCAGAAAGTGAAAGACACATATCATATCATATCACTTATAGGTGTTACCTAAAAATGGATACCAGGGCAGATATTTCCACGGAGAAGGGCAATCACAGATTCATTAAACAAACTTATGGTTCACCAATGGAAAGGTGTGAGGATTGGTTTCATTACGATATCGGGGTTAACAGACATATACAAACACAGGTGACATATATAATCACCAAAGACCTACAGAATACCAAGAGAGGACTACTCAACATTCTGTCATAACGTACATGGGAAAAGGATCCCAAGAAGAACAGTCATCTGTATATGTGTAAAAGAACCACATCTTCCACACCTACAACAAGCCAAACATTGTAATCAAACTTGCTGTAATAAAAAATAAAAACTTAAATTAAAAACACGAACAAGAAGTAGTGAGACAAACGTGAGGGGCTTTCTCCTGGTACATTCCATTCTAAACTCCAATCTAGAACACCACTTCCACTGAGGCTCTCTTGCCCTAGTAACCAGATTTGGTAAGGGTGAACTGCTGCCACCTTGTGGCCGTTTCACACAACAGCAGCTTTAATCCCAACGCTAATGGTCAGTTGATATTCAAAATCATTGCAGGCCTGTAAATGACACCTGCCCTGAAAACAAATCCTGGGGTCACATATCGACCAAAAATTTCAAAGGACGTCCATATTTCAAAACCACCGTTTCAAAAGGCATATTTTACGCACATTAGTGTTCTGCTTCTTTTCCTTTCTTTCCTTTTTTGTTAAAAAACACGGGAATGGAAAAAGGCATCCCTCAGAATGGGCGAAAATCGTTGCAGACGAATCAATGGACAGAGGTTTAATCTCCAATATATATAAACAGCTCATGCAGCTTAATATTAGAAAAAACAAACAACCCAAAAAAAATGGGCAGAAGATCTAAAGAGACGTTTCTTCAAAGGAGACACAGAGATGGCCAAGACGCACATGAAAAGATGCTCAACAGCACTAATTATTAGAGAAATGCAAATCAAAACTACAATGAGGTATCACCTCACACCTGTTAGAATCGGCATCATCAGAAAATCTACAAACAACCAATTCTGGGGAGGGTGTGGACAAAAGGAGCCCTCTTCCACTATTGGTGGGAATGTAAATTGATACAGTCCCTATGGAGAACAGTATGGAGTTTCCTTAAAAAAACTAGAAATAGAATTACCATCTGATCCAGCAATCCCACTTCTGGGCATATACCCAGAGAAAACGGTAAATCAAAAAGGCACATTCACCACAATGTTCGTTGCAGCACTATTTACAATAGCCAGGTAATGGAAGCAACCTAAATGCCCACAGACAGATGAATGGATAAAGATGTGGTACATATATAAAATGGAATATGACTCGGCCATAAAAAGGAATGAAACTGGGTCATTTGTAGAGACATCGATGGATCGAGAGACTGTCATACAGAATGAAGTAAGTCAGAAAGAGGAAAACAAATATTGTATATTAATGCATATATGTGGAGCCTAAAAATGGTACAGATGAACTGGTTTGCAGGGAAGAAATAGAGACACAGAGGTAGAGAACAAACGTATGGACACCAAGTGTGGGAAGCCATGGGGTGGTGGTGGTGGGATGAGTTGGGAGTTTGGGATTGACCTGTATACATGTATATGCATAAAATACATAACTAATAATAACGTGCTGTATAAAAAAATAAATAAAATTTCAAAATTTTAAAAAATAAAATTTAAAAATAAAACAGAAAAAAGTTCTTCCCGTCACACAGATGTATTTATAGGAATGAATTATTTCCATGCTTATATCTATAAATACATAAAAGAGGAATAACATCTAACTTGAAACATAAAAGAAAAAAAAAGTGAACCCACGAGTTATACAGAGGAAAACCCTATCACGGCACTTGCTCCAGTGGTAAACAATTCTGAAATTGGTCAGAGGTGGGGAACCATCTCCCATACAGCCAGCAACCCAACCCCCACGCAAGGAGCGTCCTCATTGCAAAGCTGTGGGACCGTGCCGAGGCATCTGTGAGTAAACGTGAGCTGAGCCCCAGGCCAGCTGCTGCTGAACTGTTCCCACCCTTTCCAGGTAAAACACCTGAATATGTACAAGGGCTTGAAAGCCTAGAGGAAGGACCGTGGAGCCACACCAGCGACAGCACGCAGGCCAACTTGGTGCCTGCAGGCCAGCCAGCGTGGTCCTGGACCCTGGCGCTCTTCCAGAAGCTTTCCATTGCCCTGCCTGAGATACCCCTCCTGTCCCGGCCCCCACTGCTTTTTTCCTTCCTCACCTCTGTCCGGAGAGAAATTCCAGCGGAAGGTATGGGTGACACATCCTCTTCTTTACAGGCGGCAGCCTGGCAACTCCTGCAGAAAGGCCAGCAGAACCCCACTCACACCGGGCCACCCACAAAGCTGTGGCCCCTCACTCCCTCCCACCAGCACAGCCCCGAGACTGCTGACGGGGCAGAGAATATGGAGTCAGGCACAGCTTCAGGGGCTATTGCTGCCTGGAGCTCTGTTTATATTGACCTCAACGAGGCACACCTGGGGAGGGCGGGCCGGCAGGGTAAGGCTGCCCAGGTCAGCTAATCCACAACCCTCAGGGAATCACATTGTTGAAAATGGACCCCGCTAAGGCAGAAGAGAAGCCAAGGGAAAAAAGGACACAATGCCATTTGCAGCACCGTAGATGAGTCTAGAAGTAATCACGTGACTTGTAGTAAGTCAGAAAGTGAAAGACACATATCATATCATATCACTTATAGGTGTTACCTAAAAATGGATACCAGGGCAGATATTTCCACGGAGAAGGGCAATCACAGATTCATTAAACAAACTTATGGTTCACCAATGGAAAGGTGTGAGGATTGGTTTCATTACGATATCGGGGTTAACAGACATATACAAACACAGGTGACATATATAATCACCAAAGACCTACAGAATACCAAGAGAGGACTACTCAACATTCTGTCATAACGTACATGGGAAAAGGATCCCAAGAAGAACAGTCATCTGTATATGTGTAAAAGAACCACATCTTCCACACCTACAACAAGCCAAACATTGTAATCAAACTTGCTGTAATAAAAAATAAAAACTTAAATTAAAAACACGAACAAGAAGTAGTGAGACAAACGTGAGGGGCTTTCTCCTGGTACATTCCATTCTAAACTCCAATCTAGAACACCACTTCCACTGAGGCTCTCTTGCCCTAGTAACCAGATTTGGTAAGGGTGAACTGCTGCCACCTTGTGGCCGTTTCACACAACAGCAGCTTTAATCCCAACGCTAATGGTCAGTTGATATTCAAAATCATTGCAGGCCTGTAAATGACACCTGCCCTGAAAACAAATCCTGGGGTCACATATCGACCAAAAATTTCAAAGGACGTCCATATTTCAAAACCACCGTTTCAAAAGGCATATTTTACGCACATTAGTGTTCTGCTTCTTTTCCTTTCTTTCCTTTTTTGTTAAAAAACACGGGAATGGAAAAAGGCATCCCTCAGAATGGGCGAAAATCGTTGCAGACGAATCAATGGACAGAGGTTTAATCTCCAATATATATAAACAGCTCATGCAGCTTAATATTAGAAAAAACAAACAACCCAAAAAAAATGGGCAGAAGATCTAAAGAGACGTTTCTTCAAAGGAGACACAGAGATGGCCAAGACGCACATGAAAAGATGCTCAACAGCACTAATTATTAGAGAAATGCAAATCAAAACTACAATGAGGTATCACCTCACACCTGTTAGAATCGGCATCATCAGAAAATCTACAAACAACCAATTCTGGGGAGGGTGTGGACAAAAGGAGCCCTCTTCCACTATTGGTGGGAATGTAAATTGATACAGTCCCTATGGAGAACAGTATGGAGTTTCCTTAAAAAAACTAGAAATAGAATTACCATCTGATCCAGCAATCCCACTTCTGGGCATATACCCAGAGAAAACGGTAAATCAAAAAGGCACATTCACCACAATGTTCGTTGCAGCACTATTTACAATAGCCAGGTAATGGAAGCAACCTAAATGCCCACAGACAGATGAATGGATAA
This sequence comes from Mesoplodon mirus, assembly GCF_964341445.2. Taxonomy (NCBI): domain Eukaryota; kingdom Metazoa; phylum Chordata; class Mammalia; order Artiodactyla; family Ziphiidae; genus Mesoplodon; species Mesoplodon mirus. The sequence continues at coordinate 255,796 of NW_028295625.1, read as the reverse complement.
AGATGTGGTACATATATAAAATGGAATATGACTCGGCCATAAAAAGGAATGAAACTGGGTCATTTGTAGAGACATCGATGGATCGAGAGACTGTCATACAGAATGAAGTAAGTCAGAAAGAGGAAAACAAATATTGTATATTAATGCATATATGTGGAGCCTAAAAATGGTACAGATGAACTGGTTTGCAGGGAAGAAATAGAGACACAGAGGTAGAGAACAAACGTATGGACACCAAGTGTGGGAAGCCATGGGGTGGTGGTGGTGGGATGAGTTGGGAGTTTGGGATTGACCTGTATACATGTATATGCATAAAATACATAACTAATAATAACGTGCTGTATAAAAAAATAAATAAAATTTCAAAATTTTAAAAAATAAAATTTAAAAATAAAACAGAAAAAAGTTCTTCCCGTCACACAGATGTATTTATAGGAATGAATTATTTCCATGCTTATATCTATAAATACATAAAAGAGGAATAACATCTAACTTGAAACATAAAAGAAAAAAAAAGTGAACCCACGAGTTATACAGAGGAAAACCCTGTCACGGCACTTGCTCCAGTGGTAAACAATTCTGAAATTGGTCAGAGGTGGGGAACCATCTCCCATACAGCCAGCAACCCAACCCCCACGCAAGGAGCGTCCTCATTGCAAAGCTGGGGGACCGTGCCGAGGCATCTGTGAGTAAACGTGAGCTGAGCCCCAGGCCAGCTGCTGCTGAACTGTTCCCACCCTTTCCAGGTAAAACACCTGAATATGTACAAGGGCTTGAAAGCCTAGAGGAAGGACCGTGGAGCCACACCAGCGACAACACGCAGGCCAACTTGGTGCCTGCAGGCCAGCCAGCGTGGTCCTGGACCCTGGCGCTCTTCCAGAAGCTTTCCATTGCCCTGCCTGAGATACCCCTCCTATCCCGGCCCCCACTGCTTTTTTCCTTCCTCACCTCTGTCCGGAGAGAAATTCCAGCGGAAGGTATGGGTGACACATCCTCTTCTTTACAGGCGGCAGCCTGGCAACTCCTGCAGAAAGGCCAGCAGAACCCCACTCACACCGGGCCACCCACAAAGCTGTGGCCCCTCACTCCCTCCCACCAGCACAGCCCCGAGACCGCTGACGGGGCAGAGAATATGGAGTCAGGCACAGCTTCAGGGGCTATTGCTGCCTGGAGCTCTGTTTATATTGACCTCAACGAGGCACACCTGGGGAGGGCGGGCCGGCAGGGTAAGGCTGCCCAGGTCAGCTAATCCACAACCCTCAGGGAATCACATTGTTGAAAATGGACCCCGCTAAGGCAGAAGAGAAGCCAAGGGAAAAAAGGACACAATGCCATTTGCAGCACCGTAGATGAGTCTAGAAGTAATCACGTGACTTGTAGTAAGTCAGAAAGTGAAAGACACATATCATATCATATCACTTATAGGTGTTACCTAAAAATGGATACCAGGGCAGATATTTCCACGGAGAAGGGCAATCACAGATTCATTAAACAAACTTATGGTTCACCAATGGAAAGGTGTGAGGATTGGTTTCATTACGATATCGGGGTTAACAGACATATACAAACACCGGTGACATATATAATCACCAAAGACCTACAGAATACCAAGAGAGGACTACTCAACATTCTGTCATAACGTACATGGGAAAAGGATCCCAAGAAGAACAGTCATCTGTATATGTGTAAAAGAACCACATCTTCCACACCTACAACAAGCCAAACATTGTAATCAAACTTGCTGTAATAAAAAATAAAAACTTAAATTAAAAACACGAACAAGAAGTAGTGAGACAAACGTGAGGGGCTTTCTCCTGGTACATTCCATTCTAAACTCCAATCTAGAACACCACTTCCACTGAGGCTCTCTTGCCCTAGTAACCAGATTTGGTAAGGGTGAACTGCTGCCACCTTGTGGCCGTTTCACACAACAGCAGCTTTAATCCCAACGCTAATGGTCAGTTGATATTCAAAATCATTGCAGGCCTGTAAATGACACCTGCCCTGAAAACAAATCCTGGGGTCACATATCGACCAAAAATTTCAAAGGACGTCCATATTTCAAAACCACCGTTTCAAAAGGCATATTTTACGCACATTAGTGTTCTGCTTCTTTTCCTTTCTTTCCTTTTTTGTTAAAAAACACGGGAATGGAAAAAGGCATCCCTCAGAATGGGCGAAAATCGTTGCAGACGAATCAATGGACAGAGGTTTAATCTCCAATATATATAAACAGCTCATGCAGCTTAATATTAGAAAAAACAAACAACCCAAAAAAAATGGGCAGAAGATCTAAAGAGACGTTTCTTCAAAGGAGACACAGAGATGGCCAAGACGCACATGAAAAGCTGCTCAACAGCACTAATTATTAGAGAAATGCAAATCAAAACTACAATGAGGTATCACCTCACACCTGTTAGAATCGGCATCATCAGAAAATCTACAAACAACCAATTCTGGGGAGGGTGTGGACAAAAGGAGCCCTCTTCCACTATTGGTGGGAATGTAAATTGATACAGTCCCTATGGAGAACAGTATGGAGTTTCCTTAAAATAACTAGAAATAGAATTACCATCTGATCCAGCAATCCCACTTCTGGGCATATACCGAGAGAAAACCGTATTTCAAAAAGGCACATTCACCACAATGTTCGTTGCAGCACTATTTACAATAGCCAGGTAATGGAAGCAACCTAAATGCCCACAGACAGATGAATGGATAAAGATGTGGTACATATATAAAATGGAATATGACTCGGCCATAAAAAGGAATGAAACTGGGTCATTTGTAGAGACATCGATGGATCGAGAGACTGTCATACAGAATGAAGTAAGTCAGAAAGAGGAAAACAAATATTGTATATTAATGCATATATGTGGAGCCTAAAAATGGTACAGATGAACTGGTTTGCAGGGAAGAAATAGAGACACAGAGGTAGAGAACAAACGTATGGACACCAAGTGTGGGAAGCCATGGGGTGGTGGTGGTGGGATGAGTTGGGAGTTTGGGATTGACCTGTATACATGTATATGCATAAAATACATAACTAATAATAACGTGCTGTATAAAAAAATAAATAAAATTTCGAAATTTTAAAAAATAAAATTTAAAAATAAAACAGAAAAAAGTTCTTCCCGTCACACAGATGTATTTATAGGAATGAATTATTTCCATGCTTATATCTATAAATACATAAAAGAGGAATAACATCTAACTTGAAACATAAAAGAAAAAAAAAAGTGAACCCACGAGTTATACAGAGGAAAACCCTATCACGGCACTTGCTCCAGTGGTAAACAATTCTGAAATTGGTCAGAGGTGGGGAACCATCTCCCATACAGCCAGCAACCCAACCCCCACGCAAGGAGCATCCTCATTGCAAAGCTGGGGGACCGTGCCGAGGCATCTGTGAGTAAACGTGAGCTGAGCCCCAGGCCAGCTGCTGCTGAACTGTTCCCACCCTTTCCAGGTAAAACACCTGAATATGTACAAGGGCTTGAAAGCCTAGAGGAAGGACCGTGGAGCCACACCAGCGACAGCACGCAGGCCAACTTGGTGCCTGCAGGCCAGCCAGCGTGGTCCTGGACCCTGGCGCTCTTCCAGAAGCTTTCCATTGCCCTGCCTGAGATACACCTCCTGTCCCGGCCCCCACTGCTTTTTTCCTTCCTCACCTCTGTCCGGAGAGAAATTCCAGCGGAAGGTATGGGTGACACATCCTCTTCTTTACAGGCGGCAGCCTGGCAACTCCTGCAGAAAGGCCAGCAGAACCCCACTCACACTGGGCCACCCACAAAGCTGTGGCCCCTCACTCCCTCCCACCAGCACAGCCCCGAGACCGCTGACGGGGCAGAGAATATGGAGTCAGGCACAGCTTCAGGGGCTATTGCTGCCTGGAGCTCTGTTTATATTGACCTCAACGAGGCACACCTGGGGAGGGCGGGCCGGCAGGGTAAGGCTGCCCAGGTCAGCTAATCCACAACCCTCAGGGAATCACATTGTTGAAAATGGACCCCGCTAAGGCAGAAGAGAAGCCAAGGGAAAAAAGGACACAATGCCATTTGCAGCACCGTAGATGAGTCTAGAAGTAATCACGTGACTTGTAGTAAGTCAGAAAGTGAAAGACACATATCATATCATATCACTTATAGGTGTTACCTAAAAATGGATACCAGGGCAGATATTTCCACGGAGAAGGGCAATCACAGATTCATTAAACAAACTTATGGTTCACCAATGGAAAGGTGTGAGGATTGGTTTCATTACGATATCGGGGTTAACAGACATATACAAACACCGGTGACATATATAATCACCAAAGACCTACAGAATACCAAGAGAGGACTACTCAACATTCTGTCATAACGTACATGGGAAAAGGATCCCAAGAAGAACAGTCATCTGTATATGTGTAAAAGAACCACATCTTCCACACCTACAACAAGCCAAACATTGTAATCAAACTTGCTGTAATAAAAAATAAAAACTTAAATTAAAAACACGAACAAGAAGTAGTGAGACAAACGTGAGGGGCTTTCTCCTGGTACATTCCATTCTAAACTCCAATCTAGAACACCACTTCCACTGAGGCTCTCTTGCCCTAGTAACCAGATTTGGTAAGGGTGAACTGCTGCCACCTTGTGGCCGTTTCACACAACAGCAGCTTTAATCCCAACGCTAATGGTCAGTTGATATTCAAAATCATTGCAGGCCTGTAAATGACACCTGCCCTGAAAACAAATCCTGGGGTCACATATCGACCAAAAATTTCAAAGGACGTCCATATTTCAAAACCACCGTTTCAAAAGGCATATTTTACGCACATTAGTGTTCTGCTTCTTTTCCTTTCTTTCCTTTTTTGTTAAAAAACACGGGAATGGAAAAAGGCATCCCTCAGAATGGGCGAAAATCGTTGCAGACGAATCAATGGACAGAGGTTTAATCTCCAATATATATAAACAGCTCATGCAGCTTAATATTAGAAAAAACAAACAACCCAAAAAAAATGGGCAGAAGATCTAAAGAGACGTTTCTTCAAAGGAGACACAGAGATGGCCAAGACGCACATGAAAAGCTGCTCAACAGCACTAATTATTAGAGAAATGCAAATCAAAACTACAATGAGGTATCACCTCACACCTGTTAGAATCGGCATCATCAGAAAATCTACAAACAACCAATTCTGGGGAGGGTGTGGACAAAAGGAGCCCTCTTCCACTATTGGTGGGAATGTAAATTGATACAGTCCCTATGGAGAACAGTATGGAGTTTCCTTAAAATAACTAGAAATAGAATTACCATCTGATCCAGCAATCCCACTTCTGGGCATATACCGAGAGAAAACCGTATTTCAAAAAGGCACATTCACCACAATGTTCGTTGCAGCACTATTTACAATAGCCAGGTAATGGAAGCAACCTAAATGCCCACAGACAGATGAATGGATAAAGATGTGGTACATATATAAAATGGAATATGACTCGGCCATAAAAAGGAATGAAACTGGGTCATTTGTAGAGACATCGATGGATCGAGAGACTGTCATACAGAATGAAGTAAGTCAGAAAGAGGAAAACAAATATTGTATATTAATGCATATATGTGGAGCCTAAAAATGGTACAGATGAACTGGTTTGCAGGGAAGAAATAGAGACACAGAGGTAGAGAACAAACGTATGGACACCAAGTGTGGGAAGCCATGGGGTGGTGGTGGTGGGATGAGTTGGGAGTTTGGGATTGACCTGTATACATGTATATGCATAAAATACATAACTAATAATAACGTGCTGTATAAAAAAATAAATAAAATTTCGAAATTTTAAAAAATAAAATTTAAAAATAAAACAGAAAAAAGTTCTTCCCGTCACACAGATGTATTTATAGGAATGAATTATTTCCATGCTTATATCTATAAATACATAAAAGAGGAATAACATCTAACTTGAAACATAAAAGAAAAAAAAAAGTGAACCCACGAGTTATACAGAGGAAAACCCTATCACGGCACTTGCTCCAGTGGTAAACAATTCTGAAATTGGTCAGAGGTGGGGAACCATCTCCCATACAGCCAGCAACCCAACCCCCACGCAAGGAGCATCCTCATTGCAAAGCTGGGGGACCGTGCCGAGGCATCTGTGAGTAAACGTGAGCTGAGCCCCAGGCCAGCTGCTGCTGAACTGTTCCCACCCTTTCCAGGTAAAACACCTGAATATGTACAAGGGCTTGAAAGCCTAGAGGAAGGACCGTGGAGCCACACCAGCGACAGCACGCAGGCCAACTTGGTGCCTGCAGGCCAGCCAGCGTGGTCCTGGACCCTGGCGCTCTTCCAGAAGCTTTCCATTGCCCTGCCTGAGATACACCTCCTGTCCCGGCCCCCACTGCTTTTTTCCTTCCTCACCTCTGTCCGGAGAGAAATTCCAGCGGAAGGTATGGGTGACACATCCTCTTCTTTACAGGCGGCAGCCTGGCAACTCCTGCAGAAAGGCCAGCAGAACCCCACTCACACCGGGCCACCCACAAAGCTGTGGCCCCTCACTCCCTCCCACCAGCACAGCCCCGAGACCGCTGACGGGGCAGAGAATATGGAGTCAGGCACAGCTTCAGGGGCTATTGCTGCCTGGAGCTCTGTTTATATTGACCTCAACGAGGCACACCTGGGGAGGGCGGGCCGGCAGGGTAAGGCTGCCCAGGTCAGCTAATCCACAACCCTCAGGGAATCACATTGTTGAAAATGGACCCCGCTAAGGCAGAAGAGAAGCCAAGGGAAAAAAGGACACAATGCCATTTGCAGCACCGTAGATGAGTCTAGAAGTAATCACATGCCTTGTAGTAAGTCAGAAAGTGAAAGACACATATCATATCATATCACTTATAGGTGTTACCTAAAAATGGATACCAGGGCAGATATTTCCACGGAGAAGGGCAATCACAGATTCATTAAACAAACTTATGGTTCACCAATGGAAAGGTGTGAGGATTGGTTTCATTACGATATCGGGGTTAACAGACATATACAAACACAGGTGACATATATAATCACCAAAGACCTACAGAATACCAAGAGAGGACTACTCAACATTCTGTCATAACGTACATGGGAAAAGGATCCCAAGAAGAACAGTCATCTGTATATGTGTAAAAGAACCACATCTTCCACACCTACAACAAGCCAAACATTGTAATCAAACTTGCTGTAATAAAAAATAAAAAATTAAAAACACGAACAAGAAGTAGTGAGACAAACGTGAGGGGCTTTCTCCTGGTACATTCCATTCTAAACTCCAATCTAGAACACCACTTCCACTGAGGCTCTCTTGCCCTAGTAACCAGATTTGGTAAGGGTGAACTGCTGCCACCTTGTGGCCGTTTCACACAACAGCAGCTTTAATCCCAACGCTAATGGTCAGTTGATATTCAAAATCATTGCAGGCCTGTAAATGACACCTGCCCTGAAAACAAATCCTGGGGTCACATATCGACCAAAAATTTCAAAGGACGTCCATATTTCAAAACCACCGTTTCAAAAGGCATATTTTACGCACATTAGTGTTCTGCTTCTTTTCCTTTCTTTCCTTTTTTGTTAAAAAACACGGGAATGGAAAAAGGCATCCCTCAGAATGGGCGAAAATCGTTGCAGACGAATCAATGGACAGAGGTTTAATCTCCAATATATATAAACAGCTCATGCAGCTTAATATTAAAAAAACAAACAACCCCAAAAAAATGGGCAGAAGATCTAAAGAGACGTTTCTTCAAAGGAGACACAGAGATGGCCAAGACGCACATGAAAAGCTGCTCAACAGCACTAATTATTAGAGAAATGCAAATCAAAACTACAATGAGGTATCACCTCACACCTGTTAGAATCGGCATCATCAGAAAATCTACAAACAACCAATTCTGGGGAGGGTGTGGACAAAAGGAGCCCTCTTCCACTATTGGTGGGAATGTAAATTGATACAGTCCCTATGGAGAACAGTATGGAGTTTCCTTAAAAAAACTAGAAATAGAATTACCATCTGATCCAGCAATCCCACTTCTGGGCATATACCCAGAGAAAACCGTATTTCAAAAAGGCACATTCACCACAATGTTCGTTGCAGCACTATTTACAATAGCCAGGTAATGGAAGCAACCTAAATGCCCACAGACAGATGAATGGATAAAGATGTGGTACATATATAAAATGGAATATGACTCGGCCATAAAAAGGAATGAAACTGGGTCATTTGTAGAGACATCGATGGATCGAGAGACTGTCATACAGAATGAAGTAAGTCAGAAAGAGGAAAACAAATATTGTATATTAATGCATATATGTGGAGCCTAAAAATGGTACAGATGAACTGGTTTGCAGGGAAGAAATAGAGACACAGAGGTAGAGAACAAACGTATGGACACCAAGTGTGGGAAGCCATGGGGTGGTGGTGGTGGGATGAGTTGGGAGTTTGGGATTGACCTGTATACATGTATATGCATAAAATACATAACTAATAATAACGTGCTGTATAAAAAAATAAATAAAATTTCAAAATTTTAAAAAATAAAATTTAAAAATAAAACAGAAAAAAGTTCTTCCCGTCACACAGATGTATTTATAGGAATGAATTATTTCCATGCTTATATCTATAAATACATAAAAGAGGAATAACATCTAACTTGAAACATAAAAGAAAAAAAAAGTGAACCCACGAGTTATACAGAGGAAAACCCTGTCACGGCACTTGCTCCAGTGGTAAACAATTCTGAAATTGGTCAGAGGTGGGGAACCATCTCCCATACAGCCAGCAACCCAACCCCCACGCAAGGAGCGTCCTCATTGCAAAGCTGGGGGACCGTGCCGAGGCATCTGTGAGTAAACGTGAGCTGAGCCCCAGGCCAGCTGCTGCTGAACTGTTCCCACCCTTTCCAGGTAAAACACCTGAATATGTACAAGGGCTTGAAAGCCTAGAGGAAGGACCGTGGAGCCACACCAGCGACAGCACGCAGGCCAACTTGGTGCCTGCAGGCCAGCCAGCGTGGTCCTGGACCCTGGCGCTCTTCCAGAAGCTTTCCATTGCCCTGCCTGAGATACCCCTCCTGTCCCGGCCCCCACTGCTTTTTTCCTTCCTCACCTCTGTCCGGAGAGAAATTCCAGCGGAAGGTATGGGTGACACATCCTCTTCTTTACAGGCGGCAGCCTGGCAACTCCTGCAGAAAGGCCAGCAGAACCCCACTCACACCGGGCCACCCACAAAGCTGTGGCCCCTCACTCCCTCCCACCAGCACAGCCCCGAGACCGCTGACGGGGCAGAGAATATGGAGTCAGGCACAGCTTCAGGGGCTATTGCTGCCTGGAGCTCTGTTTATATTGACCTCAACGAGGCACACCTGGGGAGGGCGGGCCGGCAGGGTAAGGCTGCCCAGGTCAGCTAATCCACAACCCTCAGGGAATCACATTGTTGAAAATGGACCCCGCTAAGGCAGAAGAGAAGCCAAGGGAAAAAAGGACACAATGCCATTTGCAGCACCGTAGATGAGTCTAGAAGTAATCACGTGACTTGTAGTAAGTCAGAAAGTGAAAGACACATATCATATCATATCACTTATAGGTGTTACCTAAAAATGGATACCAGGGCAGATATTTCCACGGAGAAGGGCAATCACAGATTCATTAAACAAACTTATGGTTCACCAATGGAAAGGTGTGAGGATTGGTTTCATTACGATATCGGGGTTAACAGACATATACAAACACCGGTGACATATATAATCACCAAAGACCTACAGAATACCAAGAGAGGACTACTCAACATTCTGTCATAACGTACATGGGAAAAGGATCCCAAGAAGAACAGTCATCTGTATATGTGTAAAAGAACCACATCTTCCACACCTACAACAAGCCAAACATTGTAATCAAACTTGCTGTAATAAAAAATAAAAACTTAAATTAAAAACACGAACAAGAAGTAGTGAGACAAACGTGAGGGGCTTTCTCCTGGTACATTCCATTCTAAACTCCAATCTAGAACACCACTTCCACTGAGGCTCTCTTGCCCTAGTAACCAGATTTGGTAAGGGTGAACTGCTGCCACCTTGTGGCCGTTTCACACAACAGCAGCTTTAATCCCAACGCTAATGGTCAGTTGATATTCAAAATCATTGCAGGCCTGTAAATGACACCTGCCCTGAAAACAAATCCTGGGGTCACATATCGACCAAAAATTTCAAAGGACGTCCATATTTCAAAACCACCGTTTCAAAAGGCATATTTTACGCACATTAGTGTTCTGCTTCTTTTCCTTTCTTTCCTTTTTTGTTAAAAAACACGGGAATGGAAAAAGGCATCCCTCAGAATGGGCGAAAATCGTTGCAGACGAATCAATGGACAGAGGTTTAATCTCCAATATATATAAACAGCTCATGCAGCTTAATATTAGAAAAAACAAACAACCCAAAAAAAATGGGCAGAAGATCTAAAGAGACGTTTCTTCAAAGGAGACACAGAGATGGCCAAGACGCACATGAAAAGCTGCTCAACAGCACTAATTATTAGAGAAATGCAAATCAAAACTACAATGAGGTATCACCTCACACCTGTTAGAATCGGCATCATCAGAAAATCTACAAACAACCAATTCTGGGGAGGGTGTGGACAAAAGGAGCCCTCTTCCACTATTGGTGGGAATGTAAATTGATACAGTCCCTATGGAGAACAGTATGGAGTTTCCTTAAAATAACTAGAAATAGAATTACCATCTGATCCAGCAATCCCACTTCTGGGCATATACCGAGAGAAAACCGTATTTCAAAAAGGCACATTCACCACAATGTTCGTTGCAGCACTATTTACAATAGCCAGGTAATGGAAGCAACCTAAATGCCCACAGACAGATGAATGGATAAAGATGTGGTACATATATAAAATGGAATATGACTCGGCCATAAAAAGGAATGAAACTGGGTCATTTGTAGAGACATCGATGGATCGAGAGACTGTCATACAGAATGAAGTAAGTCAGAAAGAGGAAAACAAATATTGTATATTAATGCATATATGTGGAGCCTAAAAATGGTACAGATGAACTGGTTTGCAGGGAAGAAATAGAGACACAGAGGTAGAGAACAAACGTATGGACACCAAGTGTGGGAAGCCATGGGGTGGTGGTGGTGGGATGAGTTGGGAGTTTGGGATTGACCTGTATACATGTATATGCATAAAATACATAACTAATAATAACGTGCTGTATAAAAAAATAAATAAAATTTCGAAATTTTAAAAAATAAAATTTAAAAATAAAACAGAAAAAAGTTCTTCCCGTCACACAGATGTATTTATAGGAATGAATTATTTCCATGCTTATATCTATAAATACATAAAAGAGGAATAACATCTAACTTGAAACATAAAAGAAAAAAAAAAGTGAACCCACGAGTTATACAGAGGAAAACCCTATCACGGCACTTGCTCCAGTGGTAAACAATTCTGAAATTGGTCAGAGGTGGGGAACCATCTCCCATACAGCCAGCAACCCAACCCCCACGCAAGGAGCATCCTCATTGCAAAGCTGGGGGACCGTGCCGAGGCATCTGTGAGTAAACGTGAGCTGAGCCCCAGGCCAGCTGCTGCTGAACTGTTCCCACCCTTTCCAGGTAAAACACCTGAATATGTACAAGGGCTTGAAAGCCTAGAGGAAGGACCGTGGAGCCACACCAGCGACAGCACGCAGGCCAACTTGGTGCCTGCAGGCCAGCCAACGTGGTCCTGGACCCTGGCGCTCTTCCAGAAGCTTTCCATTGCCCTGCCTGAGATACACCTCCTGTCCCGGCCCCCACTGCTTTTTTCCTTCCTCACCTCTGTCCGGAGAGAAATTCCAGCGGAAGGTATGGGTGACACATCCTCTTCTTTACAGGCGGCAGCCTGGCAACTCCTGCAGAAAGGCCAGCAGAACCCCACTCACACCGGGCCACCCACAAAGCTGTGGCCCCTCACTCCCTCCCACCAGCACAGCCCCGAGACCGCTGACGGGGCAGAGAATATGGAGTCAGGCACAGCTTCAGGGGCTATTGCTGCCTGGAGCTCTGTTTATATTGACCTCAACGAGGCACACCTGGGGAGGGCGGGCCGGCAGGGTAAGGCTGCCCAGGTCAGCTAATCCACAACCCTCAGGGAATCACATTGTTGAAAATGGACCCCGCTAAGGCAGAAGAGAAGCCAAGGGAAAAAAGGACACAATGCCATTTGCAGCACCGTAGATGAGTCTAGAAGTAATCACATGCCTTGTAGTAAGTCAGAAAGTGAAAGACACATATCATATCATATCACTTATAGGTGTTACCTAAAAATGGATACCAGGGCAGATATTTCCACGGAGAAGGGCAATCACAGATTCATTAAACAAACTTATGGTTCACCAATGGAAAGGTGTGAGGATTGGTTTCATTACGATATCGGGGTTAACAGACATATACAAACACAGGTGACATATATAATCACCAAAGACCTACAGAATACCAAGAGAGGACTACTCAACATTCTGTCATAACGTACATGGGAAAAGGATCCCAAGAAGAACAGTCATCTGTATATGTGTAAAAGAACCACATCTTCCACACCTACAACAAGCCAAACATTGTAATCAAACTTGCTGTAATAAAAAATAAAAAATTAAAAACACGAACAAGAAGTAGTGAGACAAACGTGAGGGGCTTTCTCCTGGTACATTCCATTCTAAACTCCAATCTAGAACACCACTTCCACTGAGGCTCTCTTGCCCTAGTAACCAGATTTGGTAAGGGTGAACTGCTGCCACCTTGTGGCCGTTTCACACAACAGCAGCTTTAATCCCAACGCTAATGGTCAGTTGATATTCAAAATCATTGCAGGCCTGTAAATGACACCTGCCCTGAAAACAAATCCTGGGGTCACATATCGACCAAAAATTTCAAAGGACGTCCATATTTCAAAACCACCGTTTCAAAAGGCATATTTTACGCACATTAGTGTTCTGCTTCTTTTCCTTTCTTTCCTTTTTTGTTAAAAAACACGGGAATGGAAAAAGGCATCCCTCAGAATGGGCGAAAATCGTTGCAGACGAATCAATGGACAGAGGTTTAATCTCCAATATATATAAACAGCTCATGCAGCTTAATATTAAAAAAACAAACAACCCAAAAAAAATGGGCAGAAGATCTAAAGAGACGTTTCTTCAAAGGAGACACAGAGATGGCCAAGACGCACATGAAAAGCTGCTCAACAGCACTAATTATTAGAGAAATGCAAATCAAAACTACAATGAGGTATCACCTCACACCTGTTAGAATCGGCATCATCAGAAAATCTACAAACAACCAATTCTGGGGAGGGTGTGGACAAAAGGAGCCCTCTTCCACTATTGGTGGGAATGTAAATTGATACAGTCCCTATGGAGAACAGTATGGAGTTTCCTTAAAAAAACTAGAAATAGAATTACCATCTGATCCAGCAATCCCACTTCTGGGCATATACCGAGAGAAAACCGTATTTCAAAAAGGCACATTCACCACAATGTTCGTTGCAGCACTATTTACAATAGCCAGGTAATGGAAGCAACCTAAATGCCCACAGACAGATGAATGGATAAAGATGTGGTACATATATAAAATGGAATATGACTCGGCCATAAAAAGGAATGAAACTGGGTCATTTGTAGAGACATCGATGGATCGAGAGACTGTCATACAGAATGAAGTAAGTCAGAAAGAGGAAAACAAATATTGTATATTAATGCATATATGTGGAGCCTAAAAATGGTACAGATGAACTGGTTTGCAGGGAAGAAATAGAGACACAGAGGTAGAGAACAAACGTATGGACACCAAGTGTGGGAAGCCATGGGGTGGTGGTGGTGGGATGAGTTGGGAGTTTGGGATTGACCTGTATACATGTATATGCATAAAATACATAACTAATAATAACGTGCTGTATAAAAAAATAAATAAAATTTCGAAATTTTAAAAAATAAAATTTAAAAATAAAACAGAAAAAAGTTCTTCCCGTCACACAGATGTATTTATAGGAATGAATTATTTCCATGCTTATATCTATAAATACATAAAAGAGGAATAACATCTAACTTGAAACATAAAAGAAAAAAAAAGTGAACCCACGAGTTATACAGAGGAAAACCCTATCACGGCACTTGCTCCAGTGGTAAACAATTCTGAAATTGGTCAGAGGTGGGGAACCATCTCCCATACAGCCAGCAACCCAACCCCCACGCAAGGAGCGTCCTCATTGCAAAGCTGGGGGACCGTGCCGAGGCATCTGTGAGTAAACGTGAGCTGAGCCCCAGGCCAGCTGCTGCTGAACTGTTCCCACCCTTTCCAGGTAAAACACCTGAATATGTACAAGGGCTTGAAAGCCTAGAGGAAGGACCGTGGAGCCACACCAGCGACAGCACGCAGGCCAACTTGGTGCCTGCAGGCCAGCCAGCGTGGTCCTGGACCCTGGCGCTCTTCCAGAAGCTTTCCATTGCCCTGCCTGAGATACCCCTCCTGTCCCGGCCCCCACTGCTTTTTTCCTTCCTCACCTCTGTCCGGAGAGAAATTCCAGCGGAAGGTATGGGTGACACATCCTCTTCTTTACAGGCGGCAGCCTGGCAACTCCTGCAGAAAGGCCAGCAGAACCCCACTCACACCGGGCCACCCACAAAGCTGTGGCCCCTCACTCCCTCCCACCAGCACAGCCCCGAGACTGCTGACGGGGCAGAGAATATGGAGTCAGGCACAGCTTCAGGGGCTATTGCTGCCTGGAGCTCTGTTTATATTGACCTCAACGAGGCACACCTGGGGAGGGCGGGCCGGCAGGGTAAGGCTGCCCAGGTCAGCTAATCCACAACCCTCAGGGAATCACATTGTTGAAAATGGACCCCGCTAAGGCAGAAGAGAAGCCAAGGGAAAAAAGGACACAATGCCATTTGCAGCACCGTAGATGAGTCTAGAAGTAATCACGTGACTTGTAGTAAGTCAGAAAGTGAAAGACACATATCATATCATATCACTTAGAGGTGTTACCTAAAAATGGATACCAGGGCAGATATTTCCACGGAGAAGGGCAATCACAGATTCATTAAACAAACTTATGGTTCACCAATGGAAAGGTGTGAGGATTGGTTTCATTACGATATCGGGGTTAACAGACATATACAAACACCGGTGACATATATAATCACCAAAGACCTACAGAATACCAAGAGAGGACTACTCAACATTCTGTCATAACGTACATGGGAAAAGGATCCCAAGAAGAACAGTCATCTGTATATGTGTAAAAGAACCACATCTTCCACACCTACAACAAGCCAAACATTGTAATCAAACTTGCTGTAATAAAAAATAAAAACTTAAATTAAAAACACGAACAAGAAGTAGTGAGACAAACGTGAGGGGCTTTCTCCTGGTACATTCCATTCTAAACTCCAATCTAGAACACCACTTCCACTGAGGCTCTCTTGCCCTAGTAACCAGATTTGGTAAGGGTGAACTGCTGCCACCTTGTGGCCGTTTCACACAACAGCAGCTTTAATCCCAACGCTAATGGTCAGTTGATATTCAAAATCATTGCAGGCCTGTAAATGACACCTGCCCTGAAAACAAATCCTGGGGTCACATATCGACCAAAAATTTCAAAGGACGTCCATATTTCAAAACCACCGTTTCAAAAGGCATATTTTACGCACATTAGTGTTCTGCTTCTTTTCCTTTCTTTCCTTTTTTGTTAAAAAACACGGGAATGGAAAAAGGCATCCCTCAGAATGGGCGAAAATCGTTGCAGACGAATCAATGGACAGAGGTTTAATCTCCAATATATATAAACAGCTCATGCAGCTTAATATTAAAAAAACAAACAACCCAAAAAAAATGGGCAGAAGATCTAAAGAGACGTTTCTTCAAAGGAGACACAGAGATGGCCAAGACGCACATGAAAAGCTGCTCAACAGCACTAATTATTAGAGAAATGCAAATCAAAACTACAATGAGGTATCACCTCACACCTGTTAGAATCGGCATCATCAGAAAATCTACAAACAACCAATTCTGGGGAGGGTGTGGACAAAAGGAGCCCTCTTCCACTATTGGTGGGAATGTAAATTGATACAGTCCCTATGGAGAACAGTATGGAGTTTCCTTAAAAAAACTAGAAATAGAATTACCATCTGATCCAGCAATCCCACTTCTGGGCATATACCGAGAGAAAACCGTATTTCAAAAAGGCACATTCACCACAATGTTCGTTGCAGCACTATTTACAATAGCCAGGTAATGGAAGCAACCTAAATGCCCACAGACAGATGAATGGATAAAGATGTGGTACATATATAAAATGGAATATGACTCGGCCATAAAAAGGAATGAAACTGGGTCATTTGTAGAGACATCGATGGATCGAGAGACTGTCATACAGAATGAAGTAAGTCAGAAAGAGGAAAACAAATATTGTATATTAATGCATATATGTGGAGCCTAAAAATGGTACAGATGAACTGGTTTGCAGGGAAGAAATAGAGACACAGAGGTAGAGAACAAACGTATGGACACCAAGTGTGGGAAGCCATGGGGTGGTGGTGGTGGGATGAGTTGGGAGTTTGGGATTGACCTGTATACATGTATATGCATAAAATACATAACTAATAATAACGTGCTGTATAAAAAAATAAATAAAATTTCGAAATTTTAAAAAATAAAATTTAAAAATAAAACAGAAAAAAGTTCTTCCCGTCACACAGATGTATTTATAGGAATGAATTATTTCCATGCTTATATCTATAAATACATAAAAGAGGAATAACATCTAACTTGAAACATAAAAGAAAAAAAAAGTGAACCCACGAGTTATACAGAGGAAAACCCTATCACGGCACTTGCTCCAGTGGTAAACAATTCTGAAATTGGTCAGAGGTGGGGAACCATCTCCCATACAGCCAGCAACCCAACCCCCACGCAAGGAGCGTCCTCATTGCAAAGCTGGGGGACCGTGCCGAGGCATCTGTGAGTAAACGTGAGCTGAGCCCCAGGCCAGCTGCTGCTGAACTGTTCCCACCCTTTCCAGGTAAAACACCTGAATATGTACAAGGGCTTGAAAGCCTAGAGGAAGGACCGTGGAGCCACACCAGCGACAGCACGCAGGCCAACTTGGTGCCTGCAGGCCAGCCAGCGTGGTCCTGGACCCTGGCGCTCTTCCAGAAGCTTTCCATTGCCCTGCCTGAGATACCCCTCCTGTCCCGGCCCCCACTGCTTTTTTCCTTCCTCACCTCTGTCCGGAGAGAAATTCCAGCGGAAGGTATGGGTGACACATCCTCTTCTTTACAGGCGGCAGCCTGGCAACTCCTGCAGAAAGGCCAGCAGAACCCCACTCACACCGGGCCACCCACAAAGCTGTGGCCCCTCACTCCCTCCCACCAGCACAGCCCCGAGACTGCTGACGGGGCAGAGAATATGGAGTCAGGCACAGCTTCAGGGGCTATTGCTGCCTGGAGCTCTGTTTATATTGACCTCAACGAGGCACACCTGGGGAGGGCGGGCCGGCAGGGTAAGGCTGCCCAGGTCAGCTAATCCACAACCCTCAGGGAATCACATTGTTGAAAATGGACCCCGCTAAGGCAGAAGAGAAGCCAAGGGAAAAAAGGACACAATGCCATTTGCAGCACCGTAGATGAGTCTAGAAGTAATCACGTGACTTGTAGTAAGTCAGAAAGTGAAAGACACATATCATATCATATCACTTAGAGGTGTTACCTAAAAATGGATACCAGGGCAGATATTTCCACGGAGAAGGGCAATCACAGATTCATTAAACAAACTTATGGTTCACCAATGGAAAGGTGTGAGGATTGGTTTCATTACGATATCGGGGTTAACAGACATATACAAACACCAGTGACATATATAATCACCAAAGACCTACAGAATACCAAGAGAGGACTACTCAACATTCTGTCATAACGTACATGGGAAAAGGATCCCAAGAAGAACAGTCATCTGTATATGTGTAAAAGAACCACATCTTCCACACCTACAACAAGCCAAACATTGTAATCAAACTTGCTGTAATAAAAAATAAAAACTTAAATTAAAAACACGAACAAGAAGTAGTGAGACAAACGTGAGGGGCTTTCTCCTGGTACATTCCATTCTAAACTCCAATCTAGAACACCACTTCCACTGAGGCTCTCTTGCCCTAGTAACCAGATTTGGTAAGGGTGAACTGCTGCCACCTTGTGGCCGTTTCACACAACAGCAGCTTTAATCCCAACGCTAATGGTCAGTTGATATTCAAAATCATTGCAGGCCTGTAAATGACACCTGCCCTGAAAACAAATCCTGGGGTCACATATCGACCAAAAATTTCAAAGGACGTCCATATTTCAAAACCACCGTTTCAAAAGGCATATTTTACGCACATTAGTGTTCTGCTTCTTTTCCTTTCTTTCCTTTTTTGTTAAAAAACACGGGAATGGAAAAAGGCATCCCTCAGAATGGGCGAAAATCGTTGCAGACGAATCAATGGACAGAGGTTTAATCTCCAATATATATAAACAGCTCATGCAGCTTAATATTAAAAAAACAAACAACCCAAAAAAAATGGGCAGAAGATCTAAAGAGACGTTTCTTCAAAGGAGACACAGAGATGGCCAAGACGCACATGAAAAGATGCTCAACAGCACTAATTATTAGAGAAATGCAAATCAAAACTACAATGAGGTATCACCTCACACCTGTTAGAATCGGCATCATCAGAAAATCTACAAACAACCAATTCTGGGGAGGGTGTGGACAAAAGGAGCCCTCTTCCACTATTGGTGGGAATGTAAATTGATACAGTCCCTATGGAGAACAGTATGGAGTTTCCTTAAAAAAACTAGAAATAGAATTACCATCTGATCCAGCAATCCCACTTCTGGGCATATACCGAGAGAAAACCGTATTTCAAAAAGGCACATTCACCACAATGTTCGTTGCAGCACTATTTACAATAGCCAGGTAATGGAAGCAACCTAAATGCCCACAGACAGATGAATGGATAAAGATGTGGTACATATATAAAATGGAATATGACTCGGCCATAAAAAGGAATGAAACTGGGTCATTTGTAGAGACATCGATGGATCGAGAGACTGTCATACAGAATGAAGTAAGTCAGAAAGAGGAAAACAAATATTGTATATTAATGCATATATGTGGAGCCTAAAAATGGTACAGATGAACTGGTTTGCAGGGAAGAAATAGAGACACAGAGGTAGAGAACAAACGTATGGACACCAAGTGTGGGAAGCCATGGGGTGGTGGTGGTGGGATGAGTTGGGAGTTTGGGATTGACCTGTATACATGTATATGCATAAAATACATAACTAATAATAACGTGCTGTATAAAAAAATAAATAAAATTTCGAAATTTTAAAAAATAAAATTTAAAAATAAAACAGAAAAAAGTTCTTCCCGTCACACAGATGTATTTATAGGAATGAATTATTTCCATGCTTATATCTATAAATACATAAAAGAGGAATAACATCTAACTTGAAACATAAAAGAAAAAAAAAGTGAACCCACGAGTTATACAGAGGAAAACCCTATCACGGCACTTGCTCCAGTGGTAAACAATTCTGAAATTGGTCAGAGGTGGGGAACCATCTCCCATACAGCCAGCAACCCAACCCCCACGCAAGGAGCGTCCTCATTGCAAAGCTGGGGGACCGTGCCGAGGCATCTGTGAGTAAACGTGAGCTGAGCCCCAGGCCAGCTGCTGCTGAACTGTTCCCACCCTTTCCAGGTAAAACACCTGAATATGTACAAGGGCTTGAAAGCCTAGAGGAAGGACCGTGGAGCCACACCAGCGACAGCACGCAGGCCAACTTGGTGCCTGCAGGCCAGCCAGCGTGGTCCTGGACCCTGGCGCTCTTCCAGAAGCTTTCCATTGCCCTGCCTGAGATACCCCTCCTGTCCCGGCCCCCACTGCTTTTTTCCTTCCTCACCTCTGTCCGGAGAGAAATTCCAGCGGAAGGTATGGGTGACACATCCTCTTCTTTACAGGCGGCAGCCTGGCAACTCCTGCAGAAAGGCCAGCAGAACCCCACTCACACCGGGCCACCCACAAAGCTGTGGCCCCTCACTCCCTCCCACCAGCACAGCCCCGAGACTGCTGACGGGGCAGAGAATATGGAGTCAGGCACAGCTTCAGGGGCTATTGCTGCCTGGAGCTCTGTTTATATTGACCTCAACGAGGCACACCTGGGGAGGGCGGGCCGGCAGGGTAAGGCTGCCCAGGTCAGCTAATCCACAACCCTCAGGGAATCACATTGTTGAAAATGGACCCCGCTAAGGCAGAAGAGAAGCCAAGGGAAAAAAGGACACAATGCCATTTGCAGCACCGTAGATGAGTCTAGAAGTAATCACGTGACTTGTAGTAAGTCAGAAAGTGAAAGACACATATCATATCATATCACTTAGAGGTGTTACCTAAAAATGGATACCAGGGCAGATATTTCCACGGAGAAGGGCAATCACAGATTCATTAAACAAACTTATGGTTCACCAATGGAAAGGTGTGAGGATTGGTTTCATTACGATATCGGGGTTAACAGACATATACAAACACCAGTGACATATATAATCACCAAAGACCTACAGAATACCAAGAGAGGACTACTCAACATTCTGTCATAACGTACATGGGAAAAGGATCCCAAGAAGAACAGTCATCTGTATATGTGTAAAAGAACCACATCTTCCACACCTACAACAAGCCAAACATTGTAATCAAACTTGCTGTAATAAAAAATAAAAACTTAAATTAAAAACACGAACAAGAAGTAGTGAGACAAACGTGAGGGGCTTTCTCCTGGTACATTCCATTCTAAACTCCAATCTAGAACACCACTTCCACTGAGGCTCTCTTGCCCTAGTAACCAGATTTGGTAAGGGTGAACTGCTGCCACCTTGTGGCCGTTTCACACAACAGCAGCTTTAATCCCAACGCTAATGGTCAGTTGATATTCAAAATCATTGCAGGCCTGTAAATGACACCTGCCCTGAAAACAAATCCTGGGGTCACATATCGACCAAAAATTTCAAAGGACGTCCATATTTCAAAACCACCGTTTCAAAAGGCATATTTTACGCACATTAGTGTTCTGCTTCTTTTCCTTTCTTTCCTTTTTTGTTAAAAAACACGGGAATGGAAAAAGGCATCCCTCAGAATGGGCGAAAATCGTTGCAGACGAATCAATGGACAGAGGTTTAATCTCCAATATATATAAACAGCTCATGCAGCTTAATATTAAAAAAACAAACAACCCAAAAAAAATGGGCAGAAGATCTAAAGAGACGTTTCTTCAAAGGAGACACAGAGATGGCCAAGACGCACATGAAAAGCTGCTCAACAGCACTAATTATTAGAGAAATGCAAATCAAAACTACAATGAGGTATCACCTCACACCTGTTAGAATCGGCATCATCAGAAAATCTACAAACAACCAATTCTGGGGAGGGTGTGGACAAAAGGAGCCCTCTTCCACTATTGGTGGGAATGTAAATTGATACAGTCCCTATGGAGAACAGTATGGAGTTTCCTTAAAAAAACTAGAAATAGAATTACCATCTGATCCAGCAATCCCACTTCTGGGCATATACCCAGAGAAAACCGTATTTCAAAAAGGCACATTCACCACAATGTTCGTTGCAGCACTATTTACAATAGCCAGGTAATGGAAGCAACCTAAATGCCCACAGACAGATGAATGGATAAAGATGTGGTACATATATAAAATGGAATATGACTCGGCCATAAAAAGGAATGAAACTGGGTCATTTGTAGAGACATCGATGGATCGAGAGACTGTCATACAGAATGAAGTAAGTCAGAAAGAGGAAAACAAATATTGTATATTAATGCATATATGTGGAGCCTAAAAATGGTACAGATGAACTGGTTTGCAGGGAAGAAATAGAGACACAGAGGTAGAGAACAAACGTATGGACACCAAGTGTGGGAAGCCATGGGGTGGTGGTGGTGGGATGAGTTGGGAGTTTGGGATTGACCTGTATACATGTATATGCATAAAATACATAACTAATAATAACGTGCTGTATAAAAAAATAAATAAAATTTCGAAATTTTAAAAAATAAAATTTAAAAATAAAACAGAAAAAAGTTCTTCCCGTCACACAGATGTATTTATAGGAATGAATTATTTCCATGCTTATATCTATAAATACATAAAAGAGGAATAACATCTAACTTGAAACATAAAAGAAAAAAAAAGTGAACCCACGAGTTATACAGAGGAAAACCCTATCACGGCACTTGCTCCAGTGGTAAACAATTCTGAAATTGGTCAGAGGTGGGGAACCATCTCCCATACAGCCAGCAACCCAACCCCCACACAAGGAGCGTCCTCATTGCAAAGCTGGGGGACCGTGCCGAGGCATCTGTGAGTAAACGTGAGCTGAGCCCCAGGCCAGCTGCTGCTGAACTGTTCCCACCCTTTCCAGGTAAAACACCTGAATATGTACAAGGGCTTGAAAGCATAGAGGAAGGACCGTGGAGCCACACCAGCGACAGCACGCAGGCCAACTTGGTGCCTGCAGGCCAGCCAGCGTGGTCCTGGACCCTGGCGCTCTTCCAGAAGCTTTCCATTGCCCTGCCTGAGATACCCCTCCTGTCCCGGCCCCCACTGCTTTTTTCCTTCCTCACCTCTGTCCGGAGAGAAATTCCAGCGGAAGGTATGGGTGACACATCCTCTTCTTTACAGGCGGCAGCCTGGCAACTCCTGCAGAAAGGCCAGCAGAACCCCACTCACACCGGGCCACCCACAAAGCTGTGGCCCCTCACTCCCTCCCACCAGCACAGCCCCGAGACTGCTGACGGGGCAGAGAATATGGAGTCAGGCACAGCTTCAGGGGCTATTGCTGCCTGGAGCTCTGTTTATATTGACCTCAACGAGGCACACCTGGGGAGGGCGGGGCGGCAGGGTAAGGCTGCCCAGGTCAGCTAATCCACAACCCTCAGGGAATCACATTGTTGAAAATGGACCCCGCTAAGGCAGAAGAGAAGCCAAGGGAAAAAAGGACACAATGCCATTTGCAGCACCGTAGATGAGTCTAGAAGTAATCACGTGACTTGTAGTATGTCAGAAAGTGAAAGACACATATCATATCATATCACTTATAGGTGTTACCTAAAAATGGATACCAGGGCAGATATTTCCACGGAGAAGGGCAATCACAGATTCATTAAACAAACTTATGGTTCACCAATGGAAAGGTGTGAGGATTGGTTTCATTACGATATCGGGGTTAACAGACATATACAAACACAGGTGACATATATAATCACCAAAGACCTACAGAATACCAAGAGAGGACTACTCAACATTCTGTCATAACGTACATGGGAAAAGGATCCCAAGAAGAACAGTCATCTGTATATGTGTAAAAGAACCACATCTTCCACACCTACAACAAGCCAAACATTGTAATCAAACTTGCTGTAATAAAAAATAAAAACTTAAATTAAAAACACGAACAAGAAGTAGTGAGACAAACGTGAGGGGCTTTCTCCTGGTACATTCCATTCTAAACTCCAATCTAGAACACCACTTCCACTGAGGCTCTCTTGCCCTAGTAACCAGATTTGGTAAGGGTGAACTGCTGCCACCTTGTGGCCGTTTCACACAACAGCAGCTTTAATCCCAACGCTAATGGTCAGTTGATATTCAAAATCATTGCAGGCCTGTAAATGACACCTGCCCTGAAAACAAATCCTGGGGTCACATATCAACCAAAAATTTCAAAGGACGTCCATATTTCAAAACCACCGTTTCAAAAGGCATATTTTACGCACATTAGTGTTCTGCTTCTTTTCCTTTCTTTCCTTTTTTGTTAAAAAACACGGGAATGGAAAAAGGCATCCCTCAGAATGGGCGAAAATCGTTGCAGACGAATCAATGGACAGAGGTTTAATCTCCAATATATATAAACAGCTCATGCAGCTTAATATTAAAAAAACAAACAACCCAAAAAAAATGGGCAGAAGATCTAAAGAGACGTTTCTTCAAAGGAGACACAGAGATGGCCAAGACGCACATGAAAAGATGCTCAACAGCACTAATTATTAGAGAAATGCAAATCAAAACTACAATGAGGTATCACCTCACACCTGTTAGAATCGGCATCATCAGAAAATCTACAAACAACCAATTCTGGGGAGGGTGTGGACAAAAGGAGCCCTCTTCCACTATTGGTGGGAATGTAAATTGATACAGTCCCTATGGAGAACAGTATGGAGTTTCCTTAAAAAAACTAGAAATAGAATTACCATCTGATCCAGCAATCCCACTTCTGGGCATATACCCAGAGAAAACCATATTTCAAAAAGGCACATTCACCACAATGTTCGTTGCAGCACTATTTACAATAGCCAGGTAATGGAAGCAACCTAAATGCCCACAGACAGATGAATGGATAAAGATGTGGTACATATATAAAATGGAATATGACTCGGTCATAAAAAGGAATGAAACTGGGTCATTTGTAGAGACATCGATGGATCGAGAGACTGTCATACAGAATGAAGTAAGTCAGAAAGAGGAAAACAAATATTGTATATTAATGCATATATGTGGAGCCTAAAAATGGTACAGATGAACTGGTTTGCAGGGAAGAAATAGAGACACAGAGGTAGAGAACAAACGTATGGACACCAAGTGTGGGAAGCCATGGGGTGGTGGTGGTGGGATGAGTTGGGAGTTTGGGATTGACCTGTATACATGTATATGCATAAAATACATAACTAATAATAACGTGCTGTATAAAAAAATAAATAAAATTTCAAAATTTTAAAAAATAAAATTTAAAAATAAAACAGAAAAAAGTTCTTCCCGTCACACAGATGTATTTATAGGAATGAATTATTTCCATGCTTATATCTATAAATACATAAAAGAGGAATAACATCTAACTTGAAACATAAAAGAAAAAAAAAGTGAACCCACGAGTTATACAGAGGAAAACCCTATCACGGCACTTGCTCCAGTGGTAAACAATTCTGAAATTGGTCAGAGGTGGGGAACCATCTCCCATACAGCCAGCAACCCAACCCCCACGCAAGGAGCGTCCTCATTGCAAAGCTGGGGGACCGTGCCGAGGCATCTGTGAGTAAACGTGAGCTGAGCCCCAGGCCAGCTGCTGCTGAACTGTTCCCACCCTTTCCAGGTAAAACACCTGAATATGTACAAGGGCTTGAAAGCCTAGAGGAAGGACCGTGGAGCCACACCAGCGACAGCACGCAGGCCAACTTGGTGCCTGCAGGCCAGCCAGCGTGGTCCTGGACCCTGGCGCTCTTCCAGAAGCTTTCCATTGCCCTGCCTGAGATACCCCTCCTGTCCCGGCCCCCACTGCTTTTTTCCTTCCTCACCTCTGTCCGGAGAGAAATTCCAGCGGAAGGTATGGGTGACACATCCTCTTCTTTACAGGCGGCAGCCTGGCAACTCCTGCAGAAAGGCCAGCAGAACCCCACTCACACCGGGCCACCCACAAAGCTGTGGCCCCTCACTCCCTCCCACCAGCACAGCCCCGAGACTGCTGACGGGGCAGAGAATATGGAGTCAGGCACAGCTTCAGGGGCTATTGCTGCCTGGAGCTCTGTTTATATTGACCTCAACGAGGCACACCTGGGGAGGGCGGGCCGGCAGGGTAAGGCTGCCCAGGTCAGCTAATCCACAACCCTCAGGGAATCACATTGTTGAAAATGGACCCCGCTAAGGCAGAAGAGAAGCCAAGGGAAAAAAGGACACAATGCCATTTGCAGCACCGTAGATGAGTCTAGAAGTAATCACGTGACTTGTAGTAAGTCAGAAAGTGAAAGACACATATCATATCATATCACTTATAGGTGTTACCTAAAAATGGATACCAGGGCAGATATTTCCACGGAGAAGGGCAATCACAGATTCATTAAACAAACTTATGGTTCACCAATGGAAAGGTGTGAGGATTGGTTTCATTACGATATCGGGGTTAACAGACATATACAAACACCGGTGACATATATAATCACCAAAGACCTACAGAATACCAAGAGAGGACTACTCAACATTCTGTCATAACGTACATGGGAAAAGGATCCCAAGAAGAACAGTCATCTGTATATGTGTAAAAGAACCACATCTTCCACACCTACAACAAGCCAAACATTGTAATCAAACTTGCTGTAATAAAAAATAAAAACTTAAATTAAAAACACGAACAAGAAGTAGTGAGACAAACGTGAGGGGCTTTCTCCTGGTACATTCCATTCTAAACTCCAATCTAGAACACCACTTCCACTGAGGCTCTCTTGCCCTAGTAACCAGATTTGGTAAGGGTGAACTGCTGCCACCTTGTGGCCGTTTCACACAACAGCAGCTTTAATCCCAACGCTAATGGTCAGTTGATATTCAAAATCATTGCAGGCCTGTAAATGACACCTGCCCTGAAAACAAATCCTGGGGTCACATATCGACCAAAAATTTCAAAGGACGTCCATATTTCAAAACCACCGTTTCAAAAGGCATATTTTACGCACATTAGTGTTCTGCTTCTTTTCCTTTCTTTCCTTTTTTGTTAAAAAACACGGGAATGGAAAAAGGCATCCCTCAGAATGGGCGAAAATCGTTGCAGACGAATCAATGGACAGAGGTTTAATCTCCAATATATATAAACAGCTCATGCAGCTTAATATTAATAAAACAAACAACCCAATACAAAAATGGGCAGAAGATCTAAAGAGACGTTTCTTCAAAGGAGACACAGAGATGGCCAAGACGCACATGAAAAGCTGCTCAACAGCACTAATTATTAGAGAAATGCAAATCAAAACTACAATGAGGTATCACCTCACACCTGTTAGAATCGGCATCATCAGAAAATCTACAAACAACCAATTCTGGGGAGGGTGTGGACAAAAGGAGCCCTCTTCCACTATTGGTGGGAATGTAAATTGATACAGTCCCTATGGAGAACAGTATGGAGTTTCCTTAAAATAACTAGAAATAGAATTACCATCTGATCCAGCAATCCCACTTCTGGGCATATACCCAGAGAAAACCATATTTCAAAAAGGCACATTCACCACAATGTTCGTTGCAGCACTATTTACAATAGCCAGGTAATGGAAGCAACCTAAATGCCCACAGACAGATGAATGGATAAAGATGTGGTACATATATAAAATGGAATATGACTCGGCCATAAAAAGGAATGAAACTGGGTCATTTGTAGAGACATCGATGGATCGAGAGACTGTCATACAGAATGAAGTAAGTCAGAAAGAGGAAAACAAATATTGTATATTAATGCATATATGTGGAGCCTAAAAATGGTACAGATGAACTGGTTTGCAGGGAAGAAATAGAGACACAGAGGTAGAGAACAAACGTATGGACACCAAGTGTGGGAAGCCATGGGGTGGTGGTGGTGGGATGAGTTGGGAGTTTGGGATTGACCTGTATACATGTATATGCATAAAATACATAACTAATAATAACGTGCTGTATAAAAAAATAAATAAAATTTCGAAATTTTAAAAAATAAAATTTAAAAATAAAACAGAAAAAAGTTCTTCCCGTCACACAGATGTATTTATAGGAATGAATTATTTCCATGCTTATATCTATAAATACATAAAAGAGGAATAACATCTAACTTGAAACATAAAAGAAAAAAAAAGTGAACCCACGAGTTATACAGAGGAAAACCCTATCACGGCACTTGCTCCAGTGGTAAACAATTCTGAAATTGGTCAGAGGTGGGGAACCATCTCCCATACAGCCAGCAACCCAACCCCCACGCAAGGAGCGTCCTCATTGCAAAGCTGGGGGACCGTGCCGAGGCATCTGTGAGTAAACGTGAGCTGAGCCCCAGGCCAGCTGCTGCTGAACTGTTCCCACCCTTTCCAGGTAAAACACCTGAATATGTACAAGGGCTTGAAAGCCTAGAGGAAGGACCGTGGAGCCACACCAGCGACAGCACGCAGGCCAACTTGGTGCCTGCAGGCCAGCCAGCGTGGTCCTGGACCCTGGCGCTCTTCCAGAAGCTTTCCATTGCCCTGCCTGAGATACCCCTCCTGTCCCGGCCCCCACTGCTTTTTTCCTTCCTCACCTCTGTCCGGAGAGAAATTCCAGCGGAAGGTATGGGTGACACATCCTCTTCTTTACAGGCGGCAGCCTGGCAACTCCTGCAGAAAGGCCAGCAGAACCCCACTCACACCGGGCCACCCACAAAGCTGTGGCCCCTCACTCCCTCCCACCAGCACAGCCCCGAGACTGCTGACGGGGCAGAGAATATGGAGTCAGGCACAGCTTCAGGGGCTATTGCTGCCTGGAGCTCTGTTTATATTGACCTCAACGAGGCACACCTGGGGAGGGCGGGCCGGCAGGGTAAGGCTGCCCAGGTCAGCTAATCCACAACCCTCAGGGAATCACATTGTTGAAAATGGACCCCGCTAAGGCAGAAGAGAAGCCAAGGGAAAAAAGGACACAATGCCATTTGCAGCACCGTAGATGAGTCTAGAAGTAATCACGTGACTTGTAGTAAGTCAGAAAGTGAAAGACACATATCATATCATATCACTTATAGGTGTTACCTAAAAATGGATACCAGGGCAGATATTTCCACGGAGAAGGGCAATCACAGATTCATTAAACAAACTTATGGTTCACCAATGGAAAGGTGTGAGGATTGGTTTCATTACGATATCGGGGTTAACAGACATATACAAACACCAGTGACATATATAATCACCAAAGACCTACAGAATACCAAGAGAGGACTACTCAACATTCTGTCATAACGTACATGGGAAAAGGATCCCAAGAAGAACAGTCATCTGTATATGTGTAAAAGAACCACATCTTCCACACCTACAACAAGCCAAACATTGTAATCAAACTTGCTGTAATAAAAAATAAAAACTTAAATTAAAAACACGAACAAGAAGTAGTGAGACAAACGTGAGGGGCTTTCTCCTGGTACATTCCATTCTAAACTCCAATCTAGAACACCACTTCCACTGAGGCTCTCTTGCCCTAGTAACCAGATTTGGTAAGGGTGAACTGCTGCCACCTTGTGGCCGTTTCACACAACAGCAGCTTTAATCCCAACGCTAATGGTCAGTTGATATTCAAAATCATTGCAGGCCTGTAAATGACACCTGCCCTGAAAACAAATCCTGGGGTCACATATCGACCAAAAATTTCAAAGGACGTCCATATTTCAAAACCACCGTTTCAAAAGGCATATTTTACGCACATTAGTGTTCTGCTTCTTTTCCTTTCTTTCCTTTTTTGTTAAAAAACACGGGAATGGAAAAAGGCATCCCTCAGAATGGGCGAAAATCGTTGCAGATGAATCAATGGACAGAGGTTTAATCTCCAATATATATAAACAGCTCATGCAGCTTAATATTAGAAAAAACAAACACCCCAAAAAAATGGGCAGAAGATCTAAAGAGACGTTTCTTCAAAGGAGACACAGAGATGGCCAAGACGCACATGAAAAGCTGCTCAACAGCACTAATTATTAGAGAAATGCAAATCAAAACTACAATGAGGTATCACCTCACACCTGTTAGAATCGGCATCATCAGAAAATCTACAAACAACCAATTCTGGGGAGGGTGTGGACAAAAGGAGCCCTCTTCCACTATTGGTGGGAATGTAAATTGATACAGTCCCTATGGAGAACAGTATGGAGTTTCCTTAAAATAACTAGAAATAGAATTACCATCTGATCCAGCAATCCCACTTCTGGGCATATACCGAGAGAAAACCGTATTTCAAAAAGGCACATTCACCACAATGTTCGTTGCAGCACTATTTACAATAGCCAGGTAATGGAAGCAACCTAAATGCCCACAGACAGATGAATGGATAAAGATGTGGTACATATATAAAATGGAATATGACTCGGCCATAAAAAGGAATGAAACTGGGTCATTTGTAGAGACATCGATGGATCGAGAGACTGTCATACAGAATGAAGTAAGTCAGAAAGAGGAAAACAAATATTGTATATTAATGCATATATGTGGAGCCTAAAAATGGTACAGATGAACTGGTTTGCAGGGAAGAAATAGAGACACAGAGGTAGAGAACAAACGTATGGACACCAAGTGTGGGAAGCCATGGGGTGGTGGTGGTGGGATGAGTTGGGAGTTTGGGATTGACCTGTATACATGTATATGCATAAAATACATAACTAATAATAACGTGCTGTATAAAAAAATAAATAAAATTTCGAAATTTTAAAAAATAAAATTTAAAAATAAAACAGAAAAAAGTTCTTCCCGTCACACAGATGTATTTATAGGAATGAATTATTTCCATGCTTATATCTATAAATACATAAAAGAGGAATAACATCTAACTTGAAACATAAAAGAAAAAAAAAAGTGAACCCACGAGTTATACAGAGGAAAACCCTATCACGGCACTTGCTCCAGTGGTAAACAATTCTGAAATTGGTCAGAGGTGGGGAACCATCTCCCATACAGCCAGCAACCCAACCCCAACGCAAGGAGCGTCCTCATTGCAAAGCTGGGGGACCGTGCCGAGGCATCTGTGAGTAAACGTGAGCTGAGCCCCAGGCCAGCTGCTGCTGAACTGTTCCCACCCTTTCCAGGTAAAACACCTGAATATGTACAAGGGCTTGAAAGCCTAGAGGAAGGACCGTGGAGCCACACCAGCGACAGCACGCAGGCCAACTTGGTGCCTGCAGGCCAGCCAGCGTGGTCCTGGACCCTGGCGCTCTTCCAGAAGCTTTCCATTGCCCTGCCTGAGATACCCCTCCTGTCCCGGCCCCCACTGCTTTTTTCCTTCCTCACCTCTGTCCGGAGAGAAATTCCAGCGGAAGGTATGGGTGACACATCCTCTTCTTTACAGGCGGCAGCCTGGCAACTCCTGCAGAAAGGCCAGCAGAACCCCACTCACACCGGGCC
This sequence comes from Mesoplodon mirus, assembly GCF_964341445.2. Lineage (NCBI taxonomy): Eukaryota > Metazoa > Chordata > Mammalia > Artiodactyla > Ziphiidae > Mesoplodon > Mesoplodon mirus. Next base: position 224,804 of record NW_028295625.1, on the reverse strand, counting down.
ACCCACAAAGCTGTGGCCCCTCACTCCCTCCCACCAGCACAGCCCCGAGACTGCTGACGGGGCAGAGAATATGGAGTCAGGCACAGCTTCAGGGGCTATTGCTGCCTGGAGCTCTGTTTATATTGACCTCAACGAGGCACACCTGGGGAGGGCGGGCCGGCAGGGTAAGGCTGCCCAGGTCAGCTAATCCACAACCCTCAGGGAATCACATTGTTGAAAATGGACCCCGCTAAGGCAGAAGAGAAGCCAAGGGAAAAAAGGACACAATGCCATTTGCAGCACCGTAGATGAGTCTAGAAGTAATCACGTGACTTGTAGTAAGTCAGAAAGTGAAAGACACATATCATATCATATCACTTATAGGTGTTACCTAAAAATGGATACCAGGGCAGATATTTCCACGGAGAAGGGCAATCACAGATTCATTAAACAAACTTATGGTTCACCAATGGAAAGGTGTGAGGATTGGTTTCATTACGATATCGGGGTTAACAGACATATACAAACACCGGTGACATATATAATCACCAAAGACCTACAGAATACCAAGAGAGGACTACTCAACATTCTGTCATAACGTACATGGGAAAAGGATCCCAAGAAGAACAGTCATCTGTATATGTGTAAAAGAACCACATCTTCCACACCTACAACAAGCCAAACATTGTAATCAAACTTGCTGTAATAAAAAATAAAAACTTAAATTAAAAACACGAACAAGAAGTAGTGAGACAAACGTGAGGGGCTTTCTCCTGGTACATTCCATTCTAAACTCCAATCTAGAACACCACTTCCACTGAGGCTCTCTTGCCCTAGTAACCAGATTTGGTAAGGGTGAACTGCTGCCACCTTGTGGCCGTTTCACACAACAGCAGCTTTAATCCCAACGCTAATGGTCAGTTGATATTCAAAATCATTGCAGGCCTGTAAATGACACCTGCCCTGAAAACAAATCCTGGGGTCACATATCGACCAAAAATTTCAAAGGACGTCCATATTTCAAAACCACCGTTTCAAAAGGCATATTTTACGCACATTAGTGTTCTGCTTCTTTTCCTTTCTTTCCTTTTTTGTTAAAAAACACGGGAATGGAAAAAGGCATCCCTCAGAATGGGCGAAAATCGTTGCAGACGAATCAATGGACAGAGGTTTAATCTCCAATATATATAAACAGCTCATGCAGCTTAATATTAATAAAACAAACAACCCAATACAAAAATGGGCAGAAGATCTAAAGAGACGTTTCTTCAAAGGAGACACACAGATGGCCAAGACGCACATGAAAAGCTGCTCAACAGCACTAATTATTAGAGAAATGCAAATCAAAACTACAATGAGGTATCACCTCACACCTGTTAGAATCGGCATCATCAGAAAATCTACAAACAACCAATTCTGGGGAGGGTGTGGACAAAAGGAGCCCTCTTCCACTATTGGTGGGAATGTAAATTGATACAGTCCCTATGGAGAACAGTATGGAGTTTCCTTAAAATAACTAGAAATAGAATTACCATCTGATCCAGCAATCCCACTTCTGGGCATATACCCAGAGAAAACGGTAAATCAAAAAGGCACATTCACCACAATGTTCGTTGCAGCACTATTTACAATAGCCAGGTAATGGAAGCAACCTAAATGCCCACAGACAGATGAATGGATAAAGATGTGGTACATATATAAAATGGAATATGACTCGGCCATAAAAAGGAATGAAACTGGGTCATTTGTAGAGACATCGATGGATCGAGAGACTGTCATACAGAATGAAGTAAGTCAGAAAGAGGAAAACAAATATTGTATATTAATGCATATATGTGGAGCCTAAAAATGGTACAGATGAACTGGTTTGCAGGGAAGAAATAGAGACACAGAGGTAGAGAACAAACGTATGGACACCAAGTGTGGGAAGCCATGGGGTGGTGGTGGTGGGATGAGTTGGGAGTTTGGGATTGACCTGTATACATGTATATGCATAAAATACATAACTAATAATAACGTGCTGTATAAAAAAATAAATAAAATTTCGAAATTTTAAAAAATAAAATTTAAAAATAAAACAGAAAAAAGTTCTTCCCGTCACACAGATGTATTTATAGGAATGAATTATTTCCATGCTTATATCTATAAATACATAAAAGAGGAATAACATCTAACTTGAAACATAAAAGAAAAAAAAAGTGAACCCACGAGTTATACAGAGGAAAACCCTATCACGGCACTTGCTCCAGTGGTAAACAATTCTGAAATTGGTCAGAGGTGGGGAACCATCTCCCATACAGCCAGCAACCCAACCCCCACGCAAGGAGCGTCCTCATTGCAAAGCTGGGGGACCGTGCCGAGGCATCTGTGAGTAAACGTGAGCTGAGCCCCAGGCCAGCTGCTGCTGAACTGTTCCCACCCTTTCCAGGTAAAACACCTGAATATGTACAAGGGCTTGAAAGCCTAGAGGAAGGACCGTGGAGCCACACCAGCGACAGCACGCAGGCCAACTTGGTGCCTGCAGGCCAGCCAGCGTGGTCCTGGACCCTGGCGCTCTTCCAGAAGCTTTCCATTGCCCTGCCTGAGATACCCCTCCTGTCCCGGCCCCCACTGCTTTTTTCCTTCCTCACCTCTGTCCGGAGAGAAATTCCAGCGGAAGGTATGGGTGACACATCCTCTTCTTTACAGGCGGCAGCCTGGCAACTCCTGCAGAAAGGCCAGCAGAACCCCACTCACACCGGGCCACCCACAAAGCTGTGGCCCCTCACTCCCTCCCACCAGCACAGCCCCGAGACTGCTGACGGGGCAGAGAATATGGAGTCAGGCACAGCTTCAGGGGCTATTGCTGCCTGGAGCTCTGTTTATATTGACCTCAACGAGGCACACCTGGGGAGGGCGGGCCGGCAGGGTAAGGCTGCCCAGGTCAGCTAATCCACAACCCTCAGGGAATCACATTGTTGAAAATGGACCCCGCTAAGGCAGAAGAGAAGCCAAGGGAAAAAAGGACACAATGCCATTTGCAGCCCCGTAGATGAGTCTAGAAGTAATCACGTGACTTGTAGTAAGTCAGAAAGTGAAAGACACATATCATATCATATCACTTATAGGTGTTACCTAAAAATGGATACCAGGGCAGATATTTCCACGGAGAAGGGCAATCACAGATTCATTAAACAAACTTATGGTTCACCAATGGAAAGGTGTGAGGATTGGTTTCATTACGATATCGGGGTTAACAGACATATACAAACACCGGTGACATATATAATCACCAAAGACCTACAGAATACCAAGAGAGGACTACTCAACATTCTGTCATAACGTACATGGGAAAAGGATCCCAAGAAGAACAGTCATCTGTATATGTGTAAAAGAACCACATCTTCCACACCTACAACAAGCCAAACATTGTAATCAAACTTGCTGTAATAAAAAATAAAAACTTAAATTAAAAACACGAACAAGAAGTAGTGAGACAAACGTGAGGGGCTTTCTCCTGGTACATTCCATTCTAAACTCCAATCTAGAACACCACTTCCACTGAGGCTCTCTTGCCCTAGTAACCAGATTTGGTAAGGGTGAACTGCTGCCACCTTGTGGCCGTTTCACACAACAGCAGCTTTAATCCCAACGCTAATGGTCAGTTGATATTCAAAATCATTGCAGGCCTGTAAATGACACCTGCCCTGAAAACAAATCCTGGGGTCACATATCGACCAAAAATTTCAAAGGACGTCCATATTTCAAAACCACCGTTTCAAAAGGCATATTTTACGCACATTAGTGTTCTGCTTCTTTTCCTTTCTTTCCTTTTTTGTTAAAAAACACGGGAATGGAAAAAGGCATCCCTCAGAATGGGCGAAAATCGTTGCAGACGAATCAATGGACAGAGGTTTAATCTCCAATATATATAAACAGCTCATGCAGCTTAATATTAGAAAAAACAAACAACCCAAAAAAAATGGGCAGAAGATCTAAAGAGACGTTTCTTCAAAGGAGACACAGAGATGGCCAAGACGCACATGAAAAGCTGCTCAACAGCACTAATTATTAGAGAAATGCAAATCAAAACTACAATGAGGTATCACCTCACACCTGTTAGAATCGGCATCATCAGAAAATCTACAAACAACCAATTCTGGGGAGGGTGTGGACAAAAGGAGCCCTCTTCCACTATTGGTGGGAATGTAAATTGATACAGTCCCTATGGAGAACAGTATGGAGTTTCCTTAAAATAACTAGAAATAGAATTACCATCTGATCCAGCAATCCCACTTCTGGGCATATACCCAGAGAAAACCGTATTTCAAAAAGGCACATTCACCACAATGTTCGTTGCAGCACTATTTACAATAGCCAGGTAATGGAAGCAACCTAAATGCCCACAGACAGATGAATGGATAAAGATGTGGTACATATATAAAATGGAATATTACTCGGCCATAAAAAGGAATGAAACTGGGTCATTTGTAGAGACATCGATGGATCGAGAGACTGTCATACAGAATGAAGTAAGTCAGAAAGAGGAAAACAAATATTGTATATTAATGCATATATGTGGAGCCTAAAAATGGTACAGATGAACTGGTTTGCAGGGAAGAAATAGAGACACAGAGGTAGAGAACAAACGTATGGACACCAAGTGTGGGAAGCCATGGGGTGGTGGTGGTGGGATGAGTTGGGAGTTTGGGATTGACCTGTATACATGTATATGCATAAAATACATAACTAATAATAACGTGCTGTATAAAAAAATAAATAAAATTTCGAAATTTTAAAAAATAAAATTTAAAAATAAAACAGAAAAAAGTTCTTCCCGTCACACAGATGTATTTATAGGAATGAATTATTTCCATGCTTATATCTATAAATACATAAAAGAGGAATAACATCTAACTTGAAACATAAAAGAAAATAAAAGTGAACCCACGAGTTATACAGAGGAAAACCCTATCACGGCACTTGCTCCAGTGGTAAACAATTCTGAAATTGGTCAGAGGTGGGGAACCATCTCCCATACAGCCAGCAACCCAACCCTCACGCAAGGAGCGTCCTCATTGCAAAGCTGGGGGACCGTGCCGAGGCATCTGTGAGTAAACGTGAGCTGAGCCCCAGGCCAGCTGCTGCTGAACTGTTCCCACCCTTTCCAGGTAAAACACCTGAATATGTACAAGGGCTTGAAAGCCTAGAGGAAGGACCGTGGAGCCACACCAGCGACAGCACGCAGGCCAACTTGGTGCCTGCAGGCCAGCCAGCGTGGTCCTGGACCCTGGCGCTCTTCCAGAAGCTTTCCATTGCCCTGCCTGAGATACCCCTCCTGTCCCGGCCCCCACTGCTTTTTTCCTTCCTCACCTCTGTCCGGAGAGAAATTCCAGCGGAAGGTATGGGTGACACATCCTCTTCTTTACAGGCGGCAGCCTGGCAACTCCTGCAGAAAGGCCAGCAGAACCCCACTCACACCGGGCCACCCACAAAGCTGTGGCCCCTCACTCCCTCCCACCAGCACAGCCCCGAGACCGCTGACGGGGCAGAGAATATGGAGTCAGGCACAGCTTCAGGGGCTATTGCTGCCTGGAGCTCTGTTTATATTGACCTCAACGAGGCACACCTGGGGAGGGCGGGCCGGCAGGGTAAGGCTGCCCAGGTCAGCTAATCCACAACCCTCAGGGAATCACATTGTTGAAAATGGACCCCGCTAAGGCAGAAGAGAAGCCAAGGGAAAAAAGGACACAATGCCATTTGCAGCACCGTAGATGAGTCTAGAAGTAATCACGTGACTTGTAGTAAGTCAGAAAGTGAAAGACACATATCATATCATATCACTTATAGGTGTTACCTAAAAATGGATACCAGGGCAGATATTTCCACGGAGAAGGGCAATCACAGATTCATTAAACAAACTTATGGTTCACCAATGGAAAGGTGTGAGGATTGGTTTCATTACGATATCGGGGTTAACAGACATATACAAACACCGGTGACATATATAATCACCAAAGACCTACAGAATACCAAGAGAGGACTACTCAACATTCTGTCATAACGTACATGGGAAAAGGATCCCAAGAAGAACAGTCATCTGTATATGTGTAAAAGAACCACATCTTCCACACCTACAACAAGCCAAACATTGTAATCAAACTTGCTGTAATAAAAAATAAAAACTTAAATTAAAAACACGAACAAGAAGTAGTGAGACAAACGTGAGGGGCTTTCTCCTGGTACATTCCATTCTAAACTCCAATCTAGAACACCACTTCCACTGAGGCTCTCTTGCCCTAGTAACCAGATTTGGTAAGGGTGAACTGCTGCCACCTTGTGGCCGTTTCACACAACAGCAGCTTTAATCCCAACGCTAATGGTCAGTTGATATTCAAAATCATTGCAGGCCTGTAAATGACACCTGCCCTGAAAACAAATCCTGGGGTCACATATCAACCAAAAATTTCAAAGGACGTCCATATTTCAAAACCACCGTTTCAAAAGGCATATTTTACGCACATTAGTGTTCTGCTTCTTTTCCTTTCTTTCCTTTTTTGTTAAAAAACACGGGAATGGAAAAAGGCATCCCTCAGAATGGGCGAAAATCGTTGCAGACGAATCAATGGACAGAGGTTTAATCTCCAATATATATAAACAGCTCATGCAGCTTAATATTAAAAAAACAAACAACCCCAAAAAAATGGGCAGAAGATCTAAAGAGACGTTTCTTCAAAGGAGACACAGAGATGGCCAAGACGCACATGAAAAGCTGCTCAACAGCACTAATTATTAGAGAAATGCAAATCAAAACTACAATGAGGTATCACCTCACACCTGTTAGAATCGGCATCATCAGAAAATCTACAAACAACCAATTCTGGGGAGGGTGTGGACAAAAGGAGCCCTCTTCCACTATTGGTGGGAATGTAAATTGATACAGTCCCTATGGAGAACAGTATGGAGTTTCCTTAAAATAACTAGAAATAGAAATACCATCTGATACAGCAATCCCACTTCTGGGCATATACCCAGAGAAAACCGTATTTCAAAAAGGCACATTCACCACAATGTTCGTTGCAGCACTATTTACAATAGCCAGGTAATGGAAGCAACCTAAATGCCCACAGACAGATGAATGGATATAGATGTGGTACATATATAAAATGGAATATGACTCGGCCATAAAAAGGAATGAAACTGGGTCATTTGTAGAGACATCGATGGATCGAGAGACTGTCATACAGAATGAAGTAAGTCAGAAAGAGGAAAACAAATATTGTATATTAATGCATATATGTGGAGCCTAAAAATGGTACAGATGAACTGGTTTGCTGGGAAGAAATAGAGACACAGAGGTAGAGAACAAACGTATGGACACCAAGTGTGGGAAGCCATGGGGTGGTGGTGGTGGGATGAGTTGGGAGTTTGGGATTGACCTGTATACATGTATATGCATAAAATACATAACTAATAATAACGTGCTGTATAAAAAAATAAATAAAATTTCGAAATTTTAAAAAATAAAATTTAAAAATAAAACAGAAAAAAGTTCTTCCCGTCACACAGATGTATTTATAGGAATGAATTATTTCCATGCTTATATCTATAAATACATAAAAGAGGAATAACATCTAACTTGAAACATAAAAGAAAAAAAAAGTGAACCCACGAGTTATACAGAGGAAAACCCTATCACGGCACTTGCTCCAGTGGTAAACAATTCTGAAATTGGTCAGAGGTGGGGAACCATCTCCCATACAGCCAGCAACCCAACCCCCACGCAAGGAGCGTCCTCATTGCAAAGCTGGGGGACCGTGCCGAGGCATCTGTGAGTAAACGTGAGCTGAGCCCCAGGCCAGCTGCTGCTGAACTGTTCCCACCCTTTCCAGGTAAAACACCTGAATATGTACAAGGGCTTGAAAGCCTAGAGGAAGGACCGTGGAGCCACACCAGCGACAGCACGCAGGCCAACTTGGTGCCTGCAGGCCAGCCAGCGTGGTCCTGGACCCTGGCGCTCTTCCAGAAGCTTTCCATTGCCCTGCCTGAGATACCCCTCCTGTCCCGGCCCCCACTGCTTTTTTCCTTCCTCACCTCTGTCCGGAGAGAAATTCCAGCGGAAGGTATGGGTGACACATCCTCTTCTTTACAGGCGGCAGCCTGGCAACTCCTGCAGAAAGGCCAGCAGAACCCCACTCACACCGGGCCACCCACAAAGCTGTGGCCCCTCACTCCCTCCCACCAGCACAGCCCCGAGACCGCTGACGGGGCAGAGAATATGGAGTCAGGCACAGCTTCAGGGGCTATTGCTGCCTGGAGCTCTGTTTATATTGACCTCAACGAGGCACACCTGGGGAGGGCGGGCCGGCAGGGTAAGGCTGCCCAGGTCAGCTAATCCACAACCCTCAGGGAATCACATTGTTGAAAATGGACCCCGCTAAGGCAGAAGAGAAGCCAAGGGAAAAAAGGACACAATGCCATTTGCAGCACCGTAGATGAGTCTAGAAGTAATCACGTGACTTGTAGTAAGTCAGAAAGTGAAAGACACATATCATATCATATCACTTATAGGTGTTACCTAAAAATGGATACCAGGGCAGATATTTCCACGGAGAAGGGCAATCACAGATTCATTAAACAAACTTATGGTTCACCAATGGAAAGGTGTGAGGATTGGTTTCATTACGATATCGGGGTTAACAGACATATACAAACACAGGTGACATATATAATCACCAAAGACCTACAGAATACCAAGAGAGGACTACTCAACATTCTGTCATAACGTACATGGGAAAAGGATCCCAAGAAGAACAGTCATCTGTATATGTGTAAAACAACCACATCTTCCACACCTACAACAAGCCAAACATTGTAATCAAACTTGCTGTAATAAAAAATAAAAAATTAAGAACACGAACAAGAAGTAGTGAGACAAACGTGAGGGGCTTTCTCCTGGTACATTCCATTCTAAACTCCAATCTAGAACACCACTTCCACTGAGGCTCTCTTGCCCTAGTAACCAGATTTGGTAAGGGTGAACTGCTGCCACCTTGTGGCCGTTTCACACAACAGCAGCTTTAATCCCAACGCTAATGGTCAGTTGATATTCAAAATCATTGCAGGCCTGTAAATGACACCTGCCCTGAAAACAAATCCTGGGGTCACATATCAACCAAAAATTTCAAAGGACGTCCATATTTCAAAACCACCGTTTCAAAAGGCATATTTTACGCACATTAGTGTTCTGCTTCTTTTCCTTTCTTTCCTTTTTTGTTAAAAAACACGGTAATGGAAAAAGGCATCCCTCAGAATGGGCGAAAATCGTTGCAGACGAATCAATGGACAGAGGTTTAATCTCCAATATATATAAACAGCTCATGCAGCTTAATATTAAAAAAACAAACAACCCAAAAAAAATGGGCAGAAGATCTAAAGAGACGTTTCTTCAAAGGAGACACAGAGATGGCCAAGACGCACATGAAAAGCTGCTCAACAGCACTAATTATTAGAGAAATGCAAATCAAAACTACAATGAGGTATCACCTCACACCTGTTAGAATCGGCATCATCAGAAAATCTACAAACAACCAATTCTGGGGAGGGTGTGGACAAAAGGAGCCCTCTTCCACTATTGGTGGGAATGTAAATTGATACAGTCCCTATGGAGAACAGTATGGAGTTTCCTTAAAATAACTAGAAATAGAATTACCATCTGATACAGCAATCCCACTTCTGGGCATATACCCAGAGAAAACCGTATTTCAAAAAGGCACATTCACCACAATGTTCGTTGCAGCACTATTTACAATAGCCAGGTAATGGAAGCAACCTAAATGCCCACAGACAGATGAATGGATAAAGATGTGGTACATATATAAAATGGAATATGACTCGGCCATAAAAAGGAATGAAACTGGGTCATTTGTAGAGACATCGATGGATCGAGAGACTGTCATACAGAATGAAGTAAGTCAGAAAGAGGAAAACAAATATTGTATATTAATGCATATATGTGGAGCCTAAAAATGGTACAGATGAACTGGTTTGCAGGGAAGAAATAGAGACACAGAGGTAGAGAACAAACGTATGGACACCAAGTGTGGGAAGCCATGGGGTGGTGGTGGTGGGATGAGTTGGGAGTTTGGGATTGACCTGTATACATGTATATGCATAAAATACATAACTAATAATAACGTGCTGTATAAAAAAATAAATAAAATTTCGAAATTTTAAAAAATAAAATTTAAAAATAAAACAGAAAAAAGTTCTTCCCGTCACACAGATGTATTTATAGGAATGAATTATTTCCATGCTTATATCTATAAATACATAAAAGAGGAATAACATCTAACTTGAAACATAAAAGAAAAAAAAAGTGAACCCACGAGTTATACAGAGGAAAACCCTATCACGGCACTTGCTCCAGTGGTAAACAATTCTGAAATTGGTCAGAGGTGGGGAACCATCTCCCATACAGCCAGCAACCCAACCCCCACGCAAGGAGCGTCCTCATTGCAAAGCTGGGGGACCGTGCCGAGGCATCTGTGAGTAAACGTGAGCTGAGCCCCAGGCCAGCTGCTGCTGAACTGTTCCCACCCTTTCCAGGTAAAACACCTGAATATGTACAAGGGCTTGAAAGCCTAGAGGAAGGACCGTGGAGCCACACCAGCGACAGCACGCAGGCCAACTTGGTGCCTGCAGGCCAGCCAGCGTGGTCCTGGACCCTGGCGCTCTTCCAGAAGCTTTCCATTGCCCTGCCTGAGATACCCCTCCTGTCCCGGCCCCCACTGCTTTTTTCCTTCCTCACCTCTGTCCGGAGAGAAATTCCAGCGGAAGGTATGGGTGACACATCCTCTTCTTTACAGGCGGCAGCCTGGCAACTCCTGCAGAAAGGCCAGCAGAACCCCACTCACACCGGGCCACCCACAAAGCTGTGGCCCCTCACTCCCTCCCACCAGCACAGCCCCGAGACCGCTGACGGGGCAGAGAATATGGAGTCAGGCACAGCTTCAGGGGCTATTGCTGCCTGGAGCTCTGTTTATATTGACCTCAACGAGGCACACCTGGGGAGGGCGGGCCGGCAGGGTAAGGCTGCCCAGGTCAGCTAATCCACAACCCTCAGGGAATCACATTGTTGAAAATGGACCCCGCTAAGGCAGAAGAGAAGCCAAGGGAAAAAAGGACACAATGCCATTTGCAGCACCGTAGATGAGTCTAGAAGTAATCACGTGACTTGTAGTAAGTCAGAAAGTGAAAGACACATATCATATCATATCACTTATAGGTGTTACCTAAAAATGGATACCAGGGCAGATATTTCCACGGAGAAGGGCAATCACAGATTCATTAAACAAACTTATGGTTCACCAATGGAAAGGTGTGAGGATTGGTTTCATTACGATATCGGGGTTAACAGACATATACAAACACAGGTGACATATATAATCACCAAAGACCTACAGAATACCAAGAGAGGACTACTCAACATTCTGTCATAACGTACATGGGAAAAGGATCCCAAGAAGAACAGTCATCTGTATATGTGTAAAAGAACCACATCTTCCACACCTACAACAAGCCAAACATTGTAATCAAACTTGCTGTAATAAAAAATAAAAACTTAAATTAAAAACACGAACAAGAAGTAGTGAGACAAACGTGAGGGGCTTTCTCCTGGTACATTCCATTCTAAACTCCAATCTAGAACACCACTTCCACTGAGGCTCTCTTGCCCTAGTAACCAGATTTGGTAAGGGTGAACTGCTGCCACCTTGTGGCCGTTTCACACAACAGCAGCTTTAATCCCAACGCTAATGGTCAGTTGATATTCAAAATCATTGCAGGCCTGTAAATGACACCTGCCCTGAAAACAAATCCTGGGGTCACATATCGACCAAAAATTTCAAAGGACGTCCATATTTCAAAACCACCGTTTCAAAAGGCATATTTTACGCACATTAGTGTTCTGCTTCTTTTCCTTTCTTTCCTTTTTTGTTAAAAAACACGGGAATGGAAAAAGGCATCCCTCAGAATGGGCGAAAATCGTTGCAGACGAATCAATGGACAGAGGTTTAATCTCCAATATATATAAACAGCTCATGCAGCTTAATATTAAAAAAACAAACAACCCCAAAAAAATGGGCAGAAGATCTAAAGAGACGTTTCTTCAAAGGAGACACAGAGATGGCCAAGACGCACATGAAAAGCTGCTCAACAGCACTAATTATTAGAGAAATGCAAATCAAAACTACAATGAGGTATCACCTCACACCTGTTAGAATCGGCATCATCAGAAAATCTACAAACAACCAATTCTGGGGAGGGTGTGGACAAAAGGAGCCCTCTTCCACTATTGGTGGGAATGTAAATTGATACAGTCCCTATGGAGAACAGTATGGAGTTTCCTTAAAAAAACTAGAAATAGAATTACCATCTGATCCAGCAATCCCACTTCTGGGCATATACCGAGAGAAAACCGTATTTCAAAAAGGCACATTCACCACAATGTTCGTTGCAGCACTATTTACAATAGCCAGGTAATGGAAGCAACCTAAATGCCCACAGACAGATGAATGGATAAAGATGTGGTACATATATAAAATGGAATATGACTCGGCCATAAAAAGGAATGAAACTGGGTCATTTGTAGAGACATCGATGGATCGAGAGACTGTCATACAGAATGAAGTAAGTCAGAAAGAGGAAAACAAATATTGTATATTAATGCATATATGTGGAGCCTAAAAATGGTACAGATGAACTGGTTTGCAGGGAAGAAATAGAGACACAGAGGTAGAGAACAAACGTATGGACACCAAGTGTGGGAAGCCATGGGGTGGTGGTGGTGGGATGAGTTGGGAGTTTGGGATTGACCTGTATACATGTATATGCATAAAATACATAACTAATAATAACGTGCTGTATAAAAAAATAAATAAAATTTCGAAATTTTAAAAAATAAAATTTAAAAATAAAACAGAAAAAAGTTCTTCCCGTCACACAGATGTATTTATAGGAATGAATTATTTCCATGCTTATATCTATAAATACATAAAAGAGGAATAACATCTAACTTGAAACATAAAAGAAAAAAAAAGTGAACCCACGAGTTATACAGAGGAAAACCCTATCACGGCACTTGCTCCAGTGGTAAACAATTCTGAAATTGGTCAGAGGTGGGGAACCATCTCCCATACAGCCAGCAACCCAACCCCCACGCAAGGAGCGTCCTCATTGCAAAGCTGGGGGACCGTGCCGAGGCATCTGTGAGTAAACGTGAGCTGAGCCCCAGGCCAGCTGCTGCTGAACTGTTCCCACCCTTTCCAGGTAAAACACCTGAATATGTACAAGGGCTTGAAAGCCTAGAGGAAGGACCGTGGAGCCACACCAGCGACAGCACGCAGGCCAACTTGGTGCCTGCAGGCCAGCCAGCGTGGTCCTGGACCCTGGCGCTCTTCCAGAAGCTTTCCATTGCCCTGCCTGAGATACCCCTCCTGTCCCGGCCCCCACTGCTTTTTTCCTTCCTCACCTCTGTCCGGAGAGAAATTCCAGCGGAAGGTATGGGTGACACATCCTCTTCTTTACAGGCGGCAGCCTGGCAACTCCTGCAGAAAGGCCAGCAGAACCCCACTCACACCGGGCCACCCACAAAGCTGTGGCCCCTCACTCCCTCCCACCAGCACAGCCCCGAGACTGCTGACGGGGCAGAGAATATGGAGTCAGGCACAGCTTCAGGGGCTATTGCTGCCTGGAGCTCTGTTTATATTGACCTCAACGAGGCACACCTGGGGAGGGCGGGCCGGCAGGGTAAGGCTGCCCAGGTCAGCTAATCCACAACCCTCAGGGAATCACATTGTTGAAAATGGACCCCGCTAAGGCAGAAGAGAAGCCAAGGGAAAAAAGGACACAATGCCATTTGCAGCACCGTAGATGAGTCTAGAAGTAATCACGTGACTTGTAGTAAGTCAGAAAGTGAAAGACACATATCATATCATATCACTTAGAGGTGTTACCTAAAAATGGATACCAGGGCAGATATTTCCACGGAGAAGGGCAATCACAGATTCATTAAACAAACTTATGGTTCACCAATGGAAAGGTGTGAGGATTGGTTTCATTACGATATCGGGGTTAACAGACATATACAAACACCGGTGACATATATAATCACCAAAGACCTACAGAATACCAAGAGAGGACTACTCAACATTCTGTCATAACGTACATGGGAAAAGGATCCCAAGAAGAACAGTCATCTGTATATGTGTAAAAGAACCACATCTTCCACACCTACAACAAGCCAAACATTGTAATCAAACTTGCTGTAATAAAAAATAAAAACTTAAATTAAAAACACGAACAAGAAGTAGTGAGACAAACGTGAGGGGCTTTCTCCTGGTACATTCCATTCTAAACTCCAATCTAGAACACCACTTCCACTGAGGCTCTCTTGCCCTAGTAACCAGATTTGGTAAGGGTGAACTGCTGCCACCTTGTGGCCGTTTCACACAACAGCAGCTTTAATCCCAACGCTAATGGTCAGTTGATATTCAAAATCATTGCAGGCCTGTAAATGACACCTGCCCTGAAAACAAATCCTGGGGTCACATATCGACCAAAAATTTCAAAGGACGTCCATATTTCAAAACCACCGTTTCAAAAGGCATATTTTACGCACATTAGTGTTCTGCTTCTTTTCCTTTCTTTCCTTTTTTGTTAAAAAACACGGGAATGGAAAAAGGCATCCCTCAGAATGGGCGAAAATCGTTGCAGATGAATCAATGGACAGAGGTTTAATCTCCAATATATATAAACAGCTCATGCAGCTTAATATTAGAAAAAACAAACACCCCAAAAAAATGGGCAGAAGATCTAAAGAGACGTTTCTTCAAAGGAGACACAGAGATGGCCAAGACGCACATGAAAAGCTGCTCAACAGCACTAATTATTAGAGAAATGCAAATCAAAACTACAATGAGGTATCACCTCACACCTGTTAGAATCGGCATCATCAGAAAATCTACAAACAACCAATTCTGGGGAGGGTGTGGACAAAAGGAGCCCTCTTCCACTATTGGTGGGAATGTAAATTGATACAGTCCCTATGGAGAACAGTATGGAGTTTCCTTAAAATAACTAGAAATAGAATTACCATCTGATCCAGCAATCCCACTTCTGGGCATATACCCAGAGAAAACCGTATTTCAAAAAGGCACATTCACCACAATGTTCGTTGCAGCACTATTTACAATAGCCAGGTAATGGAAGCAACCTAAATGCCCACAGACAGATGAATGGATAAAGATGTGGTACATATATAAAATGGAATATGACTCGGCCATAAAAAGGAATGAAACTGGGTCATTTGTAGAGACATCGATGGATCGAGAGACTGTCATACAGAATGAAGTAAGTCAGAAAGAGGAAAACAAATATTGTATATTAATGCATATATGTGGAGCCTAAAAATGGTACAGATGAACTGGTTTGCAGGGAAGAAATAGAGACACAGAGGTAGAGAACAAACGTATGGACACCAAGTGTGGGAAGCCATGGGGTGGTGGTGGTGGGATGAGTTGGGAGTTTGGGATTGACCTGTATACATGTATATGCATAAAATACATAACTAATAATAACGTGCTGTATAAAAAAATAAATAAAATTTCGAAATTTTAAAAAATAAAATTTAAAAATAAAACAGAAAAAAGTTCTTCCCGTCACACAGATGTATTTATAGGAATGAATTATTTCCATGCTTATATCTATAAATACATAAAAGAGGAATAACATCTAACTTGAAACATAAAAGAAAAAAAAAAGTGAACCCACGAGTTATACAGAGGAAAACCCTATCACGGCACTTGCTCCAGTGGTAAACAATTCTGAAATTGGTCAGAGGTGGGGAACCATCTCCCATACAGCCAGCAACCCAACCCCAACGCAAGGAGCGTCCTCATTGCAAAGCTGGGGGACCGTGCCGAGGCATCTGTGAGTAAACGTGAGCTGAGCCCCAGGCCAGCTGCTGCTGAACTGTTCCCACCCTTTCCAGGTAAAACACCTGAATATGTACAAGGGCTTGAAAGCCTAGAGGAAGGACCGTGGAGCCACACCAGCGACAGCACGCAGGCCAACTTGGTGCCTGCAGGCCAGCCAGCGTGGTCCTGGACCCTGGCGCTCTTCCAGAAGCTTTCCATTGCCCTGCCTGAGATACCCCTCCTGTCCCGGCCCCCACTGCTTTTTTCCTTCCTCACCTCTGTCCGGAGAGAAATTCCAGCGGAAGGTATGGGTGACACATCCTCTTCTTTACAGGCGGCAGCCTGGCAACTCCTGCAGAAAGGCCAGCAGAACCCCACTCACACCGGGCCACCCACAAAGCTGTGGCCCCTCACTCCCTCCCACCAGCACAGCCCCGAGACTGCTGACGGGGCAGAGAATATGGAGTCAGGCACAGCTTCAGGGGCTATTGCTGCCTGGAGCTCTGTTTATATTGACCTCAACGAGGCACACCTGGGGAGGGCGGGCCGGCAGGGTAAGGCTGCCCAGGTCAGCTAATCCACAACCCTCAGGGAATCACATTGTTGAAAATGGACCCCGCTAAGGCAGAAGAGAAGCCAAGGGAAAAAAGGACACAATGCCATTTGCAGCACCGTAGATGAGTCTAGAAGTAATCACGTGACTTGTAGTAAGTCAGAAAGTGAAAGACACATATCATATCATATCACTTATAGGTGTTACCTAAAAATGGATACCAGGGCAGATATTTCCACGGAGAAGGGCAATCACAGATTCATTAAACAAACTTATGGTTCACCAATGGAAAGGTGTGAGGATTGGTTTCATTACGATATCGGGGTTAACAGACATATACAAACACCGGTGACATATAT
The DNA here is from genome assembly GCF_964341445.2 of Mesoplodon mirus. Classification (NCBI taxonomy): domain Eukaryota; kingdom Metazoa; phylum Chordata; class Mammalia; order Artiodactyla; family Ziphiidae; genus Mesoplodon; species Mesoplodon mirus. The sequence continues at coordinate 207,957 of NW_028295625.1, read as the reverse complement.
AATCACCAAAGACCTACAGAATACCAAGAGAGGACTACTCAACCTTCTGTCATAACGTACATGGGAAAAGGATCCCAAGAAGAACAGTCATCTGTATATGTGTAAAAGAACCACATCTTCCACACCTACAACAAGCCAAACATTGTAATCAAACTTGCTGTAATAAAAAATAAAAACTTAAATTAAAAACACGAACAAGAAGTAGTGAGACAAACGTGAGGGGCTTTCTCCTGGTACATTCCATTCTAAACTCCAATCTAGAACACCACTTCCACTGAGGCTCTCTTGCCCTAGTAACCAGATTTGGTAAGGGTGAACTGCTGCCACCTTGTGGCCGTTTCACACAACAGCAGCTTTAATCCCAACGCTAATGGTCAGTTGATATTCAAAATCATTGCAGGCCTGTAAATGACACCTGCCCTGAAAACAAATCCTGGGGTCACATATCGACCAAAAATTTCAAAGGACGTCCATATTTCAAAACCACCGTTTCAAAAGGCATATTTTACGCACATTAGTGTTCTGCTTCTTTTCCTTTCTTTCCTTTTTTGTTAAAAAACACGGGAATGGAAAAAGGCATCCCTCAGAATGGGCGAAAATCGTTGCAGACGAATCAATGGACAGAGGTTTAATCTCCAATATATATAAACAGCTCATGCAGCTTAATATTAAAAAAACAAACAACCCAAAAAAATGGGCAGAAGATCTAAAGAGACGTTTCTTCAAAGGAGACACAGAGATGGCCAAGACGCCCATGAAAAGCTGCTCAACAGCACTAATTATTAGAGAAATGCAAATCAAAACTACAATGAGGTATCACCTCACACCTGTTAGAATCGGCATCATCAGAAAATCTACAAACAACCAATTCTGGGGAGGGTGTGGACAAAAGGAGCCCTCTTCCACTATTGGTGGGAATGTAAATTGATACAGTCCCTATGGAGAACAGTATGGAGTTTCCTTAAAATAACTAGAAATAGAATTACCATCTGATCCAGCAATCCCACTTCTGGGCATATACCCAGAGAAAACCGTATTTCAAAAAGGCACATTCACCACAATGTTCGTTGCAGCACTATTTACAATAGCCAGGTAATGGAAGCAACCTAAATGCCCACAGACAGATGAATGGATAAAGATGTGGTACATATATAAAATGGAATATGACTCGGCCATAAAAAGGAATGAAACTGGGTCATTTGTAGAGACATCGATGGATCGAGAGACTGTCATACAGAATGAAGTAAGTCAGAAAGAGGAAAACAAATATTGTATATTAATGCATATATGTGGAGCCTAAAAATGGTACAGATGAACTGGTTTGCAGGGAAGAAATAGAGACACAGAGGTAGAGAACAAACGTATGGACACCAAGTGTGGGAAGCCATGGGGTGGTGGTGGTGGGATGAGTTGGGAGTTTGGGATTGACCTGTATACATGTATATGCATAAAATACATAACTAATAATAACGTGCTGTATAAAAAAATAAATAAAATTTCGAAATTTTAAAAAATAAAATTTAAAAATAAAACAGAAAAAAGTTCTTCCCGTCACACAGATGTATTTATAGGAATGAATTATTTCCATGCTTATATCTATAAATACATAAAAGAGGAATAACATCTAACTTGAAACATAAAAGAAAAAAAAAAGTGAACCCACGAGTTATACAGAGGAAAACCCTATCACGGCACTTGCTCCAGTGGTAAACAATTCTGAAATTGGTCAGAGGTGGGGAACCATCTCCCATACAGCCAGCAACCCAACCCCCACGCAAGGAGCGTCCTCATTGCAAAGCTGGGGGACCGTGCCGAGGCATCTGTGAGTAAACGTGAGCTGAGCCCCAGGCCAGCTGCTGCTGAACTGTTCCCACCCTTTCCAGGTAAAACACCTGAATATGTACAAGGGCTTGAAAGCCTAGAGGAAGGACCGTGGAGCCACACCAGCGACAGCACGCAGGCCAACTTGGTGCCTGCAGGCCAGCCAGCGTGGTCCTGGACCCTGGCGCTCTTCCAGAAGCTTTCCATTGCCCTGCCTGAGATACCCCTCCTGTCCCGGCCCCCACTGCTTTTTTCCTTCCTCACCTCTGTCCGGAGAGAAATTCCAGCGGAAGGTATGGGTGACACATCCTCTTCTTTACAGGCGGCAGCCTGGCAACTCCTGCAGAAAGGCCAGCAGAACCCCACTCACACCGGGCCACCCACAAAGCTGTGGCCCCTCACTCCCTCCCACCAGCACAGCCCCGAGACTGCTGACGGGGCAGAGAATATGGAGTCAGGCACAGCTTCAGGGGCTATTGCTGCCTGGAGCTCTGTTTATATTGACCTCAACGAGGCACACCTGGGGAGGGCGGGCCGGCAGGGTAAGGCTGCCCAGGTCAGCTAATCCACAACCCTCAGGGAATCACATTGTTGAAAATGGACCCCGCTAAGGCAGAAGAGAAGCCAAGGGAAAAAAGGACACAATGCCATTTGCAGCACCGTGGATGAGTCTAGAAGTAATCACGTGACTTGTAGTAAGTCAGAAAGTGAAAGACACATATCATATCATATCACTTATAGGTGTTACCTAAAAATGGATACCAGGGCAGATATTTCCACGGAGAAGGGCAATCACAGATTCATTAAACAAACTTATGGTTCACCAATGGAAAGGTGTGAGGATTGGTTTCATTACGATATCGGGGTTAACAGACATATACAAACACCGGTGACATATATAATCACCAAAGACCTACAGAATACCAAGAGAGGACTACTCAACATTCTGTCATAACGTACATGGGAAAAGGATCCCAAGAAGAACAGTCATCTGTATATGTGTAAAAGAACCACATCTTCCACACCTACAACAAGCCAAACATTGTAATCAAACTTGCTGTAATAAAAAATAAAAACTTAAATTAAAAACACGAACAAGAAGTAGTGAGACAAACGTGAGGGGCTTTCTCCTGGTACATTCCATTCTAAACTCCAATCTAGAACACCACTTCCACTGAGGCTCTCTTGCCCTAGTAACCAGATTTGGTAAGGGTGAACTGCTGCCACCTTGTGGCCGTTTCACACAACAGCAGCTTTAATCCCAACGCTAATGGTCAGTTGATATTCAAAATCATTGCAGGCCTGTAAATGACACCTGCCCTGAAAACAAATCCTGGGGTCACATATCGACCAAAAATTTCAAAGGACGTCCATATTTCAAAACCACCGTTTCAAAAGGCATATTTTACGCACATTAGTGTTCTGCTTCTTTTCCTTTCTTTCCTTTTTTGTTAAAAAACACGGGAATGGAAAAAGGCATCCCTCAGAATGGGCGAAAATCGTTGCAGACGAATCAATGGACAGAGGTTTAATCTCCAATATATATAAACAGCTCATGCAGCTTAATATTAGAAAAAACAAACAACCCAAAAAAAATGGGCAGAAGATCTAAAGAGACGTTTCTTCAAAGGAGACACAGAGATGGCCAAGACACACATGAAAAGCTGCTCAACAGCACTAATTATTAGAGAAATGCAAATCAAAACTACAATGAGGTATCACCTCACACCTGTTAGAATCGGCATCATCAGAAAATCTACAAACAACCAATTCTGGGGAGGGTGTGGACAAAAGGAGCCCTCTTCCACTATTGGTGGGAATGTAAATTGATACAGTCCCTATGGAGAACAGTATGGAGTTTCCTTAAAATAACTAGAAATAGAATTACCATCTGATACAGCAATCCCACTTCTGGGCATATACCCAGAGAAAACGGTAAATCAAAAAGGCACATTCACCACAATGTTCGTTGCAGCACTATTTACAATAGCCAGGTAATGGAAGCAACCTAAATGCCCACAGACAGATGAATGGATAAAGATGTGGTACATATATAAAATGGAATATGACTCGGCCATAAAAAGGAATGAAACTGGGTCATTTGTAGAGACATCGATGGATCGAGAGACTGTCATACAGAATGAAGTAAGTCAGAAAGAGGAAAACAAATATTGTATATTAATGCATATATGTGGAGCCTAAAAATGGTACAGATGAACTGGTTTGCAGGGAAGAAATAGAGACACAGAGGTAGAGAACAAACGTATGGACACCAAGTGTGGGAAGCCATGGGGTGGTGGTGGTGGGATGAGTTGGGAGTTTGGGATTGACCTGTATACATGTATATGCATAAAATACATAACTAATAATAACGTGCTGTATAAAAAAATAAATAAAATTTCAAAATTTTAAAAAATAAAATTTAAAAATAAAACAGAAAAAAGTTCTTCCCGTCACACAGATGTATTTATAGGAATGAATTATTTCCATGCTTATATCTATAAATACATAAAAGAGGAATAACATCTAACTTGAAACATAAAAGAAAAAAAAAGTGAACCCACGAGTTATACAGAGGAAAACCCTGTCACGGCACTTGCTCCAGTGGTAAACAATTCTGAAAGTGGTCAGAGGTGGGGAACCATCTCCCATACAGCCAGCAACCCAACCCCCACGCAAGGAGCGTCCTCATTGCAAAGCTGGGGGACCGTGCCGAGGCATCTGTGAGTAAACGTGAGCTGAGCCCCAGGCCAGCTGCTGCTGAACTGTTCCCACCCTTTCCAGGTAAAACACCTGAATATGTACAAGGGCTTGAAAGCCTAGAGGAAGGACCGTGGAGCCACACCAGCGACAGCACGCAGGCCAACTTGGTGCCTGCAGGCCAGCCAGCGTGGTCCTGGACCCTGGCGCTCTTCCAGAAGCTTTCCATTGCCCTGCCTGAGATACCCCTCCTGTCCCGGCCCCCACTGCTTTTTTCCTTCCTCACCTCTGTCCGGAGAGAAATTCCAGCGGAAGGTATGGGTGACACATCCTCTTCTTTACAGGCGGCAGCCTGGCAACTCCTGCAGAAAGGCCAGCAGAACCCCACTCACACCGGGCCACCCACAAAGCTGTGGCCCCTCACTCCCTCCCACCAGCACAGCCCCGAGACTGCTGACGGGGCAGAGAATATGGAGTCAGGCACAGCTTCAGGGGCTATTGCTGCCTGGAGCTCTGTTTATATTGACCTCAACGAGGCACACCTGGGGAGGGCGGGCCGGCAGGGTAAGGCTGCCCAGGTCAGCTAATCCACAACCCTCAGGGAATCACATTGTTGAAAATGGACCCCGCTAAGGCAGAAGAGAAGCCAAGGGAAAAAAGGACACAATGCCATTTGCAGCACCGTAGATGAGTCTAGAAGTAATCACGTGACTTGTAGTAAGTCAGAAAGTGAAAGACACATATCATATCATATCACTTAGAGGTGTTACCTAAAAATGGATACCAGGGCAGATATTTCCACGGAGAAGGGCAATCACAGATTCATTAAACAAACTTATGGTTCACCAATGGAAAGGTGTGAGGATTGGTTTCATTACGATATCGGGGTTAACAGACATATACAAACACCGGTGACATATATAATCACCAAAGACCTACAGAATACCAAGAGAGGACTACTCAACATTCTGTCATAACGTACATGGGAAAAGGATCCCAAGAAGAACAGTCATCTGTATATGTGTAAAAGAACCACATCTTCCACACCTACAACAAGCCAAACATTGTAATCAAACTTGCTGTAATAAAAAATAAAAACTTAAATTAAAAACACGAACAAGAAGTAGTGAGACAAACGTGAGGGGCTTTCTCCTGGTACATTCCATTCTAAACTCCAATCTAGAACACCACTTCCACTGAGGCTCTCTTGCCCTAGTAACCAGATTTGGTAAGGGTGAACTGCTGCCACCTTGTGGCCGTTTCACACAACAGCAGCTTTAATCCCAACGCTAATGGTCAGTTGATATTCAAAATCATTGCAGGCCTGTAAATGACACCTGCCCTGAAAACAAATCCTGGGGTCACATATCGACCAAAAATTTCAAAGGACGTCCATATTTCAAAACCACCGTTTCAAAAGGCATATTTTACGCACATTAGTGTTCTGCTTCTTTTCCTTTCTTTCCTTTTTTGTTAAAAAACACGGGAATGGAAAAAGGCATCCCTCAGAATGGGCGAAAATCGTTGCAGAGGAATCAATGGACAGAGGTTTAATCTCCAATATATATAAACAGCTCATGCAGCTTAATATTAGAAAAAACAAACAACCCAAAAAAAATGGGCAGAAGATCTAAAGAGACGTTTCTTCAAAGGAGACACAGAGATGGCCAAGACGCACATGAAAAGCTGCTCAACAGCACTAATTATTAGAGAAATGCAAATCAAAACTACAATGAGGTATCACCTCACACCTGTTAGAATCGGCATCATCAGAAAATCTACAAACAACCAATTCTGGGGAGGGTGTGGACAAAAGGAGCCCTCTTCCACTATTGGTGGGAATGTAAATTGATACAGTCCCTATGGAGAACAGTATGGAGTTTCCTTAAAATAACTAGAAATAGAATTACCATCTGATCCAGCAATCCCACTTCTGGGCATATACCCAGAGAAAACCGTATTTCAAAAAGGCACATTCACCACAATGTTCGTTGCAGCACTATTTACAATAGCCAGGTAATGGAAGCAACCTAAATGCCCACAGACAGATGAATGGATAAAGATGTGGTACATATATAAAATGGAATATGACTCGGCCATAAAAAGGAATGAAACTGGGTCATTTGTAGAGACATCGATGGATCGAGAGACTGTCATACAGAATGAAGTAAGTCAGAAAGAGGAAAACAAATATTGTATATTAATGCATATATGTGGAGCCTAAAAATGGTACAGATGAACTGGTTTGCAGGGAAGAAATAGAGACACAGAGGTAGAGAACAAACGTATGGACACCAAGTGTGGGAAGCCATGGGGTGGTGGTGGTGGGATGAGTTGGGAGTTTGGGATTGACCTGTATACATGTATATGCATAAAATACATAACTAATAATAACGTGCTGTATAAAAAAATAAATAAAATTTCGAAATTTTAAAAAATAAAATTTAAAAATAAAACAGAAAAAAGTTCTTCCCGTCACACAGATGTATTTATAGGAATGAATTATTTCCATGCTTATATCTATAAATACATAAAAGAGGAATAACATCTAACTTGAAACATAAAAGAAAAAAAAAGTGAACCCACGAGTTATACAGAGGAAAACCCTATCACGGCACTTGCTCCAGTGGTAAACAATTCTGAAATTGGTCAGAGGTGGGGAACCATCTCCCATACAGCCAGCAACCCAACCCCCACGCAAGGAGCGTCCTCATTGCAAAGCTGGGGGACCGTGCCGAGGCATCTGTGAGTAAACGTGAGCTGAGCCCCAGGCCAGCTGCTGCTGAACTGTTCCCACCCTTTCCAGGTAAAACACCTGAATATGTACAAGGGCTTGAAAGCCTAGAGGAAGGACCGTGGAGCCACACCAGCGACAGCACGCAGGCCAACTTGGTGCCTGCAGGCCAGCCAGCGTGGTCCTGGACCCTGGCGCTCTTCCAGAAGCTTTCCATTGCCCTGCCTGAGATACCCCTCCTGTCCCGGCCCCCACTGCTTTTTTCCTTCCTCACCTCTGTCCGGAGAGAAATTCCAGCGGAAGGTATGGGTGACACATCCTCTTCTTTACAGGCGGCAGCCTGGCAACTCCTGCAGAAAGGCCAGCAGAACCCCACTCACACCGGGCCACCCACAAAGCTGTGGCCCCTCACTCCCTCCCACCAGCACAGCCCCGAGACCGCTGACGGGGCAGAGAATATGGAGTCAGGCACAGCTTCAGGGGCTATTGCTGCCTGGAGCTCTGTTTATATTGACCTCAACGAGGCACACCTGGGGAGGGCGGGCCGGCAGGGTAAGGCTGCCCAGGTCAGCTAATCCACAACCCTCAGGGAATCACATTGTTGAAAATGGACCCCGCTAAGGCAGAAGAGAAGCCAAGGGAAAAAAGGACACAATGCCATTTGCAGCCCCGTAGATGAGTCTAGAAGTAATCACGTGACTTGTAGTAAGTCAGAAAGTGAAAGACACATATCATATCATATCACTTATAGGTGTTACCTAAAAATGGATACCAGGGCAGATATTTCCACGGAGAAGGGCAATCACAGATTCATTAAACAAACTTATGGTTCACCAATGGAAAGGTGTGAGGATTGGTTTCATTACGATATCGGGGTTAACAGACATATACAAACACCGGTGACATATATAATCACCAAAGACCTACAGAATACCAAGAGAGGACTACTCAACATTCTGTCATAACGTACATGGGAAAAGGATCCCAAGAAGAACAGTCATCTGTATATGTGTAAAAGAACCACATCTTCCACACCTACAACAAGCCAAACATTGTAATCAAACTTGCTGTAATAAAAAATAAAAACTTAAATTAAAAACACGAACAAGAAGTAGTGAGACAAACGTGAGGGGCTTTCTCCTGGTACATTCCATTCTAAACTCCAATCTAGAACACCACTTCCACTGAGGCTCTCTTGCCCTAGTAACCAGATTTGGTAAGGGTGAACTGCTGCCACCTTGTGGCCGTTTCACACAACAGCAGCTTTAATCCCAACGCTAATGGTCAGTTGATATTCAAAATCATTGCAGGCCTGTAAATGACACCTGCCCTGAAAACAAATCCTGGGGTCACATATCAACCAAAAATTTCAAAGGACGTCCATATTTCAAAACCACCGTTTCAAAAGGCATATTTTACGCACATTAGTGTTCTGCTTCTTTTCCTTTCTTTCCTTTTTTGTTAAAAAACACGGGAATGGAAAAAGGCATCCCTCAGAATGGGCGAAAATCGTTGCAGACGAATCAATGGACAGAGGTTTAATCTCCAATATATATAAACAGCTCATGCAGCTTAATATTAAAAAAACAAACAACCCCAAAAAAATGGGCAGAAGATCTAAAGAGACGTTTCTTCAAAGGAGACACAGAGATGGCCAAGACGCACATGAAAAGCTGCTCAACAGCACTAATTATTAGAGAAATGCAAATCAAAACTACAATGAGGTATCACCTCACACCTGTTAGAATCGGCATCATCAGAAAATCTACAAACAACCAATTCTGGGGAGGGTGTGGACAAAAGGAGCCCTCTTCCACTATTGGTGGGAATGTAAATTGATACAGTCCCTATGGAGAACAGTATGGAGTTTCCTTAAAATAACTAGAAATAGAAATACCATCTGATACAGCAATCCCACTTCTGGGCATATACCCAGAGAAAACCGTATTTCAAAAAGGCACATTCACCACAATGTTCGTTGCAGCACTATTTACAATAGCCAGGTAATGGAAGCAACCTAAATGCCCACAGACAGATGAATGGATAAAGATGTGGTACATATATAAAATGGAATATGACTCGGCCATAAAAAGGAATGAAACTGGGTCATTTGTAGAGACATCGATGGATCGAGAGACTGTCATACAGAATGAAGTAAGTCAGAAAGAGGAAAACAAATATTGTATATTAATGCATATATGTGGAGCCTAAAAATGGTACAGATGAACTGGTTTGCAGGGAAGAAATAGAGACACAGAGGTAGAGAACAAACGTATGGACACCAAGTGTGGGAAGCCATGGGGTGGTGGTGGTGGGATGAGTTGGGAGTTTGGGATTGACCTGTATACATGTATATGCATAAAATACATAACTAATAATAACGTGCTGTATAAAAAAATAAATAAAATTTCGAAATTTTAAAAAATAAAATTTAAAAATAAAACAGAAAAAAGTTCTTCCCGTCACACAGATGTATTTATAGGAATGAATTATTTCCATGCTTATATCTATAAATACATAAAAGAGGAATAACATCTAACTTGAAACATAAAAGAAAAAAAAAGTGAACCCACGAGTTATACAGAGGAAAACCCTATCACGGCACTTGCTCCAGTGGTAAACAATTCTGAAATTGGTCAGAGGTGGGGAACCATCTCCCATACAGCCAGCAACCCAACCCCCACGCAAGGAGCGTCCTCATTGCAAAGCTGGGGGACCGTGCCGAGGCATCTGTGAGTAAACGTGAGCTGAGCCCCAGGCCAGCTGCTGCTGAACTGTTCCCACCCTTTCCAGGTAAAACACCTGAATATGTACAAGGGCTTGAAAGCCTAGAGGAAGGACCGTGGAGCCACACCAGCGACAGCACGCAGGCCAACTTGGTGCCTGCAGGCCAGCCAGCGTGGTCCTGGACCCTGGCGCTCTTCCAGAAGCTTTCCATTGCCCTGCCTGAGATACCCCTCCTGTCCCGGCCCCCACTGCTTTTTTCCTTCCTCACCTCTGTCCGGAGAGAAATTCCAGCGGAAGGTATGGGTGACACATCCTCTTCTTTACAGGCGGCAGCCTGGCAACTCCTGCAGAAAGGCCAGCAGAACCCCACTCACACCGGGCCACCCACAAAGCTGTGGCCCCTCACTCCCTCCCACCAGCACAGCCCCGAGACCGCTGACGGGGCAGAGAATATGGAGTCAGGCACAGCTTCAGGGGCTATTGCTGCCTGGAGCTCTGTTTATATTGACCTCAACGAGGCACACCTGGGGAGGGCGGGCCGGCAGGGTAAGGCTGCCCAGGTCAGCTAATCCACAACCCTCAGGGAATCACATTGTTGAAAATGGACCCCGCTAAGGCAGAAGAGAAGCCAAGGGAAAAAAGGACACAATGCCATTTGCAGCACCGTAGATGAGTCTAGAAGTAATCACGTGACTTGTAGTAAGTCAGAAAGTGAAAGACACATATCATATCATATCACTTATAGGTGTTACCTAAAAATGGATACCAGGGCAGATATTTCCACGGAGAAGGGCAATCACAGATTCATTAAACAAACTTATGGTTCACCAATGGAAAGGTGTGAGGATTGGTTTCATTACGATATCGGGGTTAACAGACATATACAAACACAGGTGACATATATAATCACCAAAGACCTACAGAATACCAAGAGAGGACTACTCAACATTCTGTCATAACGTACATGGGAAAAGGATCCCAAGAAGAACAGTCATCTGTATATGTGTAAAAGAACCACATCTTCCACACCTACAACAAGCCAAACATTGTAATCAAACTTGCTGTAATAAAAAATAAAAAATTAAGAACACGAACAAGAAGTAGTGAGACAAACGTGAGGGGCTTTCTCCTGGTACATTCCATTCTAAACTCCAATCTAGAACACCACTTCCACTGAGGCTCTCTTGCCCTAGTAACCAGATTTGGTAAGGGTGAACTGCTGCCACCTTGTGGCCGTTTCACACAACAGCAGCTTTAATCCCAACGCTAATGGTCAGTTGATATTCAAAATCATTGCAGGCCTGTAAATGACACCTGCCCTGAAAACAAATCCTGGGGTCACATATCGACCAAAAATTTCAAAGGACGTCCATATTTCAAAACCACCGTTTCAAAAGGCATATTTTACGCACATTAGTGTTCTGCTTCTTTTCCTTTCTTTCCTTTTTTGTTAAAAAACACGGGAATGGAAAAAGGCATCCCTCAGAATGGGCGAAAATCGTTGCAGACGAATCAATGGACAGAGGTTTAATCTCCAATATATATAAACAGCTCATGCAGCTTAATATTAAAAAAACAAACAACCCCAAAAAAATGGGCAGAAGATCTAAAGAGACGTTTCTTCAAAGGAGACACAGAGATGGCCAAGACGCACATGAAAAGCTGCTCAACAGCACTAATTATTAGAGAAATGCAAATCAAAACTACAATGAGGTATCACCTCACACCTGTTAGAATCGGCATCATCAGAAAATCTACAAACAACCAATTCTGGGGAGGGTGTGGACAAAAGGAGCCCTCTTCCACTATTGGTGGGAATGTAAATTGATACAGTCCCTATGGAGAACAGTATGGAGTTTCCTTAAAATAACTAGAAATAGAATTACCATCTGATCCAGCAATCCCACTTCTGGGCATATACCCAGAGAAAACCGTATTTCAAAAAGGCACATTCACCACAATGTTCGTTGCAGCACTATTTACAATAGCCAGGTAATGGAAGCAACCTAAATGCCCACAGACAGATGAATGGATAAAGATGTGGTACATATATAAAATGGAATATGACTCGGCCATAAAAAGGAATGAAACTGGGTCATTTGTAGAGACATCGATGGATCGAGAGACTGTCATACAGAATGATGTAAGTCAGAAAGAGGAAAACAAATACTGTATATTAATGCATATATGTGGAGCCTAAAAATGGTACAGATGAACTGGTTTGCAGGGAAGAAATAGAGACACAGAGGTAGAGAACAAACGTATGGACACCAAGTGTGGGAAGCCATGGGGTGGTGGTGGTGGGATGAGTTGGGAGTTTGGGATTGACCTGTATACATGTATATGCATAAAATACATAACTAATAATAACGTGCTGTATAAAAAAATAAATAAAATTTCGAAATTTTAAAAAATAAAATTTAAAAATAAAACAGAAAAAAGTTCTTCCCGTCACACAGATGTATTTATAGGAATGAATTATTTCCATGCTTATATCTATAAATACATAAAAGAGGAATAACATCTAACTTGAAACATAAAAGAAAAAAAAAGTGAACCCACGAGTTATACAGAGGAAAACCCTATCACGGCACTTGCTCCAGTGGTAAACAATTCTGAAATTGGTCAGAGGTGGGGAACCATCTCCCATACAGCCAGCAACCCAACCCCCACGCAAGGAGCGTCCTCATTGCAAAGCTGGGGGACCGTGCCGAGGCATCTGTGAGTAAACGTGAGCTGAGCCCCAGGCCAGCTGCTGCTGAACTGTTCCCACCCTTTCCAGGTAAAACACCTGAATATGTACAAGGGCTTGAAAGCCTAGAGGAAGGACCGTGGAGCCACACCAGCGACAGCACGCAGGCCAACTTGGTGCCTGCAGGCCAGCCAGCGTGGTCCTGGACCCTGGCGCTCTTCCAGAAGCTTTCCATTGCCCTGCCTGAGATACCCCTCCTGTCCCGGCCCCCACTGCTTTTTTCCTTCCTCACCTCTGTCCGGAGAGAAATTCCAGCGGAAGGTATGGGTGACACATCCTCTTCTTTACAGGCGGCAGCCTGGCAACTCCTGCAGAAAGGCCAGCAGAACCCCACTCACACCGGGCCACCCACAAAGCTGTGGCCCCTCACTCCCTCCCACCAGCACAGCCCCGAGACCGCTGACGGGGCAGAGAATATGGAGTCAGGCACAGCTTCAGGGGCTATTGCTGCCTGGAGCTCTGTTTATATTGACCTCAACGAGGCACACCTGGGGAGGGCGGGCCGGCAGGGTAAGGCTGCCCAGGTCAGCTAATCCACAACCCTCAGGGAATCACATTGTTGAAAATGGACCCCGCTAAGGCAGAAGAGAAGCCAAGGGAAAAAAGGACACAATGCCATTTGCAGCACCGTAGATGAGTCTAGAAGTAATCACGTGCCTTGTAGTAAGTCAGAAAGTGAAAGACACATATCATATCATATCACTTATAGGTGTTACCTAAAAATGGATACCAGGGCAGATATTTCCACGGAGAAGGGCAATCACAGATTCATTAAACAAACTTATGGTTCACCAATGGAAAGGTGTGAGGATTGGTTTCATTACGATATCGGGGTTAACAGACATATACAAACACAGGTGACATATATAATCACCAAAGACCTACAGAATACCAAGAGAGGACTACTCAACATTCTGTCATAACGTACATGGGAAAAGGATCCCAAGAAGAACAGTCATCTGTATATGTGTAAAAGAACCACATCTTCCACACCTACAACAAGCCAAACATTGTAATCAAACTTGCTGTAATAAAAAATAAAAACTTAAATTAAAAACACGAACAAGAAGTAGTGAGACAAACGTGAGGGGCTTTCTCCTGGTACATTCCATTCTAAACTCCAATCTAGAACACCACTTCCACTGAGGCTCTCTTGCCCTAGTAACCAGATTTGGTAAGGGTGAACTGCTGCCACCTTGTGGCCGTTTCACACAACAGCAGCTTTAATCCCAACGCTAATGGTCAGTTGATATTCAAAATCATTGCTGGCCTGTAAATGACACCTGCCCTGAAAACAAATCCTGGGGTCACATATCAACCAAAAATTTCAAAGGACGTCCATATTTCAAAACCACCGTTTCAAAAGGCATATTTTACGCACATTAGTGTTCTGCTTCTTTTCCTTTCTTTCCTTTTTTGTTAAAAAACACGGGAATGGAAAAAGGCATCCCTCAGAATGGGCGAAAATCGTTGCAGACGAATCAATGGACAGAGGTTTAATCTCCAATATATATAAACAGCTCATGCAGCTTAATATTAAAAAAAACAAACAACCCCAAAAAAATGGGCAGAAGATCTAAAGAGACGTTTCTTCAAAGGAGACACAGAGATGGCCAAGACGCACATGAAAAGCTGCTCAACAGCACTAATTATTAGAGAAATGCAAATCAAAACTACAATGAGGTATCACCTCACACCTGTTAGAATCGGCATCATCAGAAAATCTACAAACAACCAATTCTGGGGAGGGTGTGGACAAAAGGAGCCCTCTTCCACTATTGGTGGGAATGTAAATTGATACAGTCCCTATGGAGAACAGTATGGAGTTTCCTTAAAAAAACTAGAAATAGAATTACCATCTGATCCAGCAATCCCACTTCTGGGCATATACCCAGAGAAAACCGTATTTCAAAAAGGCACATTCACCACAATGTTCGTTGCAGCACTATTTACAATAGCCAGGTAATGGAAGCAACCTAAATGCCCACAGACAGATGAATGGATAAAGATGTGGTACATATATAAAATGGAATATGACTCGGCCATAAAAAGGAATGAAACTGGGTCATTTGTAGAGACATCGATGGATTGAGAGACTGTCATACAGAATGAAGTAAGTCAGAAAGAGGAAAACAAATACTGTATATTAATGCATATATGTGGAGCCTAAAAATGGTACAGATGAACTGGTTTGCAGGGAAGAAATAGAGACACAGAGGTAGAGAACAAACGTATGGACACCAAGTGTGGGAAGCCATGGGGTGGTGGTGGTGGGATGAGTTGGGAGTTTGGGATTGACCTGTATACATGTATATGCATAAAATACATAACTAATAATAACGTGCTGTATAAAAAAATAAATAAAATTTCGAAATTTTAAAAAATAAAATTTAAAAATAAAACAGAAAAAAGTTCTTCCCGTCACACAGATGTATTTATAGGAATGAATTATTTCCATGCTTATATCTATAAATACATAAAAGAGGAATAACATCTAACTTGAAACATAAAAGAAAAAAAAAGTGAACCCACGAGTTATACAGAGGAAAACCCTATCACGGCACTTGCTCCAGTGGTAAACAATTCTGAAATTGGTCAGAGGTGGGGAACCATCTCCCATACAGCCAGCAACCCAACCCCCACGCAAGGAGCGTCCTCATTGCAAAGCTGGGGGACCGTGCCGAGGCATCTGTGAGTAAACGTGAGCTGAGCCCCAGGCCAGCTGCTGCTGAACTGTTCCCACCCTTTCCAGGTAAAACACCTGAATATGTACAAGGGCTTGAAAGCCTAGAGGAAGGACCGTGGAGCCACACCAGCGACAGCACGCAGGCCAACTTGGTGCCTGCAGGCCAGCCAGCGTGGTCCTGGACCCTGGCGCTCTTCCAGAAGCTTTCCATTGCCCTGCCTGAGATACCCCTCCTGTCCCGGCCCCCACTGCTTTTTTCCTTCCTCACCTCTGTCCGGAGAGAAATTCCAGCGGAAGGTATGGGTGACACATCCTCTTCTTTACAGGCGGCAGCCTGGCAACTCCTGCAGAAAGGCCAGCAGAACCCCACTCACACCGGGCCACCCACAAAGCTGTGGCCCCTCACTCCCTCCCACCAGCACAGCCCCGAGACTGCTGACGGGGCAGAGAATATGGAGTCAGGCACAGCTTCAGGGGCTATTGCTGCCTGGAGCTCTGTTTATATTGACCTCAACGAGGCACACCTGGGGAGGGCGGGCCGGCAGGGTAAGGCTGCCCAGGTCAGCTAATCCACAACCCTCAGGGAATCACATTGTTGAAAATGGACCCCGCTAAGGCAGAAGAGAAGCCAAGGGAAGAAAGGACACAATGCCATTTGCAGCACCGTAGATGAGTCTAGAAGTAATCACGTGACTTGTAGTAAGTCAGAAAGTGAAAGACACATATCATATCATATCACTTATAGGTGTTACCTAAAAATGGATACCAGGGCAGATATTTCCACGGAGAAGGGCAATCACAGATTCATTAAACAAACTTATGGTTCACCAATGGAAAGGTGTGAGGATTGGTTTCATTACGATATCGGGGTTAACAGACATATACAAACACAGGTGACATATATAATCACCAAAGACCTACAGAATACCAAGAGAGGACTACTCAACATTCTGTCATAACGTACATGGGAAAAGGATCCCAAGAAGAACAGTCATCTGTATATGTGTAAAAGAACCACATCTTCCACACCTACAACAAGCCAAACATTGTAATCAAACTTGCTGTAATAAAAAATAAAAACTTAAATTAAAAACACGAACAAGAAGTAGTGAGACAAACGTGAGGGGCTTTCTCCTGGTACATTCCATTCTAAACTCCAATCTAGAACACCACTTCCACTGAGGCTCTCTTGCCCTAGTAACCAGATTTGGTAAGGGTGAACTGCTGCCACCTTGTGGCCGTTTCACACAACAGCAGCTTTAATCCCAACGCTAATGGTCAGTTGATATTCAAAATCATTGCAGGCCTGTAAATGACACCTGCCCTGAAAACAAATCCTGGGGTCACATATCAGCCAAAAATTTCAAAGGACGTCCATATTTCAAAACCACCGTTTCAAAAGGCATATTTTACGCACATTAGTGTTCTGCTTCTTTTCCTTTCTTTCCTTTTTTGTTAAAAAACACGGGAATGGAAAAAGGCATCCCTCAGAATGGGCGAAAATCGTTGCAGACGAATCAATGGACAGAGGTTTAATCTCCAATATATATAAACAGCTCATGCAGCTTAATATTAAAAAAACAAACAACCCCAAAAAAATGGGCAGAAGATCTAAAGAGACGTTTCTTCAAAGGAGACACAGAGATGGCCAAGACGCACATGAAAAGCTGCTCAACAGCACTAATTATTAGAGAAATGCAAATCAAAACTACAATGAGGTATCACCTCACACCTGTTAGAATCGGCATCATCAGAAAATCTACAAACAACCAATTCTGGGGAGGGTGTGGACAAAAGGAGCCCTCTTCCACTATTGGTGGGAATGTAAATTGATACAGTCCCTATGGAGAACAGTATGGAGTTTCCTTAAAATAACTAGAAATAGAATTACCATCTGATCCAGCAATCCCACTTCTGGGCATATACCCAGAGAAAACCGTATTTCAAAAAGGCACATTCACCACAATGTTCGTTGCAGCACTATTTACAATAGCCAGGTAATGGAAGCAACCTAAATGCCCACAGACAGATGAATGGATAAAGATGTGGTACATATATAAAATGGAATATGACTCGGCCATAAAAAGGAATGAAACTGGGTCATTTGTAGAGACATCGATGGATCGAGAGACTGTCATACAGAATGAAGTAAGTCAGAAAGAGGAAAACAAATACTGTATATTAATGCATATATGTGGAGCCTAAAAATGGTACAGATGAACTGGTTTGCAGGGAAGAAATAGAGACACAGAGGTAGAGAACAAACGTATGGACACCAAGTGTGGGAAGCCATGGGGTGGTGGTGGTGGGATGAGTTGGGAGTTTGGGATTGACCTGTATACATGTATATGCATAAAATACATAACTAATAATAACGTGCTGTATAAAAAAATAAATAAAATTTCGAAATTTTAAAAAATAAAATTTAAAAATAAAACAGAAAAAAGTTCTTCCCGTCACACAGATGTATTTATAGGAATGAATTATTTCCATGCTTATATCTATAAATACATAAAAGAGGAATAACATCTAACTTGAAACATAAAAGAAAAAAAAAGTGAACCCACGAGTTATACAGAGGAAAACACTATCACGGCACTGGCTCCAGTGGTAAACAATTCTGAAATTGGTCAGAGGTGGGGAACCATCTCCCATACAGCCAGCAGCCCAACCCCCACGCAAGGAGTGTCCTCATTGCAAAGCTGGGGGACCGTGCCGAGGCATCTGTGAGTAAACGTGAGCTGAGCCCCAGGCCAGCTGCTGCTGAACTGTTCCCACCCTTTCCAGGTAAAACACCTGAATATGTACAAGGGCTTGAAAGCCTAGAGGAAGGACCGTGGAGCCACACCAGCGACAGCACGCAGGCCAACTTGGTGCCTGCAGGCCAGCCAGCGTGGTCCTGGACCCTGGCGCTCTTCCAGAAGCTTTCCATTGCCCTGCCTGAGATACCCCTCCTGTCCCGGCCCCCACTGCTTTTTTCCTTCCTCACCTCTGTCCGGAGAGAAATTCCAGCGGAAGGTATGGGTGACACATCCTCTTCTTTACAGGCGGCAGCCTGGCAACTCCTGCAGAAAGGCCAGCAGAACCCCACTCACACCGGGCCACCCACAAAGCTGTGGCCCCTCACTCCCTCCCACCAGCACAGCCCCGAGACTGCTGACGGGGCAGAGAATATGGAGTCAGGCACAGCTTCAGGGGCTATTGCTGCCTGGAGCTCTGTTTATATTGACCTCAACGAGGCACACCTGGGGAGGGCGGGCCGGCAGGGTAAGGCTGCCCAGGTCAGCTAATCCACAACCCTCAGGGAATCACATTGTTGAAAATGGACCCCGCTAAGGCAGAAGAGAAGCCAAGGGAAAAAAGGACACAATGCCATTTGCAGCACCGTAGATGAGTCTAGAAGTAATCACGTGACTTGTAGTAAGTCAGAAAGTGAAAGACACATATCATATCATATCACTTATAGGTGTTACCTAAAAATGGATACCAGGGCAGATATTTCCACGGAGAAGGGCAATCACAGATTCATTAAACAAACTTATGGTTCACCAATGGAAAGGTGTGAGGATTGGTTTCATTACGATATCGGGGTTAACAGACATATACAAACACCGGTGACATATATAATCACCAAAGACCTACAGAATACCAAGAGAGGACTACTCAACATTCTGTCATAACGTACATGGGAAAAGGATCCCAAGAAGAACAGTCATCTGTATATGTGTAAAAGAACCACATCTTCCACACCTACAACAAGCCAAACATTGTAATCAAACTTGCTGTAATAAAAAATAAAAACTTAAATTAAAAACACGAACAAGAAGTAGTGAGACAAACGTGAGGGGCTTTCTCCTGGTACATTCCATTCTAAACTCCAATCTAGAACACCACTTCCACTGAGGCTCTCTTGCCCTAGTAACCAGATTTGGTAAGGGTGAACTGCTGCCACCTTGTGGCCGTTTCACACAACAGCAGCTTTAATCCCAACGCTAATGGTCAGTTGATATTCAAAATCATTGCAGGCCTGTAAATGACACCTGCCCTGAAAACAAATCCTGGGGTCACATATCGACCAAAAATTTCAAAGGACGTCCATATTTCAAAACCACCGTTTCAAAAGGCATATTTTACGCACATTAGTGTTCTGCTTCTTTTCCTTTCTTTCCTTTTTTGTTAAAAAACATGGGAATGGAAAAAGGCATCCCTCAGAATGGGCGAAAATCGTTGCAGACGAATCAATGGACAGAGGTTTAATCTCCAATATATATAAACAGCTCATGCAGCTTAATATTAAAAAAAACAAACAACCCCAAAAAAATGGGCAGAAGATCTAAAGAGACGTTTCTTCAAAGGAGACACAGAGATGGCCAAGACGCACATGAAAAGCTGCTCAACAGCACTAATTATTAGAGAAATGCAAATCAAAACTACAATGAGGTATCACCTCACACCTGTTAGAATCGGCATCATCAGAAAATCTACAAACAACCAATTCTGGGGAGGGTGTGGACAAAAGGAGCCCTCTTCCACTATTGGTGGGAATGTAAATTGATACAGTCCCTATGGAGAACAGTATGGAGTTTCCTTAAAATAACTAGAAATAGAATTACCATCTGATCCAGCAATCCCACTTCTGGGCATATACCCAGAGAAAACCGTATTTCAAAAAGGCACATTCACCACAATGTTCGTTGCAGCACTATTTACAATAGCCAGGTAATGGAAGCAACCTAAATGCCCACAGACAGATGAATGGATAAAGATGTGGTACATATATAAAATGGAATATGACTCGGCCATAAAAAGGAATGAAACTGGGTCATTTGTAGAGACATCGATGGATTGAGAGACTGTCATACAGAATGAAGTAAGTCAGAAAGAGGAAAACAAATACTGTATATTAATGCATATATGTGGAGCCTAAAAATGGTACAGATGAACTGGTTTGCAGGGAAGAAATAGAGACACAGAGGTAGAGAACAAACGTATGGACACCAAGTGTGGGAAGCCATGGGGTGGTGGTGGTGGGATGAGTTGGGAGTTTGGGATTGACCTGTATACATGTATATGCATAAAATACATAACTAATAATAACGTGCTGTATAAAAAAATAAATAAAATTTCGAAATTTTAAAAAATAAAATTTAAAAATAAAACAGAAAAAAGTTCTTCCCGTCACACAGATGTATTTATAGGAATGAATTATTTCCATGCTTATATCTATAAATACATAAAAGAGGAATAACATCTAACTTGAAACATAAAAGAAAAAAAAAGTGAACCCACGAGTTATACAGAGGAAAACCCTATCACGGCACTTGCTCCAGTGGTAAACAATTCTGAAATTGGTCAGAGGTGGGGAACCATCTCCCATACAGCCAGCAACCCAACCCCCACGCAAGGAGCGTCCTCATTGCAAAGCTGGGGGACCGTGCCGAGGCATCTGTGAGTAAACGTGAGCTGAGCCCCAGGCCAGCTGCTGCTGAACTGTTCCCACCCTTTCCAGGTAAAACACCTGAATATGTACAAGGGCTTGAAAGCCTAGAGGAAGGACCGTGGAGCCACACCAGCGACAGCACGCAGGCCAACTTGGTGCCTGCAGGCCAGCCAGCGTGGTCCTGGACCCTGGCGCTCTTCCAGAAGCTTTCCATTGCCCTGCCTGAGATACCCCTCCTGTCCCGGCCCCCACTGCTTTTTTCCTTCCTCACCTCTGTCCGGAGAGAAATTCCAGCGGAAGGTATGGGTGACACATCCTCTTCTTTACAGGCGGCAGCCTGGCAACTCCTGCAGAAAGGCCAGCAGAACCCCACTCACACCGGGCCACCCACAAAGCTGTGGCCCCTCACTCCCTCCCACCAGCACAGCCCCGAGACTGCTGACGGGGCAGAGAATATGGAGTCAGGCACAGCTTCAGGGGCTATTGCTGCCTGGAGCTCTGTTTATATTGACCTCAACGAGGCACACCTGGGGAGGGCGGGCCGGCAGGGTAAGGCTGCCCAGGTCAGCTAATCCACAACCCTCAGGGAATCACATTGTTGAAAATGGACCCCGCTAAGGCAGAAGAGAAGCCAAGGGAAAAAAGGACACAATGCCATTTGCAGCACCGTAGATGAGTCTAGAAGTAATCACGTGACTTGTAGTAAGTCAGAAAGTGAAAGACACATATCATATCATATCACTTATAGGTGTTACCTAAAAATGGATACCAGGGCAGATATTTCCACGGAGAAGGGCAATCACAGATTCATTAAACAAACTTATGGTTCACCAATGGAAAGGTGTGAGGATTGGTTTCATTACGATATCGGGGTTAACAGACATATACAAACACAGGTGACATATATAATCACCAAAGACCTACAGAATACCAAGAGAGGACTACTCAACATTCTGTCATAACGTACATGGGAAAAGGATCCCAAGAAGAACAGTCATCTGTATATGTGTAAAAGAACCACATCTTCCACACCTACAACAAGCCAAACATTGTAATCAAACTTGCTGTAATAAAAAATAAAAACTTAAATTAAAAACACGAACAAGAAGTAGTGAGACAAACGTGAGGGGCTTTCTCCTGGTACATTCCATTCTAAACTCCAATCTAGAACACCACTTCCACTGAGGCTCTCTTGCCCTAGTAACCAGATTTGGTAAGGGTGAACTGCTGCCACCTTGTGGCCGTTTCACACAACAGCAGCTTTAATCCCAACGCTAATGGTCAGTTGATATTCAAAATCATTGCAGGCCTGTAAATGACACCTGCCCTGAAAACAAATCCTGGGGTCACATATCGACCAAAAATTTCAAAGGACGTCCATATTTCAAAACCACCGTTTCAAAAGGCATATTTTACGCACATTAGTGTTCTGCTTCTTTTCCTTTCTTTCCTTTTTTGTTAAAAAACACGGGAATGGAAAAAGGCATCCCTCAGAATGGGCGAAAATCATTGCAGACGAATCAATGGACAGAGGTTTAATCTCCAATATATATAAACAGCTCATGCAGCTTAATATTAAAAAAACAAACAACCCAAAAAAAATGGGCAGAAGATCTAAAGAGACGTTTCTTCAAAGGAGACACAGAGATGGCCAAGACGCACATGAAAAGCTGCTCAACAGCACTAATTATTAGAGAAATGCAAATCAAAACTACAATGAGGTATCACCTCACACCTGTTAGAATCGGCATCATCAGAAAATCTACAAACAACCAATTCTGGGGAGGGTGTGGACAAAAGGAGCCCTCTTCCACTATTGGTGGGAATGTAAATTGATACAGTCCCTATGGAGAACAGTATGGAGTTTCCTTAAAATAACTAGAAATAGAATTACCATCTGATCCAGCAATCCCACTTCTGGGCATATACCCAGAGAAAACCGTATTTCAAAAAGGCACATTCACCACAATGTTCGTTGCAGCACTATTTACAATAGCCAGGTAATGGAAGCAACCTAAATGCCCACAGACAGATGAATGGATAAAGATGTGGTACATATATAAAATGGAATATGACTCGGCCATAAAAAGGAATGAAACTGGGTCATTTGTAGAGACATCGATGGATCGAGAGACTGTCATACAGAATGAAGTAAGTCAGAAAGAGGAAAACAAATACTGTATATTAATGCATATATGTGGAGCCTAAAAATGGTACAGATGAACTGGTTTGCAGGGAAGAAATAGAGACACAGAGGTAGAGAACAAACGTATGGACACCAAGTGTGGGAAGCCATGGGGTGGTGGTGGTGGGATGAGTTGGGAGTTTGGGATTGACCTGTATACATGTATATGCATAAAATACATAACTAATAATAACGTGCTGTATAAAAAAATAAATAAAATTTCGAAATTTTAAAAAATAAAATTTAAAAATAAAACAGAAAAAAGTTCTTCCCGTCACACAGATGTATTTATAGGAATGAATTATTTCCATGCTTATATCTATAAATACATAAAAGAGGAATAACATCTAACTTGAAACATAAAAGAAAAAAAAAGTGAACCCACGAGTTATACAGAGGAAAACCCTATCACGGCACTGGCTCCAGTGGTAAACAATTCTGAAATTGGTCAGAGGTGGGGAACCATCTCCCATACAGCCAGCAGCCCAACCCCCACGCAAGGAGTGTCCTCATTGCAAAGCTGGGGGACCGTGCCGAGGCATCTGTGAGTAAACGTGAGCTGAGCCCCAGGCCAGCTGCTGCTGAACTGTTCCCACCCTTTCCAGGTAAAACACCTGAATATGTACAAGGGCTTGAAAGCCTAGAGGAAGGACCGTGGAGCCACACCAGCGACAGCACGCAGGCCAACTTGGTGCCTGCAGGCCAGCCAGCGTGGTCCTGGACCCTGGCGCTCTTCCAGAAGCTTTCCATTGCCCTGCCTGAGATACCCCTCCTGTCCCGGCCCCCACTGCTTTTTTCCTTCCTCACCTCTGTCCGGAGAGAAATTCCAGCGGAAGGTATGGGTGACACATCCTCTTCTTTACAGGCGGCAGCCTGGCAACTCCTGCAGAAAGGCCAGCAGAACCCCACTCACACCGGGCCACCCACAAAGCTGTGGCCCCTCACTCCCTCCCACCAGCACAGCCCCGAGACTGCTGACGGGGCAGAGAATATGGAGTCAGGCACAGCTTCAGGGGCTATTGCTGCCTGGAGCTCTGTTTATATTGACCTCAACGAGGCACACCTGGGGAGGGCGGGCCGGCAGGGTAAGGCTGCCCAGGTCAGCTAATCCACAACCCTCAGGGAATCACATTGTTGAAAATGGACCCCGCTAAGGCAGAAGAGAAGCCAAGGGAAAAAAGGACACAATGCCATTTGCAGCACCGTAGATGAGTCTAGAAGTAATCACGTGACTTGTAGTAAGTCAGAAAGTGAAAGACACATATCATATCATATCACTTATAGGTGTTACCTAAAAATGGATACCAGGGCAGATATTTCCACGGAGAAGGGCAATCACAGATTCATTAAACAAACTTATGGTTCACCAATGGAAAGGTGTGAGGATTGGTTTCATTACGATATCGGGGTTAACAGACATATACAAACACAGGTGACATATATAATCACCAAAGACCTACAGAATACCAAGAGAGGACTACTCAACATTCTGTCATAACGTACATGGGAAAAGGATCCCAAGAAGAACAGTCATCTGTATATGTGTAAAAGAACCACATCTTCCACACCTACAACAAGCCAAACATTGTAATCAAACTTGCTGTAATAAAAAATAAAAACTTAAATTAAAAACACGAACAAGAAGTAGTGAGACAAACGTGAGGGGCTTTCTCCTGGTACATTCCATTCTAAACTCCAATCTAGAACACCACTTCCACTGAGGCTCTCTTGCCCTAGTAACCAGATTTGGTAAGGGTGAACTGCTGCCACCTTGTGGCCGTTTCACACAACAGCAGCTTTAATCCCAACGCTAATGGTCAGTTGATATTCAAAATCATTGCAGGCCTGTAAATGACACCTGCCCTGAAAACAAATCCTGGGGTCACATATCAACCAAAAATTTCAAAGGACGTCCATATTTCAAAACCACCGTTTCAAAAGGCATATTTTACGCACATTAGTGTTCTGCTTCTTTTCCTTTCTTTCCTTTTTTGTTAAAAAACACGGGAATGGAAAAAGGCATCCCTCAGAATGGGCGAAAATCGTTGCAGACGAATCAATGGACAGAGGTTTAATCTCCAATATATATAAACAGCTCATGCAGCTTAATATTAAAAAAACAAACAACCCAAAAAAAATGGGCAGAAGATCTAAAGAGACGTTTCTTCAAAGGAGACACAGAGATGGCCAAGACGCACATGAAAAGCTGCTCAACAGCACTAATTATTAGAGAAATGCAAATCAAAACTACAATGAGGTATCACCTCACACCTGTTAGAATCGGCATCATCAGAAAATCTACAAACAACCAATTCTGGGGAGGGTGTGGACAAAAGGAGCCCTCTTCCACTATTGGTGGGAATGTAAATTGATACAGTCCCTATGGAGAACAGTATGGAGTTTCCTTAAAATAACTAGAAATAGAATTACCATCTGATCCAGCAATCCCACTTCTGGGCATATACCCAGAGAAAACCGTATTTCAAAAAGGCACATTCACCACAATGTTCGTTGCAGCACTATTTACAATAGCCAGGTAATGGAAGCAACCTAAATGCCCACAGACAGATGAATGGATAAAGATGTGGTACATATATAAAATGGAATATGACTCGGCCATAAAAAGGAATGAAACTGGGTCATTTGTAGAGACATCGATGGATCGAGAGACTGTCATACAGAATGAAGTAAGTCAGAAAGAGGAAAACAAATACTGTATATTAATGCATATATGTGGAGCCTAAAAATGGTACAGATGAACTGGTTTGCAGGGAAGAAATAGAGACACAGAGGTAGAGAACAAACGTATGGACACCAAGTGTGGGAAGCCATGGGGTGGTGGTGGTGGGATGAGTTGGGAGTTTGGGATTGACCTGTATACATGTATATGCATAAAATACATAACTAATAATAACGTGCTGTATAAAAAAATAAATAAAATTTCGAAATTTTAAAAAATAAAATTTAAAAATAAAACAGAAAAAAGTTCTTCCCGTCACACAGATGTATTTATAGGAATGAATTATTTCCATGCTTATATCTATAAATACATAAAAGAGGAATAACATCTAACTTGAAACATAAAAGAAAAAAAAAGTGAACCCACGAGTTATACAGAGGAAAACCCTATCACGGCACTGGCTCCAGTGGTAAACAATTCTGAAATTGGTCAGAGGTGGGGAACCATCTCCCATACAGCCAGCAGCCCAACCCCCACGCAAGGAGTGTCCTCATTGCAAAGCTGGGGGACCGTGCCGAGGCATCTGTGAGTAAACGTGAGCTGAGCCCCAGGCCAGCTGCTGCTGAACTGTTCCCACCCTTTCCAGGTAAAACACCTGAATATGTACAAGGGCTTGAAAGCCTAGAGGAAGGACCGTGGAGCCACACCAGCGACAGCACGCAGGCCAACTTGGTGCCTGCAGGCCAGCCAGCGTGGTCCTGGACCCTGGCGCTCTTCCAGAAGCTTTCCATTGCCCTGCCTGAGATACCCCTCCTGTCCCGGCCCCCACTGCTTTTTTCCTTCCTCACCTCTGTCCGGAGAGAAATTCCAGCGGAAGGTATGGGTGACACATCCTCTTCTTTACAGGCGGCAGCCTGGCAACTCCTGCAGAAAGGCCAGCAGAACCCCACTCACACCGGGCCACCCACAAAGCTGTGGCCCCTCACTCCCTCCCACCAGCACAGCCCCGAGACTGCTGACGGGGCAGAGAATATGGAGTCAGGCACAGCTTCAGGGGCTATTGCTGCCTGGAGCTCTGTTTATATTGACCTCAACGAGGCACACCTGGGGAGGGCGGGCCGGCAGGGTAAGGCTGCCCAGGTCAGCTAATCCACAACCCTCAGGGAATCACATTGTTGAAAATGGACCCCGCTAAGGCAGAAGAGAAGCCAAGGGAAAAATGGACACAATGCCATTTGCAGCACCGTAGATGAGTCTAGAAGTAATCACGTGACTTGTAGTAAGTCAGAAAGTGAAAGACACATATCATATCATATCACTTATAGGTGTTACCTAAAAATGGATACCAGGGCAGATATTTCCACGGAGAAGGGCAATCACAGATTCATTAAACAAACTTATGGTTCACCAATGGAAAGGTGTGAGGATTGGTTTCATTACGATATCGGGGTTAACAGACATATACAAACACAGGTGACATATATAATCACCAAAGACCTACAGAATACCAAGAGAGGACTACTCAACATTCTGTCATAACGTACATGGGAAAAGGATCCCAAGAAGAACAGTCATCTGTATATGTGTAAAAGAACCACATCTTCCACACCTACAACAAGCCAAACATTGTAATCAAACTTGCTGTAATAAAAAATAAAAACTTAAATTAAAAACACGAACAAGAAGTAGTGAGACAAACGTGAGGGGCTTTCTCCTGGTACATTCCATTCTAAACTCCAATCTAGAACACCACTTCCACTGAGGCTCTCTTGCCCTAGTAACCAGATTTGGTAAGGGTGAACTGCTGCCACCTTGTGGCCGTTTCACACAACAGCAGCTTTAATCCCAACGCTAATGGTCAGTTGATATTCAAAATCATTGCAGGCCTGTAAATGACACCTGCCCTGAAAACAAATCCTGGGGTCACATATCAACCAAAAATTTCAAAGGACGTCCATATTTCAAAACCACCGTTTCAAAAGGCATATTTTACGCACATTAGTGTTCTGCTTCTTTTCCTTTCTTTCCTTTTTTGTTAAAAAACACGGGAATGGAAAAAGGCATCCCTCAGAATGGGCGAAAATCGTTGCAGACGAATCAATGGACAGAGGTTTAATCTCCAATATATATAAACAGCTCATGCAGCTTAATATTAAAAAAACAAACAACCCAAAAAAAATGGGCAGAAGATCTAAAGAGACGTTTCTTCAAAGGAGACACAGAGATGGCCAAGACGCACATGAAAAGCTGCTCAACAGCACTAATTATTAGAGAAATGCAAATCAAAACTACAATGAGGTATCACCTCACACCTGTTAGAATCGGCATCATCAGAAAATCTACAAACAACCAATTCTGGGGAGGGTGTGGACAAAAGGAGCCCTCTTCCACTATTGGTGGGAATGTAAATTGATACAGTCCCTATGGAGAACAGTATGGAGTTTCCTTAAAATAACTAGAAATAGAATTACCATCTGATCCAGCAATCCCACTTCTGGGCATATACCCAGAGAAAACCGTATTTCAAAAAGGCACATTCACCACAATGTTCGTTGCAGCACTATTTACAATAGCCAGGTAATGGAAGCAACCTAAATGCCCACAGACAGATGAATGGATAAAGATGTGGTACATATATAAAATGGAATATGACTCGGCCATAAAAAGGAATGAAACTGGGTCATTTGTAGAGACATCGATGGATCGAGAGACTGTCATACAGAATGAAGTAAGTCAGAAAGAGGAAAACAAATACTGTATATTAATGCATATATGTGGAGCCTAAAAATGGTACAGATGAACTGGTTTGCAGGGAAGAAATAGAGACACAGAGGTAGAGAACAAACGTATGGACACCAAGTGTGGGAAGCCATGGGGTGGTGGTGGTGGGATGAGTTGGGAGTTTGGGATTGACCTGTATACATGTATATGCATAAAATACATAACTAATAATAACGTGCTGTATAAAAAAATAAATAAAATTTCGAAATTTTAAAAAATAAAATTTAAAAATAAAACAGAAAAAAGTTCTTCCCGTCACACAGATGTATTTATAGGAATGAATTATTTCCATGCTTATATCTATAAATACATAAAAGAGGAATAACATCTAACTTGAAACATAAAAGAAAAAAAAAGTGAACCCACGAGTTATACAGAGGAAAACCCTATCACGGCACTGGCTCCAGTGGTAAACAATTCTGAAATTGGTCAGAGGTGGGGAACCATCTCCCATACAGCCAGCAGCCCAACCCCCACGCAAGGAGTGTCCTCATTGCAAAGCTGGGGGACCGTGCCGAGGCATCTGTGAGTAAACGTGAGCTGAGCCCCAGGCCAGCTGCTGCTGAACTGTTCCCACCCTTTCCAGGTAAAACACCTGAATATGTACAAGGGCTTGAAAGCCTAGAGGAAGGACCGTGGAGCCACACCAGCGACAGCACGCAGGCCAACTTGGTGCCTGCAGGCCAGCCAGCGTGGTCCTGGACCCTGGCGCTCTTCCAGAAGCTTTCCATTGCCCTGCCTGAGATACCCCTCCTGTCCCGGCCCCCACTGCTTTTTTCCTTCCTCACCTCTGTCCGGAGAGAAATTCCAGCGGAAGGTATGGGTGACACATCCTCTTCTTTACAGGCGGCAGCCTGGCAACTCCTGCAGAAAGGCCAGCAGAACCCCACTCACACCGGGCCACCCACAAAGCTGTGGCCCCTCACTCCCTCCCACCAGCACAGCCCCGAGACTGCTGACGGGGCAGAGAATATGGAGTCAGGCACAGCTTCAGGGGCTATTGCTGCCTGGAGCTCTGTTTATATTGACCTCAACGAGGCACACCTGGGGAGGGCGGGCCGGCAGGGTAAGGCTGCCCAGGTCAGCTAATCCACAACCCTCAGGGAATCACATTGTTGAAAATGGACCCCGCTAAGGCAGAAGAGAAGCCAAGGGAAAAAAGGACACAATGCCATTTGCAGCACCGTAGATGAGTCTAGAAGTAATCACGTGACTTGTAGTAAGTCAGAAAGTGAAAGACACATATCATATCATATCACTTATAGGTGTTACCTAAAAATGGATACCAGGGCAGATATTTCCACGGAGAAGGGCAATCACAGATTCATTAAACAAACTTATGGTTCACCAATGGAAAGGTGTGAGGATTGGTTTCATTACGATATCGGGGTTAACAGACATATACAAACACAGGTGACATATATAATCACCAAAGACCTACAGAATACCAAGAGAGGACTACTCAACATTCTGTCATAACGTACATGGGAAAAGGATCCCAAGAAGAACAGTCATCTGTATATGTGTAAAAGAACCACATCTTCCACACCTACAACAAGCCAAACATTGTAATCAAACTTGCTGTAATAAAAAATAAAAACTTAAATTAAAAACACGAACAAGAAGTAGTGAGACAAACGTGAGGGGCTTTCTCCTGGTACATTCCATTCTAAACTCCAATCTAGAACACCACTTCCACTGAGGCTCTCTTGCCCTAGTAACCAGATTTGGTAAGGGTGAACTGCTGCCACCTTGTGGCCGTTTCACACAACAGCAGCTTTAATCCCAACGCTAATGGTCAGTTGATATTCAAAATCATTGCAGGCCTGTAAATGACACCTGCCCTGAAAACAAATCCTGGGGTCACATATCAACCAAAAATTTCAAAGGACGTCCATATTTCAAAACCACCGTTTCAAAAGGCATATTTTACGCACATTAGTGTTCTGCTTCTTTTCCTTTCTTTCCTTTTTTGTTAAAAAACACGGGAATGGAAAAAGGCATCCCTCAGAATGGGCGAAAATCGTTGCAGACGAATCAATGGACAGAGGTTTAATCTCCAATATATATAAACAGCTCATGCAGCTTAATATTAAAAAAACAAACAACCCAAAAAAAATGGGCAGAAGATCTAAAGAGACGTTTCTTCAAAGGAGACACAGAGATGGCCAAGACGCACATGAAAAGCTGCTCAACAGCACTAATTATTAGAGAAATGCAAATCAAAACTACAATGAGGTATCACCTCACACCTGTTAGAATCGGCATCATCAGAAAATCTACAAACAACCAATTCTGGGGAGGGTGTGGACAAAAGGAGCCCTCTTCCACTATTGGTGGGAATGTAAATTGATACAGTCCCTATGGAGAACAGTATGGAGTTTCCTTAAAATAACTAGAAATAGAATTACCATCTGATCCAGCAATCCCACTTCTGGGCATATACCCAGAGAAAACCGTATTTCAAAAAGGCACATTCACCACAATGTTCGTTGCAGCACTATTTACAATAGCCAGGTAATGGAAGCAACCTAAATGCCCACAGACAGATGAATGGATAAAGATGTGGTACATATATAAAATGGAATATGACTCGGCCATAAAAAGGAATGAAACTGGGTCATTTGTAGAGACATCGATGGATCGAGAGACTGTCATACAGAATGAAGTAAGTCAGAAAGAGGAAAACAAATACTGTATATTAATGCATATATGTGGAGCCTAAAAATGGTACAGATGAACTGGTTTGCAGGGAAGAAATAGAGACACAGAGGTAGAGAACAAACGTATGGACACCAAGTGTGGGAAGCCATGGGGTGGTGGTGGTGGGATGAGTTGGGAGTTTGGGATTGACCTGTATACATGTATATGCATAAAATACATAACTAATAATAACGTGCTGTATAAAAAAATAAATAAAATTTCGAAATTTTAAAAAATAAAATTTAAAAATAAAACAGAAAAAAGTTCTTCCCGTCACACAGATGTATTTATAGGAATGAATTATTTCCATGCTTATATCTATAAATACATAAAAGAGGAATAACATCTAACTTGAAACATAAAAGAAAAAAAAAGTGAACCCACGAGTTATACAGAGGAAAACCCTATCACGGCACTGGCTCCAGTGGTAAACAATTCTGAAATTGGTCAGAGGTGGGGAACCATCTCCCATACAGCCAGCAGCCCAACCCCCACGCAAGGAGTGTCCTCATTGCAAAGCTGGGGGACCGTGCCGAGGCATCTGTGAGTAAACGTGAGCTGAGCCCCAGGCCAGCTGCTGCTGAACTGTTCCCACCCTTTCCAGGTAAAACACCTGAATATGTACAAGGGCTTGAAAGCCTAGAGGAAGGACCGTGGAGCCACACCAGCGACAGCACGCAGGCCAACTTGGTGCCTGCAGGCCAGCCAGCGTGGTCCTGGACCCTGGCGCTCTTCCAGAAGCTTTCCATTGCCCTGCCTGAGATACCCCTCCTGTCCCGGCCCCCACTGCTTTTTTCCTTCCTCACCTCTGTCCGGAGAGAAATTCCAGCGGAAGGTATGGGTGACACATCCTCTTCTTTACAGGCGGCAGCCTGGCAACTCCTGCAGAAAGGCCAGCAGAACCCCACTCACACCGGGCCACCCACAAAGCTGTGGCCCCTCACTCCCTCCCACCAGCACAGCCCCGAGACTGCTGACGGGGCAGAGAATATGGAGTCAGGCACAGCTTCAGGGGCTATTGCTGCCTGGAGCTCTGTTTATATTGACCTCAACGAGGCACACCTGGGGAGGGCGGGCCGGCAGGGTAAGGCTGCCCAGGTCAGCTAATCCACAACCCTCAGGGAATCACATTGTTGAAAATGGACCCCGCTAAGGCAGAAGAGAAGCCAAGGGAAAAATGGACACAATGCCATTTGCAGCACCGTAGATGAGTCTAGAAGTAATCACGTGACTTGTAGTAAGTCAGAAAGTGAAAGACACATATCATATCATATCACTTATAGGTGTTACCTAAAAATGGATACCAGGGCAGATATTTCCACGGAGAAGGGCAATCACAGATTCATTAAACAAACTTATGGTTCACCAATGGAAAGGTGTGAGGATTGGTTTCATTACGATATCGGGGTTAACAGACATATACAAACACAGGTGACATATATAATCACCAAAGACCTACAGAATACCAAGAGAGGACTACTCAACATTCTGTCATAACGTACATGGGAAAAGGATCCCAAGAAGAACAGTCATCTGTATATGTGTAAAAGAACCACATCTTCCACACCTACAACAAGCCAAACATTGTAATCAAACTTGCTGTAATAAAAAATAAAAACTTAAATTAAAAACACGAACAAGAAGTAGTGAGACAAACGTGAGGGGCTTTCTCCTGGTACATTCCATTCTAAACTCCAATCTAGAACACCACTTCCACTGAGGCTCTCTTGCCCTAGTAACCAGATTTGGTAAGGGTGAACTGCTGCCACCTTGTGGCCGTTTCACACAACAGCAGCTTTAATCCCAACGCTAATGGTCAGTTGATATTCAAAATCATTGCAGGCCTGTAAATGACACCTGCCCTGAAAACAAATCCTGGGGTCACATATCAACCAAAAATTTCAAAGGACGTCCATATTTCAAAACCACCGTTTCAAAAGGCATATTTTACGCACATTAGTGTTCTGCTTCTTTTCCTTTCTTTCCTTTTTTGTTAAAAAACACGGGAATGGAAAAAGGCATCCCTCAGAATGGGCGAAAATCGTTGCAGACGAATCAATGGACAGAGGTTTAATCTCCAATATATATAAACAGCTCATGCAGCTTAATATTAAAAAAACAAACAACCCAAAAAAAATGGGCAGAAGATCTAAAGAGACGTTTCTTCAAAGGAGACACAGAGATGGCCAAGACGCACATGAAAAGCTGCTCAACAGCACTAATTATTAGAGAAATGCAAATCAAAACTACAATGAGGTATCACCTCACACCTGTTAGAATCGGCATCATCAGAAAATCTACAAACAACCAATTCTGGGGAGGGTGTGGACAAAAGGAGCCCTCTTCCACTATTGGTGGGAATGTAAATTGAGACAGTCACTATGGAGAACAGTATGGAGTTTCCTTAAAATAACTAGAAATAGAATTACCATCTGATCCAGCAATCCCACTTCTGGGCATATACCCAGAGAAAACCGTATTTCAAAAAGGCACATTCACCACAATGTTCGTTGCAGCACTATTTACAATAGCCAGGTAATGGAAGCAACCTAAATGCCCACAGACAGATGAATGGATAAAGATGTGGTACATATATAAAATGGAATATGACTCGGCCATAAAAAGGAATGAAACTGGGTCATTTGTAGAGACATCGATGGATCGAGAGACTGTCATACAGAATGAAGTAAGTCAGAAAGAGGAAAACAAATACTGTATATTAATGCATATATGTGGAGCCTAAAAATGGTACAGATGAACTGGTTTGCAGGGAAGAAATAGAGACACAGAGGTAGAGAACAAACGTATGGACACCAAGTGTGGGAAGCCATGGGGTGGTGGTGGTGGGATGAGTTGGGAGTTTGGGATTGACCTGTATACATGTATATGCATAAAATACATAACTAATAATAACGTGCTGTATAAAAAAATAAATAAAATTTCGAAATTTTAAAAAATAAAATTTAAAAATAAAACAGAAAAAAGTTCTTCCCGTCACACAGATGTATTTATAGGAATGAATTATTTCCATGCTTATATCTATAAATACATAAAAGAGGAATAACATCTAACTTGAAACATAAAAGAAAAAAAAAGTGAACCCACGAGTTATACAGAGGAAAACCCTATCACGGCACTGGCTCCAGTGGTAAACAATTCTGAAATTGGTCAGAGGTGGGGAACCATCTCCCATACAGCCAGCAGCCCAACCCCCACGCAAGGAGTGTCCTCATTGCAAAGCTGGGGGACCGTGCCGAGGCATCTGTGAGTAAACGTGAGCTGAGCCCCAGGCCAGCTGCTGCTGAACTGTTCCCACCCTTTCCAGGTAAAACACCTGAATATGTACAAGGGCTTGAAAGCCTAGAGGAAGGACCGTGGAGCCACACCAGCGACAGCACGCAGGCCAACTTGGTGCCTGCAGGCCAGCCAGCGTGGTCCTGGACCCTGGCGCTCTTCCAGAAGCTTTCCATTGCCCTGCCTGAGATACCCCTCCTGTCCCGGCCCCCACTGCTTTTTTCCTTCCTCACCTCTGTCCGGAGAGAAATTCCAGCGGAAGGTATGGGTGACACATCCTCTTCTTTACAGGCGGCAGCCTGGCAACTCCTGCAGAAAGGCCAGCAGAACCCCACTCACACCGGGCCACCCACAAAGCTGTGGCCCCTCACTCCCTCCCACCAGCACAGCCCCGAGACTGCTGACGGGGCAGAGAATATGGAGTCAGGCACAGCTTCAGGGGCTATTGCTGCCTGGAGCTCTGTTTATATTGACCTCAACGAGGCACACCTGGGGAGGGCGGGCCGGCAGGGTAAGGCTGCCCAGGTCAGCTAATCCACAACCCTCAGGGAATCACATTGTTGAAAATGGACCCCGCTAAGGCAGAAGAGAAGCCAAGGGAAAAATGGACACAATGCCATTTGCAGCACCGTAGATGAGTCTAGAAGTAATCACGTGACTTGTAGTAAGTCAGAAAGTGAAAGACACATATCATATCATATCACTTATAGGTGTTACCTAAAAATGGATACCAGGGCAGATATTTCCACGGAGAAGGGCAATCACAGATTCATTAAACAAACTTATGGTTCACCAATGGAAAGGTGTGAGGATTGGTTTCATTACGATATCGGGGTTAACAGACATATACAAACACAGGTGACATATATAATCACCAAAGACCTACAGAATACCAAGAGAGGACTACTCAACATTCTGTCATAACGTACATGGGAAAAGGATCCCAAGAAGAACAGTCATCTGTATATGTGTAAAAGAACCACATCTTCCACACCTACAACAAGCCAAACATTGTAATCAAACTTGCTGTAATAAAAAATAAAAACTTAAATTAAAAACACGAACAAGAAGTAGTGAGACAAACGTGAGGGGCTTTCTCCTGGTACATTCCATTCTAAACTCCAATCTAGAACACCACTTCCACTGAGGCTCTCTTGCCCTAGTAACCAGATTTGGTAAGGGTGAACTGCTGCCACCTTGTGGCCGTTTCACACAACAGCA
Organism: Mesoplodon mirus; assembly: GCF_964341445.2. Classification (NCBI taxonomy): domain Eukaryota; kingdom Metazoa; phylum Chordata; class Mammalia; order Artiodactyla; family Ziphiidae; genus Mesoplodon; species Mesoplodon mirus. The sequence goes on along the minus strand of NW_028295625.1, from coordinate 172,233 downwards.
GCTTTAATCCCAACGCTAATGGTCAGTTGATATTCAAAATCATTGCAGGCCTGTAAATGACACCTGCCCTGAAAACAAATCCTGGGGTCACATATCAACCAAAAATTTCAAAGGACGTCCATATTTCAAAACCACCGTTTCAAAAGGCATATTTTACGCACATTAGTGTTCTGCTTCTTTTCCTTTCTTTCCTTTTTTGTTAAAAAACACGGGAATGGAAAAAGGCATCCCTCAGAATGGGCGAAAATCGTTGCAGACGAATCAATGGACAGAGGTTTAATCTCCAATATATATAAACAGCTCATGCAGCTTAATATTAAAAAAACAAACAACCCAAAAAAAATGGGCAGAAGATCTAAAGAGACGTTTCTTCAAAGGAGACACAGAGATGGCCAAGACGCACATGAAAAGCTGCTCAACAGCACTAATTATTAGAGAAATGCAAATCAAAACTACAATGAGGTATCACCTCACACCTGTTAGAATCGGCATCATCAGAAAATCTACAAACAACCAATTCTGGGGAGGGTGTGGACAAAAGGAGCCCTCTTCCACTATTGGTGGGAATGTAAATTGAGACAGTCACTATGGAGAACAGTATGGAGTTTCCTTAAAATAACTAGAAATAGAATTACCATCTGATCCAGCAATCCCACTTCTGGGCATATACCCAGAGAAAACCGTATTTCAAAAAGGCACATTCACCACAATGTTCGTTGCAGCACTATTTACAATAGCCAGGTAATGGAAGCAACCTAAATGCCCACAGACAGATGAATGGATAAAGATGTGGTACATATATAAAATGGAATATGACTCGGCCATAAAAAGGAATGAAACTGGGTCATTTGTAGAGACATCGATGGATCGAGAGACTGTCATACAGAATGAAGTAAGTCAGAAAGAGGAAAACAAATACTGTATATTAATGCATATATGTGGAGCCTAAAAATGGTACAGATGAACTGGTTTGCAGGGAAGAAATAGAGACACAGAGGTAGAGAACAAACGTATGGACACCAAGTGTGGGAAGCCATGGGGTGGTGGTGGTGGGATGAGTTGGGAGTTTGGGATTGACCTGTATACATGTATATGCATAAAATACATAACTAATAATAACGTGCTGTATAAAAAAATAAATAAAATTTCGAAATTTTAAAAAATAAAATTTAAAAATAAAACAGAAAAAAGTTCTTCCCGTCACACAGATGTATTTATAGGAATGAATTATTTCCATGCTTATATCTATAAATACATAAAAGAGGAATAACATCTAACTTGAAACATAAAAGAAAAAAAAAGTGAACCCACGAGTTATACAGAGGAAAACCCTATCACGGCACTGGCTCCAGTGGTAAACAATTCTGAAATTGGTCAGAGGTGGGGAACCATCTCCCATACAGCCAGCAGCCCAACCCCCACGCAAGGAGTGTCCTCATTGCAAAGCTGGGGGACCGTGCCGAGGCATCTGTGAGTAAACGTGAGCTGAGCCCCAGGCCAGCTGCTGCTGAACTGTTCCCACCCTTTCCAGGTAAAACACCTGAATATGTACAAGGGCTTGAAAGCCTAGAGGAAGGACCGTGGAGCCACACCAGCGACAGCACGCAGGCCAACTTGGTGCCTGCAGGCCAGCCAGCGTGGTCCTGGACCCTGGCGCTCTTCCAGAAGCTTTCCATTGCCCTGCCTGAGATACCCCTCCTGTCCCGGCCCCCACTGCTTTTTTCCTTCCTCACCTCTGTCCGGAGAGAAATTCCAGCGGAAGGTATGGGTGACACATCCTCTTCTTTACAGGCGGCAGCCTGGCAACTCCTGCAGAAAGGCCAGCAGAACCCCACTCACACCGGGCCACCCACAAAGCTGTGGCCCCTCACTCCCTCCCACCAGCACAGCCCCGAGACTGCTGACGGGGCAGAGAATATGGAGTCAGGCACAGCTTCAGGGGCTATTGCTGCCTGGAGCTCTGTTTATATTGACCTCAACGAGGCACACCTGGGGAGGGCGGGCCGGCAGGGTAAGGCTGCCCAGGTCAGCTAATCCACAACCCTCAGGGAATCACATTGTTGAAAATGGACCCCGCTAAGGCAGAAGAGAAGCCAAGGGAAAAAAGGACACAATGCCATTTGCAGCACCGTAGATGAGTCTAGAAGTAATCACGTGACTTGTAGTAAGTCAGAAAGTGAAAGACACATATCATATCATATCACTTATAGGTGTTACCTAAAAATGGATACCAGGGCAGATATTTCCACGGAGAAGGGCAATCACAGATTCATTAAACAAACTTATGGTTCACCAATGGAAAGGTGTGAGGATTGGTTTCATTACGATATCGGGGTTAACAGACATATACAAACACAGGTGACATATATAATCACCAAAGACCTACAGAATACCAAGAGAGGACTACTCAACATTCTGTCATAACGTACATGGGAAAAGGATCCCAAGAAGAACAGTCATCTGTATATGTGTAAAAGAACCACATCTTCCACACCTACAACAAGCCAAACATTGTAATCAAACTTGCTGTAATAAAAAATAAAAACTTAAATTAAAAACACGAACAAGAAGTAGTGAGACAAACGTGAGGGGCTTTCTCCTGGTACATTCCATTCTAAACTCCAATCTAGAACACCACTTCCACTGAGGCTCTCTTGCCCTAGTAACCAGATTTGGTAAGGGTGAACTGCTGCCACCTTGTGGCCGTTTCACACAACAGCAGCTTTAATCCCAACGCTAATGGTCAGTTGATATTCAAAATCATTGCAGGCCTGTAAATGACACCTGCCCTGAAAACAAATCCTGGGGTCACATATCAACCAAAAATTTCAAAGGACGTCCATATTTCAAAACCACCGTTTCAAAAGGCATATTTTACGCACATTAGTGTTCTGCTTCTTTTCCTTTCTTTCCTTTTTTGTTAAAAAACACGGGAATGGAAAAAGGCATCCCTCAGAATGGGCGAAAATCGTTGCAGACGAATCAATGGACAGAGGTTTAATCTCCAATATATATAAACAGCTCATGCAGCTTAATATTAAAAAAACAAACAACCCAAAAAAAATGGGCAGAAGATCTAAAGAGACGTTTCTTCAAAGGAGACACAGAGATGGCCAAGACGCACATGAAAAGCTGCTCAACAGCACTAATTATTAGAGAAATGCAAATCAAAACTACAATGAGGTATCACCTCACACCTGTTAGAATCGGCATCATCAGAAAATCTACAAACAACCAATTCTGGGGAGGGTGTGGACAAAAGGAGCCCTCTTCCACTATTGGTGGGAATGTAAATTGAGACAGTCACTATGGAGAACAGTATGGAGTTTCCTTAAAAAAACTAGAAATAGAATTACCATCTGATCCAGCAATCCCACTTCTGGGCATATACCCAGAGAAAACCGTATTTCAAAAAGGCACATTCACCACAATGTTCGTTGCAGCACTATTTACAATAGCCAGGTAATGGAAGCAACCTAAATGCCCACAGACAGATGAATGGATAAAGATGTGGTACATATATAAAATGGAATATGACTCGGCCATAAAAAGGAATGAAACTGGGTCATTTGTAGAGACATCGATGGATCGAGAGACTGTCATACAGAATGAAGTAAGTCAGAAAGAGGAAAACAAATATTGTATATTAATGCATATATGTGGAGCCTAAAAATGGTACAGATGAACTGGTTTGCAGGGAAGAAATAGAGACACAGAGGTAGAGAACAAACGTATGGACACCAAGTGTGGGAAGCCATGGGGTGGTGGTGGTGGGATGAGTTGGGAGTTTGGGATTGACCTGTATACATGTATATGCATAAAATACATAACTAATAATAACGTGCTGTATAAAAAAATAAATAAAATTTCAAAATTTTAAAAAATAAAATTTAAAAATAAAACAGAAAAAAGTTCTTCCCGTCACACAGATGTATTTATAGGAATGAATTATTTCCATGCTTATATCTATAAATACATAAAAGAGGAATAACATCTAACTTGAAACATAAAAGAAAAAAAAAGTGAACCCACGAGTTATACAGAGGAAAACCCTATCACGGCACTGGCTCCAGTGGTAAACAATTCTGAAATTGGTCAGAGGTGGGGAACCATCTCCCATACAGCCAGCAACCCAACCCCCACGCAAGGAGCGTCCTCATTGCAAAGCTGGGGGACCGTGCCGAGGCATCTGTGAGTAAACGTGAGCTGAGCCCCAGGCCAGCTGCTGCTGAACTGTTCCCACCCTTTCCAGGTAAAACACCTGAATATGTACAAGGGCTTGAAAGCCTAGAGGAAGGACCGTGGAGCCACACCAGCGACAGCACGCAGGCCAACTTGGTGCCTGCAGGCCAGCCAGCATGGTCCTGGACCCTGGCGCTCTTCCAGAAGCTTTCCATTGCCCTGCCTGAGATACCCCTCCTGTCCCGGCCCCCACTGCTTTTTTCCTTCCTCACCTCTGTCCGGAGAGAAATTCCAGCAGAAGGTATGGGTGACACATCCTCTTCTTTACAGGCGGCAGCCTGGCAACTCCTGCAGAAAGGCCAGCAGAACCCCACTCACACCGGGCCACCCACAAAGCTGTGGCCCCTCACTCCCTCCCACCAGCACAGCCCCGAGACTGCTGACGGGGCAGAGAATATGGAGTCAGGCACAGCTTCAGGGGCTATTGCTGCCTGGAGCTCTGTTTATATTGACCTCAACGAGGCACACCTGGGGAGGGCGGGCCGGCAGGGTAAGGCTGCCCAGGTCAGCTAATCCACAACCCTCAGGGAATCACATTGTTGAAAATGGATCCCGCTAAGGCAGAAGAGAAGCCAAGGGAAAAAAGGACACAATGCCATTTGCAGCACCGTAGATGAGTCTAGAAGTAATCACGTGACTTGTAGTAAGTCAGAAAGTGAAAGACACATATCATATCATATCACTTATAGGTGTTACCTAAAAATGGATACCAGGGTAGATATTTCCACGGAGAAGGGCAATCACAGATTCATTAAACAAACTTATGGTTCACCAATGGAAAGGTGTGAGGATTGGTTTCATTACGATATCGGGGTTAACAGACATATACAAACACAGGTGACATATATAATCACCAAAGACCTACAGAATACCAAGAGAGGACTACTCAACATTCTGTCATAACGTACATGGGAAAAGGATCCCAAGAAGAACAGTCATCTGTATATGTGTAAAAGAACCACATCTTCCACACCTACAACAAGCCAAACATTGTAATCAAACTTGCTGTAATAAAAAATAAAAACTTAAATTAAAAACACGAACAAGAAGTAGTGAGACAAACGTGAGGGGCTTTCTCCTGGTACATTCCATTCTAAACTCCAATCTAGAACACCACTTCCACTGAGGCTCTCTTGCCCTAGTAACCAGATTTGGTAAGGGTGAACTGCTGCCACCTTGTGGCCGTTTCACACAACAGCAGCTTTAATCCCAACGCTAATGGTCAGTTGATATTCAAAATCATTGCAGGACTGTAAATGACACCTGCCCTGAAAACAAATCCTGGGGTCACATATCGACCAAAAAATTCAAAGGACGTCCATATTTCAAAACGACCGTTTCAAAAGGCATATTTTACGCACATTAGTGTTCTGCTTCTTTTCCTTTCTTTCCTTTTTTGTTAAAAATAAAATGGGAATGGAAAAAGGCATCCCTCAGGATAGGTGAAAATCGTTGCAAACGAATCAATGGACAGAGGTTTAATCTCCAATATATATAAACAGCTCATGCAGCTTAATATTAAAAAAACAAACAACCACCAAAAAAATGGGCAGAAGATCTAAAGAGACGTTTCTTCAAAGAAGACACAGAGATGGCCAAGACGCACATGAAAAGCTGCTCAACAGCACTAATTATTAGAGAAATGCAAATCAAAACTACAATGAGGTATCACCTCACACCTGTTAGAATCGGCATCATCAGAAAATCTACAAACAACCAATTCTGGGGAGGGTGTGGACAAAAGGAGCCCTCTTCCACTATTGGTGGGAATGTAAATTGATACAGTCACTATGGAGAACAGTATGGAGTTTCCTTAAAAAAACTAGAAATAGAATTACCATCTGATCCAGCAATCCCACTTCTGGGCATATACCCAGAGAAAACCGTAAATCAAAAAGGCACATTCACCACAATGTTCGTTGCAGCACTATTTACAATAGCCAGGTAATGGAAGCACCCTAAATGCCCACAGACAGATGAATGGATAAAGATGTGGTACATATATAAAATGGAATATGACTCGGCCGTAAAAAGGAATGAAACTGGGTCATTTGTAGAGACATCGATGGATTGAGAGACTGTCATACAGAATGAAGTAAGTCAGAAAGAGGAAAACAAATATTGTATATTAATGCATATATGTGGAGCCTAAAAATGGTACAGATGAACTGGTTTGCAGGGAAGAAATAGAGACACAGAGGTAGAGAACAAACGTATGGACACCAAGTGTGGGAATCCATGGGGTGGTGGTGGTGGGATGAGTTGGGAGATTGGGATTGACCTGTATACATGTATATGCATAAAATACATAACTAATAATAACGTGCTGTATAAAAACATAAATAAAATTAAATTTCAAAATTTTAAAAAATAAAATTTAAAAATAAAACAGAAAAAATTCTTCCCGTCACACAGTTGTATTTATAGGAATGAATTATTTCCATGCTTATATTTATAAATACATAAAAGAGGAATAAAATCTAACTTGAACCAAAAAAGAAAAAAAAATTGAACCCACGAGTTATACAGAGGAAAACCCTATCACGGCACTTGCTCCAGCGGTAAACAATTCTGAAATTGGTCAGAGGTGGGGAACCATCTCCCATACAGCCAGCCACCCACCCCCCAGACAAGGAGCGTCCTCACTGCAAAGCTGGGGGACCGTGCCGAGGCATCTGTGAGTAAACGTGAGCTGAGCCCCAGGCCAGCTGCTTCTGATCTGTTCCCACCCTTTCCAGGTAAAACACCTGAATATGTACAAGGGCTTGAAAGCCTAGAGGAAGGACCGTGGAGGCACACCAGAGACAGCACGCAGGACAACTTGGTGCCTGCAGGCCAGCCAGCGTGGTCCTGGGCCCGGGCGCTCTTCCAGAAGCTTTCCATTGCCCTGCCTGAGATACCCCTCCTGTCCCGGACCCCACTGCTTTTTTCCTTCCTCACCTCTGTCCGGAGAGAAATTCCAGCGGAAGGTATGGGTGACACATCCTCTTCTTTACAGGCGGCAGCCTGGCAACTCCTGCAGAAAGGCCAGCAGAACCCCACTCACACAGGGCCACCCACAAAGCTGTGGCCCCTCACTCCCTCCCACCAGCACAGCCCCGAGACTGCTGACGGGGCAGAGAATATGGAGTCAGGCACAGCTTCAGGGGCTATTGCTGCCTGGAGCGCTGTTTATATTGACCTCAACGAGGCACACCTGGGGAGGGCGGGCCGGCAGGGTAAGGCTGCCCAGGTCAGCTAATCCACAACCCTCAGGGAATCACATTGTTGAAAATGGACCCCGCTAAGGCAGAAGAGAAGCCAAGGGAAAAAAGGACACAATGCCATTTGCAGCACCGTAGATGAGTCTAGAAGTAATCACGTGACTTGTAGTAAGTCAGAAAGTGAAAGACACATATCATATCATATCACTTATAGGTGTTACCTAAAAATGGATACCAGGGCAGATATTTCCACGGAGAAGGGCAATCACAGATTCATTAAACAAACTTATGGTTCACCAATGGAAAGGTGTGAGGATTGGTTTCATTATGATATCGGGGTTAACAGACATATACAAACACAGGTGACATATATAATCACCAAAGACCTACAGAATACCAAGAGAGGACTACTCAACATTCTATCATAACGTACATGGGAAAAGGATCCCAAGAAGAACAGTCATCTGTATATGTGTAAAAGAACCACATCTTCCACACCTACAAGCCAAACATTGTAATCAAACTTGCTCTAATAAAAAATAAAAAAAAATTAAATTAAAAACACGAACAAGATGTAGTGAGACAAACGTGAGGGGCTTTCTCCTGGCACATTCCATTCTAAATTTGAATCTAGAACACCAATTCCACTGAGGCTCTCTTGCCCTAGTAACCAGATTTGGTAAGGGTGAACTGCTGCCACCTTGTGGCCGTTTCACACAACAGCAGCTTTAATCCCAACGCTAATGGTCAGTTGATATTCAAAATCATTGCAGGCCTGTAAATGACACCTGCCCTGAAAAAAAATCCTGGGGTCACATATCGACCAAAAAATTCAAAGGACGTCCATATTTCAAAACGACCGTTTCAAAAGGCATATTTTACGCACATTAGTGTTCTGCTTCTTTTCCTTTCTTTCCTTTTTTGTTAAAAAAAACGGGAATGGAAAAAGGCATCTCTCAGGCTGGGTGAAAATCGTTGCAAACGAATCAATGGACACAGGATTAATCTCCAATATATATAAACAGCTCATGCAGCTTAATATTAAAAAAACAAACAACCCCCCAAAAAATGGGCAGAAGATCTAAAGAGACGTTTCTTCAAAGGAGACACAGAGATGGCCAAGACGCACATGAAAAGCTGCTCAACAGCACTAATTATTAGAGAAATGCAAATCAAAACTACAATGAGGTATCACCTCACACCTGTTAGAATCGGCATCATCAGAAAATCTACAAACAACCAATTCTGGGGAGGGTGTGGACAAAAGGAGCCCTCTTCCACTGTTGGTGGGAATGTAAATTGATACAGTCACTATGGAGAACAGTATGGAGTTTCCTTAAAAAAACTAGAAATAGAATTACCATCTGATCCAGCAATCCCACTTCTGGGCATATACCCAGAGAAAACCGTATTTCAAAAAGGCACATTCACCACAATATTCGTTGCAGCACTATTTACAATAGCCAGGTAATGGAAGCAACCTAAATGCCCAAAGACAGATGAGTGGATAAAGATGTGGTACATATATAAAATGGAATATGACTCGGCCATAAAAAGGAATGAAACTGGGTCATTTGTAGAGACATCGATGGATCGAGAGACTGTCATACAGAATGAAGTAAGTCAGAATGAGGAAAACAAATATTGTATATTAATGCATATATGTGGAGCCTAAAAATGGTACAGATGAACTGGTTTGCAGGGAAGAAATAGAGACACAGAGGTAGAGAACAAACGTATGGACACCAAGTGTGGGAAGCCATGGGGTGGTGGTGGTGGGATGAGTTCGGAGTTTGGGATTGACCTGTATACATGTATATACATAAAATACTTAACTAATAATAACGTGCTGTATAAAAAAAATGAATAAAATTAAATTTCAAAATTTTAAAAAATAAAATTTAAAAATAAAACAGAAAAAATTCTTCCCATCACACAGATGTATTTATAGGAAAGAATTATTTCCATGCTTATATCTATAAATACATAAAAGGGGAATAAAATCTAACTTGAACCATAAAAGAAAAAATAAACCTGAACCCAGGAGTTATACAGAGGAAAACCCTATCACGGCACTTGCTCCAGTGGTAAACAATTCTGAAATTGGTCAGAGGTGGGGAACCATCTCCCATACAGCCAGCAACCCAACCCCCACGCAAGGAGCGTCCTCATTGCAAAGCTGGGGGACCGTGCCGAGGCATCTGCGAGTAAACGTGAGCTGAGCCCCAGGCCAGCTGCTGCTGAACTGTTCCCACCCTTTCCAGGTAAAACACCTGAATATGTACAAGGGCTTGAAAGCCTAGAGGAAGGACCGTTGAGCCACACCAGTGACAGCACGCAGGCCAACTTGGTGCCTGCAGGCCAGCCAGCGTGGTCCTGGACCCTGGCGCTCTTCCAGAAGCTTTCCATTGCCCTGCCTGAGATACCCCTCCTGTCCCGGCCCCCACTGCTTTTTTCCTTCCTCACCTCTGTCCGGAGAGAAATTCCAGCGGAAGGTATGGGTGACACATCCTCTTCTTTACAGGCGGCAGCCTGGCAACTCCTGCAGAAAGGCCAGCAGAACCCCACTCACACCGGGCCACCCACAAAGCTGTGGCCCCTCACTCCCTCCCACCAGCACAGCCCCGATACTGCTGACGGGGCAGAGAATATGGAGTCAGGCACAGCTTCAGGGGCTATTGCTGCCTGGAGCGCTGTTTATATTGACCTCAACGAGGCACACCTGGGGAGGGCGGTCCGGCAGGGTAAGGCTGCCCAGGTCAGCTAATCCACAACCCTCAGGGAATCACATTGTTGAAAATGGACCCCGCTAAGGCAGAAGAGAAGCCAAGGGAAAAAAGGACACAATGCCATTTGCAGCACCGTAGATGAGTCTAGAAGTAATCACGTGACTTGTAGTAAGTCAGAAAGTGAAAGACACATATCATATCATATCACTTATAGGTGTTACCTAAAAATGGATACCAGGGCAGATATTTCCACGGAGAAGGGCAATCACAGATTCATTAAACAAACTTATGGTTCACCAATGGAAAGGTGTGAGGATTGGTTTCATTACGATATCGGGGTTAACAGACATATACAAACACAGGTGACATATATAATCACCAAAGACCTACAGAATACCAAGAGAGAACTACTCAACATTCTGTCATAACGTACATGGGAAAAGGATCCCAAGAAGAACAGTCATCTGTATATGTATAAAAGAACCACATCTTCCACACCTACAACAAGCCAAACATTGTAATCAAACTTGCTATAATAAAAAATAAAAACTTAAATTAAAAACACGAACAAGAAGTAGTGAGACAAACGTGAGGGGCTTTCTCCTGGTACATTCCATTCTAAACTCCAATCTAGAACACCACTTCCACTGAGGCTCTCTTGCCCTAGTAACCAGATTTGGTAAGGGTGAACTGCTGCCACCTTGTGGCCGTTTCACACAACAGCAGCTTTAATCCCAATGCTAATGGTCAGTTGATATTCAAAATCATTGCAGGCCTGTAAATGACACCTGCCCTGAAAACAAATCCTGGGGTCACATATCGACCAAAAATTTCAAAGGACGTCCATATTTCAAAACCACCGTTTCAAAAGGCATATTTTACGCACATTAGTGTTCTGCTTCTTTTCCTTTCTTTCCTTTTTTGTTAAAAAACACGGGAATGGAAAAAGGCATCCCTCAGAATGGGCGAAAATCGTTGCAGACGAATCAATGGACAGAGGTTTAATCTCCAATATATATAAACAGCTCATGCAGCTTAATATTAAAAAAACAAACAACCCAAAAAAAATGGGCAGAAGATCTAAAGAGACGTTTCTTCAAAGGAGACACAGAGATGGCCAAGACGCACATGAAAAGCTGCTCAACAGCACTAATTATTAGAGAAATGCAAATCAAAACTACAATGAGGTATCACCTCACACCTGTTAGAATCGGCATCATCAGAAAATCTACAAACAACCAATTCTGGGGAGGGTGTGGACAAAAGGAGCCCTCTTCCACTGTTGGTGGGAATGTAAATTGATACAGTCACTATGGAGAACAGTATGGAGTTTCCTTAAAAAAACTAGAAATAGAATTACCATCTGATCCAGCAATCCCACTTCTGGGCATATACCCAGAGAAAACCGTATTTCAAAAAGGCACATTCACCACAATATTCGTTGCAGCACTATTTACAATAGCCAGGTAATGGAAGCAACCTAAATGCCCAAAGACAGATGAATGGATAAAGATGTGGTACATATATAAAATGGAATATGACTCGGCCATAAAAAGGAATGAAACTGGGTCATTTGTAGAGACATCGATGGATCGAGAGACTGTCATACAGAATGAAGTAAGTCAGAATGAGGAAAACAAATATTGTATATTAATGCATATATGTGGAGCCTAAAAATGGTACAGATGAACTGGTTTGCAGGGAAGAAATAGAGACACAGAGGTAGAGAACAAACGTATGGACACCAAGTGTGGGAAGCCATGGGGTGGTGCTGGTGGGATGAGTTCGGAGTTTGAGATTGACCTGTATACATGTATATACATAAAATACTTAACTAATAATAACGTGCTGTATAAAAAAAATGAATAAAATTAAATTTCAAAATTTTAAAAAATAAAATTTAAAAATAAAACAGAAAAAATTCTTCCCATCACACAGATGTATTTATAGGAAAGAATTATTTCCATGCTTATATCTATAAATACATAAAAGGGGAATAAAATCTAACTTGAACCATAAAAGAAAAAATAAACCTGAACCCAGGAGTTATACAGAGGAAAACCCTATTACGGCACTTGCTCCAGTGGTAAACAATTCTGAAATTGGTCAGAGGTGGGGAACCATCTCCCATACAGCCAGCAACCCAACCCCCACGCAAGGAGCGTCCTCATTGCAAAGCTGGGGGACCGTGCCGAGGCATCTGCGAGTAAACGTGAGCTGAGCCCCAGGCCAGCTGCTGCTGAACTGTTCCCACCCTTTCCAGGTAAAACACCTGAATATGTACAAGGGCTTGAAAGCCTAGAGGAAGGACCGTGGAGCCACACCAGCGACAGCACGCAGGCCAACTTGGTGCCTGCAGGCCAGCCAGCGTGGTCCTGGACCCTGGCGCTCTTCCAGAAGCTTTCCATTGCCCTGCCTGAGATACCCCTCCTGTCCCGGCCCCCACTGCTTTTTTCCTTCCTCACCTCTGTCCGGAGAGAAATTCCAGCGGAAGGTATGGGCGACACATCCTCTTCTTTACATGCGGCAGCCTGGCAACTCCTGCAGAAAGGCCAGCAGAACCCCACTCACACCGGGCCACCCACAAAGCTGTGGCCCCTCACTCCCTCCCACCAGCACAGCCCCGAGACTGCTGACGGGGCAGAGAATATGGAGTCAGGCACAGCTTCAGGGGCTATTGCTGCCTGGAGCGCTGTTTATATTGACCTCAACGAGGCACACCTGGGGAGGGCGGGCCGGCAGGGTAAGGCTGCCCAGGTCAGCTAATCCACAACCCTCAGGGAATCACATTGTTGAAAATGGACCCCGCTAAGGCAGAAGAGAAGCCAAGGGAAAAAAGGACACAATGCCATTTGCAGCACCGTAGATGAGTCTAGAAGTAATCACGTGACTTGTAGTAAGTCAGAAAGTGAAAGACACATATCATATCATATCACTTATAGGTGTTACCTAAAAATGGATACCAGGGCAGATATTTCCACGGAGAAGGGCAATCACAGATTCATTAAACAAACTTATGGTTCACCAATGGAAAGGTGTGAGGATTGGTTTCATTACGATATCGGGGTTAACAGACATATACAAACACAGGTGACATATATAATCACCAAAGACCTACAGAATACCAAGAGAGGACTACTCAACATTCTGTCATAACGTACATGGGAAAAGGATCCCAAGACGAACAGTCATCTGTATATGTATAAAAGAACCACATCTTCCACACCTACAACAAGCCAAACATTGTAATCAAACTTGCTGTAATAAAAAATAAAAACTTAAATTAAAAACACGAACAAGAAGTAGTGAGACAAACGTGAGGGGCTTTCTCCTGGTACATTCCATTCTAAACTCCAATCTAGAACACCACTTCCACTGAGGCTCTCTTGCCCTAGTAACCAGATTTGGTAAGGGTGAACTGCTGCCACCTTGTGGCCGTTTCACACAACAGCAGCTTTAATCCCAATGCTAATGGTCAGTTGATATTCAAAATCATTGCAGGCCTGTAAATGACACCTGCCCTGAAAACAAATCCTGGGGTCACATATCGACCAAAAATTTCAAAGGACGTCCATATTTCAAAACCACCGTTTCAAAAGGCATATTTTACGCACATTAGTGTTCTGCTTCTTTTCCTTTCTTTCCTTTTTTGTTAAAAAACACGGGAATGGAAAAAGGCATCCCTCAGAATGGGCGAAAATCGTTGCAGACGAATCAATGGACAGAGGTTTAATCTCCAATATATATAAACAGCTCATGCAGCTTAATATTAAAAAAACAAACAACCCAAAAAAAATGGGCAGAAGATCTAAAGAGACGTTTCTTCAAAGGAGACACAGAGATGGCCAAGATGCACATGAAAAGCTGCTCAACAGCACTAATTATTAGAGAAATGCAAATCAAAACTACAATGAGGTATCACCTCACACCTGTTAGAATCGGCATCATCAGAAAATCTACAAACAACCAATTCTGGGGAGGGTGTGGACAAAAGGAGCCCTCTTCCACTATTGGTGGGAATGTAAATTGATACAGTCCCTATGGAGAACAGTATGGAGTTTCCTTAAAAAAACTAGAAATAGAATTACCATCTGATCCAGCAATCCCACTTCTGGGCATATACCCAGAGAAAACCGTATTTCAAAAAGGCACATTCACCACAATGTTCGTTGCAGCACTATTTACAATAGCCAGGTAATGGAAGCAACCTAAATGCCCACAAACAGATGAATGGATAAAGATGTGGTACATATATAAAATGGAATATGACTCGGCCATAAAAAGGAATGAAACTGGGTCATTTGTAGAGACATCGATGGATCGAGAGACTGTCATACAGAATGAAGTAAGTCAGAAAGAGGAAAACAAATATTGTATATTAATGCATATATGTGGAGCCTAAAAATGGTACAGATGAACTGGTTTGCAGGGAAGAAATAGAGACACAGAGGTAGAGAACAAACGTATGGACACCAAGTGTGGGAAGCCATGGGGTGGTGGTGGTGGGATGAGTTGGGAGTTTGGGATTGACCTGTATACATGTATATGCATAAAATACATAACTAATAATAACGTGCTGTATAAAAAAATAAATAAAATTTCGAAATTTTAAAAAATAAAATTTAAAAATAAAACAGAAAAAAGTTCTTCCCGTCACACAGATGTATTTATAGGAATGAATTATTTCCATGCTTATATCTATAAATACATAAAAGAGGAATAACATCTAACTTGAAACATAAAAGAAAAAAAAAGTGAACCCACGAGTTATACAGAGGAAAACACTATCACGGCACTGGCTCCAGTGGTAAACAATTCTGAAATTGGTCAGAGGTGGGGAACCATCTCCCATACAGCCAGCAACCCAACCCCCACGCAAGGAGCGTCCTCATTGCAAAGCTGGGGGACCGTGCCGAGGCATCTGTGAGTAAACGTGAGCTGAGCCCCAGGCCAGCTGCTGCTGAACTGTTCCCACCCTTTCCAGGTAAAACACCTGAATATGTACAAGGGCTTGAAAGCCTAGAGGAAGGACCGTGGAGCCACACCAGCGACAGCACGCAGGCCAACTTGGTGCCTGCAGGCCAGCCAGCGTGGTCCTGGACCCTGGCGCTCTTCCAGAAGGTTTCCATTGCCCTGCCTGAGATACCACTGCTGTCCCGGACCCCACTGCTTTTTTCCTTCCTCACCTCTGTCCGGAGAGAAATTCCAGCGGAAGGTATGGGTGACACATCCTCTTCTTTACAGGCGGCAGCCTGGCAACTCCTGCAGAAAGGCCAGCAGAACCCCACTCACACCGGGCCACCCACAAAGCTGTGGCCCCTCACTCCCTCCCACCAGCACAGCCCCGAGACTGCTGACGGGGCAGAGAATATGGAGTCAGGCACAGCTTCAGGGGCTATTGCTGCCTGGAGCTCTGTTTATATTGACCTCAACGAGGCACACCTGGGGAGGGCGGGCCGGCAGGGTAAGGCTGCCCAGGTCAGCTAATCCACAACCCTCAGGGAATCACATTGTTGAAAATGGACCCCGCTAAGGCAGAAGAGAAGCCAAGGGAAAAAAGGACACAATGCCATTTGCAGCACCGTAGATGAGTCTAGAAGTAATCACGTGACTTGTAGTAAGTCAGAAAGTGAAAGACACATATCATATCATATCACTTATAGGTGTTACCTAAAAATGGATACCAGGGCAGATATTTCCACGGAGAAGGGCAATCACAGATTCATTAAACAAACTTATGGTTCACCAATGGAAAGGTGTGAGTATTGGTTTCATTACGATATCGGGGTTAACAGACATATACAAACACAGGTGACATATATAATCACCAAAGACCTACAGAATACCAAGAGAGAACTACTCAACATTCTGTCATAACGTACATGGGAAAAGGATCCCAAGAAGAACAGTCATCTGTATATGTATAAAAGAACCACATCTTCCACACCTACAACAAGCCAAACATTGTAATCAAACTTGCTATAATAAAAAATAAAAACTTAAATTAAAAACACGAACAAGAAGTAGTGAGACAAACGTGAGGGGCTTTCTCCTGGTACATTCCATTCTAAACTCCAATCTAGAACACCACTTCCACTGAGGCTCTCTTGCCCTAGTAACCAGATTTGGTAAGGGTGAACTGCTGCCACCTTGTGGCCGTTTCACACAACAGCAGCTTTAATCCCAATGCTAATGGTCAGTTGATATTCAAAATCATTGCAGGCCTGTAAATGACACCTGCCCTGAAAACAAATCCTGGGGTCACATATCGACCAAAAATTTCAAAGGACGTCCATATTTCAAAACCACCGTTTCAAAAGGCATATTTTACGCACATTAGTGTTCTGCTTCTTTTCCTTTCTTTCCTTTTTTGTTAAAAAACACGGGAATGGAAAAAGGCATCCCTCAGAATGGGCGAAAATCGTTGCAGACGAATCAATGGACAGAGGTTTAATCTCCAATATATATAAACAGCTCATGCAGCTTAATATTAAAAAAACAAACAACCCAAAAAAAATGGGCAGAAGATCTAAAGAGACGTTTCTTCAAAGGAGACACAGAGATGGCCAAGACGCACATGAAAAGCTGCTCAACAGCACTAATTATTAGAGAAATGCAAATCAAAACTACAATGAGGTATCACCTCACACCTGTTAGAATCGGCATCATCAGAAAATCTACAAACAACCAATTCTGGGGAGGGTGTGGACAAAAGGAGCCCTCTTCCACTGTTGGTGGGAATGTAAATTGATACAGTCACTATGGAGAACAGTATGGAGTTTCCTTAAAAAAACTAGAAATAGAATTACCATCTGATCCAGCAATCCCACTTCTGGGCATATACCCAGAGAAAACCGTATTTCAAAAAGGCACATTCACCACAATATTCGTTGCAGCACTATTTACAATAGCCAGGTAATGGAAGCAACCTAAATGCCCAAAGACAGATGAATGGATAAAGATGTGGTACATATATAAAATGGAATATGACTCGGCCATAAAAAGGAATGAAACTGGGTCATTTGTAGAGACATCGATGGATCGAGAGACTGTCATACAGAATGAAGTAAGTCAGAATGAGGAAAACAAATATTGTATATTAATGCATATATGTGGAGCCTAAAAATGGTACAGATGAACTGGTTTGCAGGGAAGAAATAGAGACACAGAGGTAGAGAACAAACGTATGGACACCAAGTGTGGGAAGCCATGGGGTGGTGCTGGTGGGATGAGTTCGGAGTTTGAGATTGACCTGTATACATGTATATACATAAAATACTTAACTAATAATAACGTGCTGTATAAAAAAAATGAATAAAATTAAATTTCAAAATTTTAAAAAATAAAATTTAAAAATAAAACAGAAAAAATTCTTCCCATCACACAGATGTATTTATAGGAAAGAATTATTTCCATGCTTATATCTATAAATACATAAAAGGGGAATAAAATCTAACTTGAACCATAAAAGAAAAAATAAACCTGAACCCAGGAGTTATACAGAGGAAAACCCTATTACGGCACTTGCTCCAGTGGTAAACAATTCTGAAATTGGTCAGAGGTGGGGAACCATCTCCCATACAGCCAGCAACCCAACCCCCACGCAAGGAGCGTCCTCATTGCAAAGCTGGGGGACCGTGCCGAGGCATCTGCGAGTAAACGTGAGCTGAGCCCCAGGCCAGCTGCTGCTGAACTGTTCCCACCCTTTCCAGGTAAAACACCTGAATATGTACAAGGGCTTGAAAGCCTAGAGGAAGGACCGTGGAGCCACACCAGCGACAGCACGCAGGCCAACTTGGTGCCTGCAGGCCAGCCAGCGTGGTCCTGGACCCTGGCGCTCTTCCAGAAGCTTTCCATTGCCCTGCCTGAGATACCCCTCCTGTCCCGGCCCCCACTGCTTTTTTCCTTCCTCACCTCTGTCCGGAGAGAAATTCCAGCGGAAGGTATGGGCGACACATCCTCTTCTTTACATGCGGCAGCCTGGCAACTCCTGCAGAAAGGCCAGCAGAACCCCACTCACACCGGGCCACCCACAAAGCTGTGGCCCCTCACTCCCTCCCACCAGCACAGCCCCGAGACTGCTGACGGGGCAGAGAATATGGAGTCAGGCACAGCTTCAGGGGCTATTGCTGCCTGGAGCGCTGTTTATATTGACCTCAACGAGGCACACCTGGGGAGGGCGGGCCGGCAGGGTAAGGCTGCCCAGGTCAGCTAATCCACAACCCTCAGGGAATCACATTGTTGAAAATGGACCCCGCTAAGGCAGAAGAGAAGCCAAGGGAAAAAAGGACACAATGCCATTTGCAGCACCGTAGATGAGTCTAGAAGTAATCACGTGACTTGTAGTAAGTCAGAAAGTGAAAGACACATATCATATCATATCACTTATAGGTGTTACCTAAAAATGGATACCAGGGCAGATATTTCCACGGAGAAGGGCAATCACAGATTCATTAAACAAACTTATGGTTCACCAATGGAAAGGTGTGAGGATTGGTTTCATTACAATATCGGGGTTAACAGACATATACAAACACAGGTGACATATATAATCACCAAAGACCTACAGAATACCAAGAGAGGACTACTCAACATTCTGTCATAACGTACATGGGAAAAGGATCCCAAGAAGAACAGTCATCTGTATATGTGTAAAAGAACCACATCTTCCACACCTACAACAAGCCAAACATTGTAATCAAACTTGCTGTAATAAAAAATAAAAACTTAAATTAAAAACACGAACAAGAAGTAGTGAGACAAACGTGAGGGGCTTTCTCCTGGCACATTCCATTCTAAACTCCAATCTAGAACACCACTTCCACTGAGGCTCTCTTGCCCTAGTAACCAGATTTGGTAAGGGTGAACTGCTGCCACCTTGTGGCCGTTTCACACAACAGCAGCTTTAATCCCAACGCTAATGGTCAGTTGATATTCAAAATCATTGCAGGCCTGTAAATGACACCTGCCCTGAAAACAAATCCTGGGGTCACATATCGACCAAAAATTTCAAAGGACGTCCATATTTCAAAACCACCGTTTCAAAAGGCATATTTTACGCACATTAGTGTTCTGCTTCTTTTCCTTTCTTTCCTTTTTTGTTAAAAAACACGGGAATGGAAAAAGGCATCCCTCAGAATGGGCGAAAATCGTTGCAGACGAATCAATGGACAGAGGTTTAATCTCCAATATATATAAACAGCTCATGCAGCTTAATATTAAAAAAACAAACAACCCAAAAAAAATGGGCAGAAGATCTAAAGAGACGTTTCTTCAAAGGAGACACAGAGATGGCCAAGACGCACATGAAAAGCTGCTCAACAGCACTAATTATTAGAGAAATGCAAATCAAAACTACAATGAGGTATCACCTCACACCTGTTAGAATCGGCATCATCAGAAAATCTACAAACAACCAATTCTGGGGAGGGTGTGGACAAAAGGAGCCCTCCTCCACTATTGGTGGGAATATAAATTGATACAGTCACTATGGAGAACAGTATGGAGTTTCCTTAAAAAAACTAGAAATAGAATTACCATCTGATCCAGCAATCCCACTTCTGGGCATATACCCAGAGAAAACCGTATTTCAAAAAGGCACATTCACCACAATGTTCGTTGCAGCCCTATTTACAATAGCCAGGTAATGGAAGCAACCTAAATGCCCACAGACAGAAGAATGGATAAAGATGTGGTACATATATAAAATGGAATATGACTCGGCCGTAAAAAGGAATGAAACTGGGTCATTTGTAGAGACATCGATGGATCGAGAGACTGTCATACAGAATGAAGTAAGTCAGAAGGAGGAAAACAAATATTGTATATTAATGCATATATGTGGAGCCTAAAAATGGTACAGATGAACTGGTTTGCAGGGAAGAAATAGAGACACAGAGGTAGAGAACAAACGTATGGACACCAAGTTTGGGAATCCATGGGGTGGTGGTGGTGGGATGAGTTGGGAGATTGGGATTGACCTGTATACATGTATATGCATAAAATACATAACTAATAATAACGTGCTGTATAAAAACATAAATAAAATTAAATTTCAAAATTTTAAAAAATAAAATTTAAAAATAAAACAGAAAAAATTCTTCCCGTCACACAGTTGTATTTATAGGAATATATTATTTCCATGCTTATATTTATAAATACATAAAAGAGGAATAAAATCTAACTTGAACCAAAAAAGAGAAAATAATTGAACCCACGAGTTATACAGAGGAAAACCCTATCACGGCACTTGTTCCAGCGGTAAACAATTTTGAAATTGGTCAGAGGTGGGGAACCATCTCCCATACAGCCAGCCACCCACCCCCCACACAAGGAGCGTCCTCATTGCAAAGCTGGGGGACCGTGCCGAGGCATCTGTGAGTAAACGTGAGCTGAGCCCCAGGCCAGCTGCTTCTGATCTGTTCCCACCCTTTCCAGGTAAAACACCTGAATATGTACAAGGGCTTGAAAGCCTAGAGGAAGGACCGTGGAGCCACACCAGCGACAGCACGCAGGCCAACTTGGTGCCTGCAGGCCAGCCAGCGTGGTCCTGGCCGCGGGCGCTCTTCCAGAAGCTTTCCATTGCCCTGCCTGAGATACCCCTCCTGTCCCGGACCCCACTGCTTTTTTCCTTCCTCACCTCTGTCCGGAGAGAAATTCCAGCGGAAGGTATGGGTGACACATCCTCTTCTTTACAGGCGGCAGCCTGGCAACTCCTGCAGAAAGGCCAGCAGAACCCCACTCACACAGGGCCACCCACAAAGCTGTGGCCCCTCACTCCCTCCCACCAGCACAGCCCCGAGACTGCTGACGGGGCAGAGAATATGGAGTCAGGCACAGCTTCAGGGGCTATTGCTGCCTGGAGCTCTGTTTATATTGACCTCAACGAGGCACACCTGGGGAGGGCGGGCTGGCAGGGTAAGGCTGCCCAGGTCAGCTAATCCACAACCCTCAGGGAATCACATTGTTGAAAATGGACCCCGCTAAGGCAGAAGAGAAGCCAAGGGAAAAAAGGACACAATGCCATTTGCAGCACCGTAGATGAGTCTAGAAGTAATCACGTGACTTGTAGTAAGTCAGAAAGTGAAAGACACATATCATATCATATCACTTATAGGTGTTACCTAAAAATGGATACCAGGGCAGATATTTCCACGGAGAAGGGCAATCACAGATTCATTAAACAAACTTATGGTTCACCAATGGAAAGTTGTGAGGATTGGTTTCATTATGATATCGGGGTTAACAGACATATACAAACACAGGTGACATATATAATCACCAAAGACCTACAGAATACCAAGAGAGGACTACTCAACATTCTATCATAACGTACATGGGAAAAGGATCCCAAGAAGAACAGTCATCTGTATATGTGTAAAAGAAACACATCTTCAACACCTACAACAAGCCAAACATTGTAATCAAACTTGCTGTAATAAAAAATAAAAAAAAAATTAAATTAAAAACACGAACAAGATGTAGTGAGACAAACGTGAGGGGCTTTCTCCTGGCACATTCCATTCTAAATTCGAATCTAGAACACCACTTCCACTGAGGCTCTCTTGCCCTAGTAACCAGATTTGGTAAGGGTGAACTGCTGCCACCTTGTGGCCGTTTCACACAACAGCAGCTTTAATCCCAACGCTAATGGTCAGTTGATATTCAAAATCATTGCAGGCCTGTAAATGACACCTGCCCTGAAAACAAATCCTGGGGTCACATATGGACCAAAAATTCAAAGGACGTCCATATTTCAAAACGACCATTTCAAAAGGCATATTTTACGCACATTAGTGTTCTGCTTCTTTTCCTTTCTTTCCTTTTTTGTTAAAAAAACGGGAATGGAAAAAGGCATCTCTCAGGCTGGGTGAAAATCGTTGCAAACGTATCAATGGACACAGGATTAATCTCCAATATATATAAACAGCTCATGCAGCTTAATATTAAAAAAACAAACAACCCCCAAAAAAATGGGCAGAAGATCTAAAGAGACGTTTCTTCAAAGGAGACACAGAGATGGCCAAGACGCACATGAAAAGCTGCTCAACAGCACTAATTATTAGAGAAATGCAAATCAAAACTACAATGAGGTATCACCTCACACCTGTTAGAATCGGCATCATCAGAAAATCTACAAACAACCAATTCTGGGGAGGGTGTGGACAAAAGGAGCCCTCTTCCACTATTGGTGGGAATGTAAATTGATACAGTCACTATGCAGAACAGTATGGAGTTTCCTTAAAAAAACTAGAAATAGAATTACCATCTGATCCAGCAATCCCACTTCTGGGCATATACCCAGAGAAAACCGTATTTCAAAAAGGCACATTCACCACAATGTTCGTTGCAGCACTATTTACAATAGCCAGGTAATGGAAGCAACCTAAATGCCCACAGACAGATGAATGGATAAAGATGTGGTACATATATAAAATGGAATATGACTCGGCCATAAAAAGGAATGAAACTGGGTCATTTGTAGAGACATCGATGGATCGAGAGACTGTCATACAGAATGAAGTAAGTCAGAATGAGGAAAACAAATATTGTATATTAATGCATATATGTGGAGCCTAAAAATGGTACAGATGAACTGGTTTGCAGGGAAGAAATAGAGACACAGAGGTAGAGAACAAACGTATGGACACCAAGTGTGGGAAGCCATGGGGTGGTGGTGGTGGGATGAGTTGGGAGTTTGGGATTGACCTGTATACATGTATATGCATAAAATACATAACTAATAATAACGTGCTGTATAAAAAAATAAATAAAATTTCGAAATTTTAAAAAATAAAATTTAAAAATAAAAGAGAAAAAAGTTCTTCCCGTCACACAGATGTATTTATAGGAATGAATTATTTCCATGCTTATATCTATAAATACATAAAAGAGGAATAACATCTAACTTGAAACATAAAAGAAAAAAAAAGTGAACCCACGAGTTATACAGAGGAAAACCCTATCACGGCACTTGCTCCAGTGGTAAACAATTCTGAAATTGGTCAGAGGTGGGGAACCATCTCCCATACAGCCAGCAACCCAACCCCCACGCAAGGAGCGTCCTCATTGCAAAGCTGGGGGACCGTGCCGAGGCATCTGTGAGTAAACGTGAGCTGAGCCACAGGCCAGCTGCTGCTGAACTGTTCCCACCCTTTCCAGGTAAAACACCTGAATATGTACAAGGGCTTGAAAGCCTAGAGGAAGGACCGTGGAGCCACACCAGCGACAGCACACAGGCCAACTTGGTGCCTGCAGGCCAGCCAGCGTGGTCTTGGACCCTGGCGCTCTTCCAGAAGCTTTCCATTGCCCTGCCTGAGATACCCCTCCTGTCCCGGCCCCCACTGCTTTTTTCCTTCCTCACCTCTGTCCGGAGAGAAATTCCAGCGGAAGTATGGGTGACACATCCTCTTCTTTACAGTTGGCAGCCTGGCAACTCCTGCAGAAAGGCCAGCAGAGTCCCACTCACACCGGGCCACTCACAAAGCTGTGGCCCCTCACTCCCTCCCACCAGCACAGCCCCGAGACTGCTGACGGGGCAGAGAATATGGAGTCAGGCACAGCTTCAGGGGCTATTGCTGCCTGGAGCGCTGTTTATATTGACCTCAACGAGGCTCACCTGGGGAGGGCAGGCCGGCAGGGTAAGGCTGCCCAGGTCAGCTAATCCACAACCCTCAGGGAATCACATTGTTGAAAATGGACTTCACTAAGGCAGAATAGAAGCCAAGGAAAAAAAGGACACAATGCCACTTGCAGCACCGTAGATGAGTCTCGAAGTAATCACGTGACATGTAGTAAGTCAGAAAGTGAAAGACACATATCATATCATATCACTTATAGGTGTT
The DNA here is from genome assembly GCF_964341445.2 of Mesoplodon mirus. Classification (NCBI taxonomy): domain Eukaryota; kingdom Metazoa; phylum Chordata; class Mammalia; order Artiodactyla; family Ziphiidae; genus Mesoplodon; species Mesoplodon mirus. The sequence continues at coordinate 148,215 of NW_028295625.1, read as the reverse complement.
ACCTAAAAATGGATACCAGGGCAGATATTTCCACGGAGAAGGGCAATCACAGATTCATTAAACAAACTTATGGTTCACCAATGGAAAGTTGTGAGGATTGGTTTCATTACGATATCGGGGTTAACAGACATATACAAACACAGGTGACATATATAATCACCAAAGACCTACAGAATACCAAGAGAGGACTACTCAACATTCTGTCATAACGTACATGGGAAAAGGATCCCAGGAAGAACAGACATCTGTATATGTGTAAAAGAACCACATCTTCCACACCTACAACAAGCCAAACATTGTAATCAAACTTGCTGTAATAAAAAATAAAAAAATTAAATTAAAAACACGAACAAGAAGTAGTGAGACAAACTTGAGGGGCATTCTCCTGGCACATTCCATTCTAAATTCCAATCTAGAACACCACTTCCACTGAGGCTCTCTTGCCCTAGTAACCAGATTTGGTAAGGGTGAACTGCTGCCACCTTGTGGCCGTTTCACACAACAGCAGCTTTAATCCCAGCGCTAATGGTCAGTTGATATTCAAAATCATTGCAGGCCTGTAAATGACACCTGCCCTGAACACAATTCCTGGGGTCACATATCGACCAAAAAATTCAAAGGACGTCCATATTTCAAAACGACCGTTTCAAAAGGCATATTTTACGCACATTAGTGTTCTGCTTCTTTTCCTTTCTTTCCTTTTTTGTTAGAAAAAACGGGAATGGAAAAAGGCATCCCTCAGAATGGGCAAAAATCGTTGCAACCGAAACAATGGACAGACGTTTAATCTCCAATATATATAAACAGCTCATGCAGCTTAATATTAAAAAAACAAACAACCCAATACAAAAATGGGCAGAAGATCTAAAGAGACGTTTCTTCAAAGAAGACACAGAGATGGCCAAGACGCACATGAAAAGCTGCTCAACAGCACTAATTATTAGAGAAATGCAAATCAAAACTACAATGAGGTATCACCTCACACCTGTTAGAATCGGCATCATCAGAAAATCTACAAACAACAAATTCTGGGGAGGGTGTGGACAAAAGGAGCCCTCTTCCACTATTGGTGGGAATGTAAATTGGTACAGTCACTATGGAGAACAGTATGGAGTTTCCTTAAAAAAACTAGAAATAGAATTACCATCTGATCCAGCAATCCCACTTCTGGGCATATACCCAGAGAAAACCGTAAATCAAAAAGGCACATTCACCACAATGTTCGTTGCAGCACTATTTACAGTAGCCAGGTAATGGAAGCAAACTAAATGCCCACAGACAGATGAATGGATAAAGATGTGGTACATATATAAAATGAAATATTACTCGGCCACAAAAAGGAATGAAACTGGGTCATTTGTAGAGACATTGATGGATCGAGAGACTGTCATACAGAATGAAGTAAGTCAGAAAGGGGAAAACAACTACTGTATATTAATGCATATATGTGGAACCTAAAAAATGGTACAGATGAACTGGTTTGCAGGGAAGAAATAGAGACACAGAGGTAGAGAACAAACGTATGGACACCAAGGGTGGGAAGACATGGGGTGGTGCTGGTGGGATGAGTTGGGAGATTGGGATTGACCTGTATACATGTATATGCATAAAATACATAACTAATAATAACGTGCTGTATAAAAAAAATAAAATTAAATTTCAAAATTTTAAAAAATAAAATTTAAAAATAAAAGAGAAAAAACTTCTTCCCGTCACACAGATGTATTTATAGGAATTAATTATTTCCATGCTTATATCTATAAATATATAAAAGAGGAATAAAATCTAACTTGAACCATAAAAGAAAAAAACACCTGAACCCATGAGTTATACAGAGGAAAACCCTATCAGCGCACTTGCTCCAGTGGTAAACAATTCTGAAATTGGTCAGAGGTGGGAAACCATCTCCCATACAGCCAGCAACCCACCCCCCACGCAAGGAGCGTCCTCATTGCAAAGCTGGGGGACCGTGCCGAGGCATCTGTGAGTAAACGTGAGCTGAGCCCCAGGCCAGCTGCTGCTGAACTGTTCCCACCCTTCCCAGGTAAAACACTTGAATATGTACAAGGGCTTGAAAGCCTAGAGGAAGGGCCGTCGAGCCACACCAGCGACAGCACGCAGGCCAACTTGGTGCCTGCAGGCCAGCCATGGTGGTCTTGGCCTCGGGCGCTCTTCCGGAAGATTTCCATTGCCCTGCCTGAGATACCCCTCCTGTCCCGGCCCCCACTGCTTTTTTCCTTCCTCACCTCTGTCCGGAGAGAAATTCCAGCGGAAGTATGGGTGACACATCCTCTTCTTTACAGTTGGCAGCCTGGCAACACCTGCAGATAGGCCAGCAGAGTCCCACTCACACCGGGCCACTCACAAAGCTGTGGCCCCTCACTCCCTCCCACCAGCACAGCCCCGAGACTGCTGACGGGGCAGAGAATATGGAGTCAGGCACAGCTTCAGGGGCTATTGCTGCCTGGAGCGCTGTTTATATTGACCTCAACGAGGCACACCTGGGGAGGGCAGGCCGGCAGGGTAAGGCTGCCCAGGTCAGCTAATCCACAACCCTCAGGGAATCACATTGTTGAAAATGGACCTCACTAAGGCAGAATAGAAGCCAAGGAAAAAAAGGACACAATGCCATTTGCAGCACCGTAGATGAGACTCGAAGTAATCACGTGACATGTAGTAAGTCAGAAAGTGAAAGACACATATCATATCATATCACTTATAGGTGTTACCTAAAAATGGATACCAGGGCAGATATTTCCACGGAGAAGGGCAATCACAGATTCATTAAACAAACTTATCGTTCACCAATGGAAAGGTGTGAGGATTGGTTTCATTACGATATCGGGGTTAACAGACATATACAAACACAGGTGACATATATAATCACCAAAGACCTACAGAATACCAAGAGAGGACTACTCAACATTCTGTCATAACGTACATGGGAAAAGGATCCCAGGAAGAACAGTCATCTGTATATGTGTAAAAGAACCACATCTTCCACACCTACAACAAGCCAAACATTGTAATCAAACTTGCTGTAATAAAAAATATTAAATTAAATTAAATACACGAACAAGATGTAGTGAGACAAACGTGAGGGGCTTTCTCCTGGCACATTCCTTTCTAAACTCCAATCTAGAACACCACTTCCACTGAGGCTCTCTTGCTCTAGTAACCAGATTTGGTAAGGGTGAACTGCTGCCACCTTGTGGGCGTTTCACACAACAGCAGCTTTAATCCCAACGCTAATGGTCAGTTGATATTCAAAATCATTGCGGCCTGTAAATGACACCTGCCCTGAAAACAAATCCTGGGGTCACATATCGACCAAAAAATTCAAAGGACGTCCATATTTCAAAACGACCGTTTCAAAAGGCATATTTTATGCACATTAGTGTTCTGCTTCTTTTCCTTTCTTTCCTTTTTTGTTAAAAAAAACGGGAATGGAAAAAGACATCACTCAGAATGGGCGAAAATTGTTGCAGACGAATCAATGGACAGAAGTTTAATCTCCAATATATATAATCAGCACATGCAGCTTAATATTAAAAAAACAAACAACCCAATACAAAAATGGGCAGAAGACCTAAAGAGACGTTTCTTCAAAGAAGACACAGAGTTGGCCAAGACACACATGATTAGCTGCTCAACAGCACTAATTATTAGAGAAATGCAAATCAAAACTACAATGAGGTATCACCACACACCTGTTAGAATCGGCATCATCAGAAAATCTACAAACAACCAATTCTGGGGAGGGTGTGGACAAAAGGAGCCCTCTTCCACTATTGGTGGGAATGTAAATTGATACAGTCACTATGGAGAACAGTATGGAGTTTCCTTAAAAAAACTAGATATAGAATTACCATCTGATCCAGCAATCCCACTTCTGGACATATACCCAGAGAAAACCGTAAATCAAAAAGGCACATTCACCACAGTGTTCATTACAGCACTATTTACAATAGCCAGGTAATGGAAGCAACCTAAATGCCCACAGACAGATGAATGGATAAAGATGTGGTACATATATGAAATGGAATATAACTCGGCCATAAAAAGGAATGAAACTGGGTCATTTGTAGAGACATTGATGGATCGAGAGACTGTCATACAGAATGAAGTAAGTCAGAAAGAGGAAAACAAATATTGTATATTAATGCATAAATGTGGAACCTAAATAAATGGTACAGATGAACTGGTTTGCAGGGAAGAAATAGAGACACAGATGTAGAGAACAAACGTATGGACACCAAGTGTGGGAAGCCATGGGGTGGTGGTGGTAGGATGAGTTGGGAGTTTGGGATTGACCTGTATACATGTATATGCATAAACTACATAACTAATAATAACGTGCTGTATAAGAAAATAAATAAAATTAAATTTCAAAATTTTAAAAAATAAAATTTAAAAATAAAACAGAAAAAAGTTCTTCCCGTCACACAGATGTATTTATAGGAATGAATTATTTCCATGCTTATATCTATAAATACATAAAAGAGGAATAAAATCTAACTTGAACCATAAAAGAAAAAAAAAAACCTGAACCCACGAGTTATACAGAGGAAAACCATATCAGGGCACTTGCTCCAGTGGTAAAAAATTCTGAAATTGGTCAGAGGTGGGGAACCATCTCCCATACAGCCAGCAACCCACCCCCCACGCAAGGAGCGTCCTCATTGCAAAGCTGGGGGACCGTGCCGAGGCATCTGTGAGTAAACGTGAGCTGAGCCCCAGGCCAGCTGCTGCTGAACTGTTCCCACCCTTTCCAGGTAAAACACCTGAATATGTACAAGGGTTTGAAAGCCTAGAGGAAGGACCGTGGAGCCACACCAGCGACACCACACAGGCCAACTTGGTGCCTGCAGGCCAGCCAGGGTGGTCGTGGCCCCGGGCGCTCTTCCGGAAGCTTTCCATTGCCCTGCCTGAGATACCCCTCCTGTCCTGGCCCCCACTGCTTTTTTCCTTCCTCACCTCTGTCCGGAGAGAAATTCCAGCGGAAGGTATGGGTGACACATCCTCTTCTTTAGAGGTGTCAGCCTGGCAAATCCTGCAGAAAGGCCAGCAGAGCCCCACTCACACCGGGCCACCCACAAAGCTGTGGCCCCTCACTCCCACCCACCAGCACAGCCCCGAGACTGCTGACGGGGCAGAGAATATGGAGTCAGGCACAGCTTCAGGGGCTATTGCTGCCTGGAGCGCTGTTTATATTGACCTCAACGAGGCACACCTGGGGAGGGCGGGCCGGCAGTGTAAGGCTGCCCAGGTCAGCTAATCCACAACCCTCAGGGAATCACATTGTTGAAAATGGACCTCGCTAAGGCAGAACAGAAGCCAAGGAAAAAAAGGACACAATGCCATTTGCAGCACCGTAAATGAGTCTAGAAGTAATCACGTGACTTGTAGTAAGTCAGAAAGTGAAAGACACATACCATATCATATCACTTATAGGTGTTACCTAAAAATGGATACCAGGGCAGATATTTCCACGGAGAAGGGCAATCACAGATTCATTAAACAAACTTATGGTTCACGAATGGAAAGGTGTGAGGTTTGGTTTCATTACGATATCGGGGTTAACAGACATATACAAACACAGATGACATATATAATCACCAAAGACCTACAGAATACCAAGAGAGGACTACTCAACATTCTGTCATAACGTACATGGGAAAAGGATCCCAGGAAGAACAGTCATCTGTATATGTGTAAAAGAACCACATCTTCCACACCTACAACAAGCCAAACATTGTAATCAAACTTGCTGTAATAAAAAATAAAAAAAAAATAAATTAAAAACACGAACAAGAAGTAGTGAGACAAACTTGAGGGGCTTTCTCCTGGCACATTCCATTCTAAATTCCAATCTAGAACACCACTTCCACTGAGGCTCTCTTGCCCTAGTAACCAGATTTGGTAAGGTTGAACTGCTGCCACCTTGTGGCCGTTTCACACAACAGCAGCTTTAATCCCAGCGCTAATGGTCAGTTGATATTCAAAATCATTGCAGGCCTGTAAATCACACCTGCCCTGAACACAATTCCTGGGGTCACATATCGACCAAAAAATTCAAAGGACGTCCATATTTCAAAACGACCGTTTCAAAAGGCATATTTTACGCACATTAGTGTTCTGCTTCTTTTCCTTTCTTTCCTTTTTTGTTAAAAAAAAACGGGAATGGAAAAAGGCATCCCTCAGAATGGGCAAAAATCGTTGCAAACGAATCAATGGACAGAGGTTTAATCTCCAATATATATAAACAGCTCATGCAGCTTAATATTAAAAAAAACCAAACCACCCAATACAAAAATGGGCAGAAGATCTAAAGAGACGTTTCTTCAAAGAAGACACAGAGATCGCCAAGACACACATGAAAAGCTGCTCAACATCACTAATTGTTAGAGAAATGCAAATCAAAACTACAGTAAGGTATGACGTCACACCCATTAGAGTCGGCATCATCAGAAAATCTACAAACAAAAATTCTGAGGAGGGTGTGGACAAAAGGAACCCTCTTCCACTATTGGTGGGAATGTAAATTGATAGTCACTATGGAGAACAGTATGGAGGTTCCTTTAAAAAACTAAAAAGAGGAGTACCATCTGATCTAGCAATCCCACTTCTGAGCATATACCCAGAGAAAACCATAAATCAAAGAGACACATTCACCCCAATGTTCATTGCAGCACTATTTACAATAGCCAGGTAATGGAAGCAACCTAAATGCCCACAAACAGAAGAACGGATAAAGATGTGGTACATATATAAAATGGAGTATTACTCAACCATATAAAGGAATGAAACTGGGTCATTTGTAGAGAACTCGATGGATCTAGAGACTGTCATACAGAGTGGAGTAAGTCAGAAACAGAAAAACAAATATTGTATATTAATGCCTATATTTGGTACCTAGAAAAGTGGTACAGATGAACTTGTTTGCAGGGCAGAAATAGAGACACAGAGGTAGAGAACAAACGTATGGACACAAAGAGGGGGAAGCCATGGGGTGGTGGTGGTGGTGGGATGTGTTGGGAGATTGGGATTGACCTGTATACATGTAAATGCATAAAATACATAACTAATAATAACCTGCTGTATAAGAAAATAAATTTAAATTTCAAAATTTTTAAAAATAAAACAGAGAAAATTTCTTCCATTCACACAGATGTATTTATATGAATGACTTATTTCCATGCTTATATCTATAAATACATAAAAGAGGAATAAAATTTAACTTGAAACAATGGAGAAAAAAAAAACCTGAACCCAACAGTTATACAGAGGAAAACCCTATCAAGGCACTTTCTGCAGCGGTAAACAATTCTGAAATTGGTCAGATGTGGAGAATCATCTCCCATACAGCCAGCAGCCGAACCCCACGCAAGAAAGGTCCTCATTGCCAAGCTGCGGGACCGTGCCGAGGCGTCTGTGAGTAAATGTGAGCTGAGCCCCAGGCCAGCTGCTGCTGAACTGTTCCCACCCTTCCCAGGTAAAACACCTGAATATGTACAAGGGCTTGAAAGCCTAGAGGAAGGGCAGTGGAGCCACTCCAGCGACAGCACACAGGCCCACTTGGTGCCTGCAGGCCAGCCAGGATGGTCCTGGCCACGGGCGCTCTTCTGGAAGCTTTCCATTTTCCTGCCTGAGATACCCATCCTATCCCGGCCCCCACGCCTTTTTTTCCTTCCTCACCTCAGCCCAGAGAGAAATTTCAGCAGACATTATGGGTGACGCATCCTCTTCTTTACAGGTGACAGCCTGGCAACTCCTAAGCCTTGCCGTTCCCTAACCCCAACGCTAGCCTGGAACGGAAATCTTAGACCAGCCCTAAACCTTACCCTATGCCGTAACCTACACCTGGCCCGTACGCTGGCACAGACCAGTGCGTCAGCACGTAGCCTGACCCTAGCTCGTTTCCGTACCCTCACATGTGCCCTAAGCTTTGCCGTTCCCTAACCCTAAACGTAGCCCGGAACGGAAACCAACAACCAGCCCTACACCTTACCCTACGCCGTAACCTACTCCTGGCCCGTACGCTGGCACTGACCCGTGCGTCAGTACGTAGCCTGACCCTCCCATGTTTCCGTACCCTCACCTGTGCCCTAAGCCTTGACGTTCCCTAACCCTAACCCTAGCCATGAATGGAAACCCACCACCAGCCCTACACCTTAACCTACGCCGTAGCCTACTCCTGGACTGTACGGTGGCACTGAACCTTGCGTCAGCATGTAGCCTGACCCTCCCACGTTTCCGTACCCTCACCTGTGCCCTAAGTCTTTCCGTTCCGTAACCCTAACCCTAGCCCAGAACGGAAACCGACCACCAGCCCTAAACCTTACCCTATGACGTAGCCTACACCTGGCCCGTACGCGGGCACTGACATGTGCTTCAGCACGTAGCCTGACCCTCCCATGTTACCGTACCGTCACCTCTGCCCTAAGCCTTGCCGTTCCCTAACTCTAACCCTAGCCCGGAACGGAAACCCACCACCAGCCCTAAAACTTACCCACAAGCCGTAGCCTACTCCTGGCCCGTACGCTGGCACTGACACATGCGTCAGCATGTAGCCTGACCCTCCAACGTTTCCGTACCCTCACCTGTGCCCTAAGCCTTGCCGTTCCCGAACCCTAACCCTAGCCCCCAACGGAAACCCACCACCAGCCCTACACCTTACCCCCAAGCCTTAGCCTACTCCTGGTCCATACGCTGGCACTGACATGTGCATCAGCATGTAGCCTTACCTTCCCACATTATCGTAACGTCACCTGTGCCCTAAGCCTTGCCGTTCTTTAACCCTAACACTAGTACGGAAGGGAAACACACCACCAGCCCTCCACCTAAGCCCCAAGCCGTAGCCTACTCCTGGCCGGTACGCTGGCACTGGCCCGTGCGTCAGCACGTAGCCTGACCCTCCCACGTTTCCGTACCCTCACCTGTGCCCTAAGCCTTGACGTTCCCTAACCCTAACCCTAGCCCGGAACAGAAACCCACCACCAGCCCTAGACATTACCCTCCGGCGTAGCCTACTCCTGGCCTGTATGCTGGCACTGACCCGTGCGTCAGCATGTAATCTGACCACCCCACGTTTCCGTACCCACACCGGGGCCCGAAGCCTTGCCGTTCCCTAACACTAACCCTAGCCCGGAACGGAAACACACCACCAGTCCTACACCTTACCCTACGCCGTAGCCTACTCCTGGCCGGAACGCTGGCACTGACCCATGCGTCAGCACGTAGCCTGACCCTACCACGTTTCCGTACCCTCACCTGTGCCCTAAGTCTTGGCGTTCCCTAACCCTAAACCTAGCCCGGAAAGGAAACCCACCACCAGCCCTACACCTTACCCTACGCCGTAGCCTACTCCTGGCCCGTACGCTGGCACTGACACGTGCGTCAGCACGTAGCCTGACCTTCTCACATTTCCGTACCCACACCTGTGCCCTAAGCCTTGCCGTTCCCTAACCCTAACCCTAACCCGGAACGGAAACCCACCACCAGCCCTACAACTAACACCCAAGCCGTAGCCTACTCTTGGCCGGTACGCTGGCACTGACACGTGCGTCAGCACGTAGCCTGACCCTCCCACGTTTCCGTAACCTCACCTGTGCCCTAAGCCTTGCCGTACCCTAACGCTAACACTAGCCCAGAACGGAAACACACCACCAGCCCTACAGCTTCCCCCAAGCCATAGCCTACTCCTAGACGGTACGCTGGCACTGACACATGCATCAGCACGTAGCCTGACCCTCCCACGTTTCCGTACCCTCACCTGTGCCCTAAGCCTTGCAGTTCCCTAACCCTAACCCTAGCCCGGAACGGAAACCCACCACCAGCCTGAAACCTTTCCCTACGCCGTAGCTTACTTCTGGCCCGTACGCTGGCACTGACCCGTGCGTCAGCATGTAGTCTGACCCCCACACGTTTCCGTACCCTCACCTGGGCCCTAAGCCTTGCCGTTCCCTAACCCTAACCCTAGCCCGGAACGGAAACCCACCACCAGCCCTACACCTTACCCTACGCCGTAGCCTACTCCTGGCCCGAACGCTGGCACTGACCCGTGCGTCAGCACGTAGCCTGACCCTACCACGTTTCCGTACCCTCACCTGTGCCCTAAGTCTTGCCGTTCCCTACCCTAACCCTAGCCTGGAACGGAAACCCACCACCAGCCCTACACCTTACCCTATGCCGTAGCCTACTTCTGGCCCCTACGCTGGCACTGACACGTGCGTCAGCATGTATCCTGACCTTCCCACATTTCCGTACCCTCACCTGTGCCCTAAGCCTTGCCGTTCCCTTACCCTAACCCTAGTACGGAACGAAACCCACCACCAGCCCTACACCTAACCTCCAAGCCATAGCCTACTCATGGCCCGTACGCTGGCACTGACACGTGCGTCAGCACGTAGCCTGACCCTCCCACGTTTCCGTACCCTCACCTGCGCCCTAAGCCTTGCCGTTCCCTAACCATAACCCTAGCCCAGAACGGAAACCCACCACCAGCCCTACACTATACCCTACGCCGTAGCCTACTCCTGGCCCGTACGCTGGCACTGACCCGTGCGTCAGAACGTTGTCTGACCCTCCCACGTTTCCGTACCCTCACCTGTGCCCTAAGCCTTGCCGTTCCCTAACCCTAACCCTAGCCCACAACGGAAACCCACCACCAGCCCTACACCTTACCCCCAAGCCGTAGCCTATTCCTGGCCCATATTCTGGCACTGACACGTGCGTCAGCACGTAGCCTGACCCTCCCACGTTTCAGTATCCTCACCTGTGCCCTAAGCCTTGCCTTTCACTAACCCTAACTATAGCACGGAATGGAAACCCACCACCAACCCTACACCTTACCCTATGCCGTAGCCTACTCCTGGCCCGTACGCTGGCACTGACCCGTGTGTCAGCACGTAGCCTGACCTTCCCACATTTCCGTACCCTCACCTGTGCCCTAAGCCTTGCCGTTCCCTAACCCTAACCCTAGCCCGGAACAGAAACCCACCACCAGCCCTACACCTAACACCCAAGCCATAGCCTACTCCTGGCCTGTACGCGGGCACTGACCCATGCGTCAGCACGTAGCCTGACCCTCCCACGTTTCCGTACCCTCACCTGTGCCCTAAGCCTTGCCGTTCCCTAACCCTAACCCTAGCCCGGAACGGAAACACACCACCAGCCCTACACCTAACACCCAAGCCATAGCCTACTCCTGGCCTGTACGCGGGCACTGACCCATGCGTCAGCACGTAGCCTGACCCTCCCACGTTTCCGTACCCTCACCTGTGCCCTAAGCCTTGCCGTTTCCTATCCCTAACCCTAGCCCAGAACGGAAACCCAGAACCAGCCATACACCTTTCTCTACGACGTAGCCTACTCCTGGCCCATACGCTGGCATTGACACGTGCTTTAGCACGTAGCCTGAACCTCCAACTTTTCTGTACCCTCACCTGTGCCCTAAGCCTTGCCGTTCCCTAACACTAACCCTAGCCCGGAACGGAAACCCACCACCAGCCCTAGACCTTACCCTACCCCGTAGCCTACTCCTTGCCCGTACGCTGACACTGACCAGTGTGTCAGCACGTAGCCTGACCCTCCCACGTTTCCGTTCCCTCACCTGTGCCCTAAGCCTTGCCGTTCCCTAACCCTAACCGTACCCCGCAATGAAAACCCACCAACAGCCCTACACGTTACCCTACACCGTAGCCTACTCTTGGCCCGTACGCTGGCACTGACACATGCATCAGTACGTAGCCTGACCCTCCCACGTTTCCGTACCCTCACCTGTGCCCTAAGCCTTGACGTTCCCTAACCCTAACCCTAGTCCGGAACGGAAACCCACCACGAACCCTACAGCTTACCCTACGCCGTAGCCTACTCCTGGCCTGTACACTGGCACTGACCCGTGTGTCAGCACGTAGCCTGACCCTCCCACGTTTCTGTACTCTCACCTGTGCCCTACGCCTTGACGTTCCCTAACCCTAACCATAGCCCGGAACAGAAACCCACCACCAGCCCTAAACATTACCCCCTGGCGTAGCCTACTGCTGGCCTGTATGCTGGCACTGACCCGTGCGTCAGCACGTAGCCTGACCCTCCCACGTTTCCGTACCCTCACCTGAGCACTAAGCCTTGCCGTTCGGTAACCCTAACCCTAGCCCGGAATGGAAAACCACCACCAGCCCTACACCTTAACCCCAAGCCGTAGCCTACTCCTGGCCCGTACTCGGCACTGACACGTGCGTCAGCAAGTAGCCTGACCCTCCCACGTTTCAGGACCCTCAACTGTGCCCTAAGCCTGGCCGTTCCTAACACTAACCCTAGCCCAGAACGGAAACCCACCACTAGCTCTACACCTTACCCACAAGCCGTAGCCTACTCCTGGCCCGTATGCTGACACTGACCCGTGCGTCAGCACATAGCCTGACCCTCCCACGTTTCCGTACCCTCACCTGTCCCCTAAGCATTGCCGTTCCCTAACCCTAACCCTAGCCGGAACGGAAAATCACCACCAGCCCTACACCTTACCCTACGCCGTAGCCTACACCTGGCCCGTACGCTGGCACTGACCCGTGCGTCAGTACGTAGCCTGACCCTCCCATGTTTCCGTACCCTCAAATGTGCCCTAAGCCTTGAAGTTCCCTAACCCTAACCCTAGCCCTGAACGGAAACCCACCACCAGCCCTACACCTAACCTACGCTGTAGCCTAATCCTGGCCTGTACGGTGGCACTGAACATTGCGTCAGCATGTAGCCTGACCCTCCCACGTTTCCGTACCCTCAACTGTGCCCTAAGTCTTGCCGTTCCGTAACCCTAACCCTAGCCTGGAACGGAAAACAACCACCAGCCCTACACCTAACCCGTAAGCCGTAGCCTACTCCGGGCCGGTATGCTGGCACTGGCCCGTGCGTCAGCATGTAATCTGACCCCCCCACGTTTCCGTACCCACACCGGGGCCCGAAGCCTTGCCGTTCCCTAACACTAACCCTAGCCCGGAACGGAAACACACCACCAGTCCTACACCTTACACTACGCCGTAGCCTACTCCTGGCCCGAACGCTGGCACTGACCCATGCGTCAGCAGGTAGCCTGACCCTACCACGTTTCCGTACCCACACCTGTGCCCTAAGACTTGCCGTTCCCTAACCCTAACCCTAGCCTGGAACGGAAACCCACCACCAGCCCTACACCATACCCTATGCCGTAGCCTACTTCTGGCCCCTACACTGGCACTGACACGTGCGTCAGCACGTAGCCTGACCTTTCCACATTTCCGTACCCTCACCTGTGCCCTAAGCCTTGCCGTTCCCTTACCCTAACCCTAGTACGGAACGAAACCCACCACCAGCCCTACACCTAACCTCCAAGCCATAGCCTACTCATGGCCCGTACGCTGGCAGTGACCCGTGCGTCAGCACGTAGCCTGACCCTCCCACGTTTCCGTACCCTCACCTGCGCCCTAAGCCTTGCCGTTCCCTAACCATAACCCTAGCCCAGAACGGAAACCCACCACCAGCCCTACACTATACCCTACGCCGTAGCCTACTCCTGGCCCGTACGCTGGCACTGACCCGTGCGTCAGAACGTTGTCTGACCCTCCCACGTTTCCGTACCCTCACCTGTGCCCTAAGCCTTGCCGTTCCCTAACCCTAATCCTAGCCCCCAACGGAAACCCACCACCAGCCCTACAACTTACCCCCAAGCCGTAGCCTATTCCTGGCCCGTATTCTGGCACTGACACATGCGTCAGCACGTAGCCTGACCCTCCCACGTTTCAGTATCCTCACCTGTGCCCTAAGCCTTGCCTTTCACTAACCCTAACTATAGCACGGAATGGAAACCCACCACCAGCCCTACACCTTACCCTATGCCGTAGCCTACTCCTGGCCCGTACGCTGGCACTGACCCGTGTGTCAGCACGTAGCCTGACCTTCCCACATTTCCGTACCCTCACCTGTGCCCTAAGCCTTGCCGTTCCCTAACCCTAACCCTAGTACGGAACGGACACACACCACCAGCCCTACACCTAACACCCAAGCCATAGCCTACTCCTGGCCTGTACGCGGGCACTGACCCATGCGTCAGCACGTAGCCTGACCCTCCCACGTTTCCGTACCCTCACCTGTGCCCTAAGCCTTGCCGTTTCCTATCCCTAACCCTATCCCAGAACGGAAACCCAGAACCAGCCATAAACCTTTCTCTACGACGTAGCCTACTCCTGGCCCATACGCTGGCATTGACACGTGCTTTAGCACGTAGCCTGAACCTTCAACTTTTCTGTACCCTCACCTGTGCCCTAAGCCTTGCCGTTCCCTAACACTAACCCTAGCCCGGAACGGAAACCCACTACCAGCCCTAGACCTTACCCTACCCCGTAGCCTACTCCTTGCCCGTACGCTGGCTCTGACCCGTGTGTCAGCACGTAGCCTGACCCTCCCACGTTTCCGTTCCCTCACCTGTGCCCTAAGCCTTGCCGTTCCCTAACCCTAACCCTAGCCCGGAACAGAAACCCACCACCAGCCCTAAACATTACCCTCTGGCGTAGCCTACTGCTGGCCTGTATGCTGGCACTGACCCGTGTGTCAGCACGTTGCCTGACCCTCCCACGTTTCCGTACCCTCACCTGAGCAATAAGCCTTGCCGTTCGGTAACCCTAACCCTAGCCCGGAATGGAAAACCACCACCAGCCCTACACCTTAACCCCAAGCCGTAGCCTACTCCTGGCCCGTACTCGGCACTGACACGTGCGTCAGCAAGTAGCCTGACCCTCCCACGTTTCAGGACCCTCAACTGTGCCCTAAGCCTGGCCGTTCCTAACACTAACCCTAGCCCAGAACGGAAACCCACCACTAGCTCTACACCTTACCCACAAGCCGTAGCCTACTCCTGGCCCGTATGCTGACACTGACCCGTGCGTCAGCACGTAGCCTGACCCTCCCACGTTTCCGTACCCTCACCTGTCCCCTAAGCCTTGCCGTTCCCTAAGCCTAACCCTAGCCGGAACGGAAAATCACCACCAGCCCTACACCTTACCCTACGCCGTAGCCTACACCTGGCCCGTACGCTGGCACTGACCCGTGCATCAGTACGTAGCCTGACCCTCCCATGTTTCCGTACCCTCTCCTGTGCCCTAAGCCTTGACGTTCCCTAACCCTAACCATAGCCCTGAACGGAAACCCACCACCAGCCCTACACCTAACCTACGCTGTAGCCTACTCCTGGCCTGTACGGTGGCACTGAACCTTGCGTCAGCATGT
The DNA here is from genome assembly GCF_964341445.2 of Mesoplodon mirus. Classification (NCBI taxonomy): domain Eukaryota; kingdom Metazoa; phylum Chordata; class Mammalia; order Artiodactyla; family Ziphiidae; genus Mesoplodon; species Mesoplodon mirus. The sequence goes on along the minus strand of NW_028295625.1, from coordinate 132,960 downwards.
AGCCTGACCCTGCCATGTTTCCGTACCCTCACCTGTGCCGTAAGTCTTGCCGTTCCGTAACCCTAACCCTAGCCTGGAACGGAAAACAACCACCAGCCCTACACCTAAACCCTAAGCCGTAGCCTATTCCGGGCCGGTATGCTGGCACTGGCCCATGCGTCAGCATGTAATCTGACCACCCCTCGTTTCCGTACCCAAACCGGGGCCCGAAGCCTTGCCGTTCCCTAACACTAACCCTAGCCCGGAACGGAAACACACCACCAGTCCTACACCTTACACTACGCCGTAGCCTACTCCTGGCCCGAACGCTGGCAATGACCCATGCGTCAGCACGTAGCCTGACCCTACCACGTTTCCGTACCCTCACCTGTGCCCTAAGTCTTGCCGTTCCCTAACCCTAAACCTAGCCCGGAAAGGAAACCCACCACCAGCCCTACACCTTACCCTACACCGAAGCCTACTCCTGGCCCGTACGCTGGCACTGACACGTGCGTCAGCACGTAGCCTGACCTTCTCACATTTCCGTACCCTCACCTGTGCCCTAAGCCTTGCCGTTCCCTAACCCTAACCCTAGCCCGGAACGGAAACCCACCACCAGCCCTACAACTAACCCCCAAGCCGTAGCCTACTCTTGGCCGGTACGCTGGCACTGACACGTGCGTCAGCACGTAGCCTGACCCTCCCACGTTTCTGTAACCTCACCTGTGCCCTAAGCCTTGCCGTACCCTAACGCTAACCCTAGCCCAGAACGGAAACACACCACCATCGCTACAGATTACCCCCAAGCCATAGCCTACTCCTGGCCGGTACGCTGGCACTGACACATGCATCAGCACGTAGCCTGACCCTCCCACGTTTCCGTACCCTCACCTGTGCCCTAAGCCTTGCAGTTCCCTAACCCTAACCCTAGCCGGGAACGGAAACCCACCACCAGCCTGAAACCTTTCCCTACGCCGTAGCTTACTTCTGGCCCGTACGCTGGCACTGACCCGTGCGTCAGCATGTAGTCTGACCCCCACACGTTTCCGTACCCTCACCTGGGCCCTAAGCCTTGCCGTTCCCTAACCCTAACACTAGCCCGGAACGGAAACCCACCACCAGCCCTACACCTTACCCTACGCCGTAGCCTACTCCTGGCCCGAATGCTGGCACTGACCCGTGCGTCAGCACGTAGCCTGACCCTACCACTTTTCCGTACCCTCACATGTGCCCTAAGACTTGCCGTTCCCTAACCCTAACCCTAGCCTGGAACGGAAACCCACCACCAGCCCTAAACCTTACCCTATGCGGTAGCCTACTCCTGGCCCGTACGCTGGCACTGACACGTGCGTCAGCACGTAGCCTGACCTTCCCACATTTCCGTACCCTCACCTGTGCCCTAAGCCTTGCCGTTCCCTTACCCTAACCCTAGTACGGAACGGAAACCCACCACCAGCCCTACACCTAACCTCCAAGCCATAGCCTACTCATGGCCCGTACGCTGGCACTGACCCGTGCGTCAGCACGTAGCCTGACCCTCCCACGTTTCCGTACCCTCACCTGCGCCCTAAGCCTTGCCGTTCCCTAACCCTAACCCTAGCCCGGAACGGAAACCCACCACCAGCCCTACACTTTACCCTACGACGTAGCCTACTCCTGGCCCGTACGCTGGCACTGACCCGTGCGTCAGCACGTTGTCTGACCCTCCCACGTTTCCGTACCCTCACCTGTGCCCTAAGCCTTGCCGTTCCCTAACCCTAACCCTAGCCCCCAACGGAAACCCACTACCAGCCCTACACCTTACCCCCAAGCCGTAGCCTACTCCTGGCCCGTATTCTGGCACTGACACGTGCGTCAGCAGGTAGCCTGACCCTCCCACGTTTCAGTATCCTCACCTGTGCCCTAAGCCTTGCCTTTCACTAAGCCTAATTATAGCATGGAATGGAAACCCACCACCAACCCTACACCTTACCCTATGCCGTAGCCTACTCCTGGCCCGTACGCTGGCACTGACCCGTGTGTCAGCACATAGCCTGACCTTCCCACATTTCCGTACACTCACCTGTGCCCTAAGACTTGCCGTTCCCTAACCCTAACCCTAGTACGGAACGGAAACACACCACCAGCCCTACACCTAACACCCAAGCCATAGCCTACTCCTGGCCTGTACGCTGGCACTGACCCATGCGTCAGCACGTAGCCTGACCCTCCCACGTTTCTGTAACCTCACCTGTGCCCTAATCCTTGCCTTTCCCTAACCCTAACCCTAGTCCGGAACGGAAACCCACCACGAACCCTACAGCTTACCCTACGCCGTAGCCTACTCCTGGCCTGTACACTGGCACTGACCCGTGTGTCAGCACGTAGCCTGACCCTCCCACGTTTCCGTACCCTCACCTGTGCCCTAAGCCTTGACGTTCGCTAACCCTAACCCTAGCCCGGAACAGAAACCCACCACCAGCCGTAGACATTACCCTCCGGCGTAGCCTACTGCTGGCCCGTACGCTGGCACTGACACGTGCATCAGCACGTAGCCTGACCTTCCCACATTTCCGTACCCTCACTTGTGCCCTAAGCCTTGCCGTTCCCTTACCCTAACGCTAGTACGGAACGGAAAACCATCACCAGCCCTACACCTAAACTCCACGCCATAGCCTACTCATGGCCCATAGGCTGGCACTGACCCGTGCGTCAGCATGTAGCCTCACCCTCCCACGTTTCCGTACCCTCACCTGTGCCCTAAGCCTTGCCGTTCCCTAACCCTAACCCTAGCCCGGAAAGGAAACCCACCACCAGCCCTACACCTTACCCTACGGCGTAGCCTAATCCTGGCCTGTACGCTGGCACTGACCCGTGGGTCAGCACGTAGCCTGACCCTCCCACGTTTCCGTAACCCTCACCAGTGCCCTAAGCCTTGCCGTTCCGTAACCCTAACCCTAGCCCGGAACGGAAACGGACCACCAGCCCTATAACTTACCCCCAAGCCGTAGACTATTCCTGGCCCATACGCTGGCACTGACCCGTGGGTCATCAAGTAGCCTGACCCTCCCACGTTTCCGTACCCTCACCTGTGCCCTAAGCCTTGCCCTTCCCTAACCCTAACCCTAGCCCAGAACGGAAACCCACAACCTGCCCTACACCTTACCCAACGCCGTAGCCTACTCCTGGCCCGTACGCTGGCACTGACCCAGGCGTCAGCACGTAGCCTGATGCTCACACGTTTCCATACCCTCACCTGTGCCCTAAGACTTGCCGTTCCGTAACCCTAAGCCTAGTCCAGAACGGAAAACCAACACCCGTCCTACACCTTACCCTACGCCGTAGATTACTCCTGGCCCATATGGTGACACTGACCCGTGCGTTAGCACGTAGCCTGACCCTCCCAGGTTTCCGTACCCTCACCTGTGCCCTAAGCCTTGCCGTTCCCTAACCCTAACCCGAGCCCGGAACGGAAACCCACCAGCAGCTGTAAAACTTACACCCAAGCCGTAGCCTACTCCTGGTCCATACGCTGGCACTGACCTGTGCGTCAGCACGTAGCGTGACTCTCCCACATTTCTGTACCCTCACCTGTGCCCTAAGCCTTGCTGTTCCCTAACACTAACCCTAGCCTGGAATGGAAACACACCACCAACCCTACACCTAACCACCAAGCCGTAGCCTACTCCTGGCCGGTACGCTGGCACTGACACGTGCATCAGCATGTAGCCTGACCCTCCCACGTTTCCGTAACCTCACCTGTGCCCTACGCTTTGCCATTCCCTAACCCTAACTGTAGCCCGAAAGGGAAACAGCCCTACACCTTACCCTACGCCGTAGCCTACACCTGGCCGGTACGCTGGCACTGACACGTGCATCAGCATGTACCCTGACCCTCCCACGTTTCCGTACCCTCACCTGTGCCCTAAGCCTTGCCGTTCCCTAACCCTAACCCAAGCCGGAACGGAATCCCACCACCAGCCCTACACGTTACCCTATGCTGTAGCCTACACCTGTCCCGTACGCGGGTAATGACCTGTGCTTCAGCACGTAGCCTGACCCTCCCACGTTTCCGTTCCCTCACCTGTGCCCTAAGCCTTGCCGTTCCCTAACCTTAACCGTACCCCGCAATGAAAACCCACCAACAGCCCTACACGTTACCCTACACCGTAGCCTACTCCTGGCCCGTACGCTGGCACTGACCCATGCATCAGTACGTAGCCTGACCCTCCCACGTTTCCTTACCCTCACCTGTGCCCTAAGCCTTGACGTTCCCTAAACCTAACCCTAGCCAGGAACGGAAACCCACCACCATCCCTAGACATTACCCTATGCCGTAGCGTACTCCTGGCCTGTACGCTGGCACTGACACGTGCGTCATCACGTAGCCTGACACTCCCACGTTTCCGTACCCTTACCTGTGTCCTAAGCCTTGCCGTTCCCTCACCCTAACCCTAGCGAGGAACGGAAACCGACCACCAGCCCTAAAACTTACCCTATGCTGTAGCCTACACCTGGCCCGTACGCGGGCACAGACCCATGTGTCAGCACGTAGCCTGACCCTCCCACGTTTCCGTACCCTCACCTGTGCCCTAAGCCTTGCCGTTCTCTAACCCTAACCCTACCCCGGAACGGAAAGCCACCACCAGCCCTATAGCTTAGCCACAAGCCGTAGCCTACTCCTGACCCGTACGCTGGCACAGACCCGTGCGTCAGCACGTAGCCTGACCCTCCCTCGTTTCCGTACCCTCACCTGTGCCCTAAGCCTTGCCGTTCCCTAACCCTAACCCTAGCCCGAAATGGAAACCCACCACCAGCCGTACACCATACCCTACGCCGTAGCCTACTCCTGGCCCGTACGCTGGCAATGACACGTGCGTCAGCATGTAGCCTGACCCTCCCACGTTTCCGTACCCTCACCTGTGCCCTAAGCCTTGCCGTTCCCTAACCCTAACCCTAGCACGGAACGGAAACCCACCACCAGGCCTACACGTTACCCGCAAGCCGTAGCCTACTCCTGGCCCGTATGCTGGCACTGACACGTGCGTCACCACATAGCCTGACCCTCCCACGTTTCTGTAACCTCACCTGTGCCCTAAGCCTTGCCTTTCCCTAACCCTAACCCTAGTCCGGAACGGAAACCCACCACGAACCCTACAGCTTACCCTACGCCGTAGCCTACTCCTGGCCTGTACACTGGCACTGACCCGTGTGTCAGCACGTAGCCTGACCCTCCCACGTTTCTGTACCCTCACCTGTGCCCTAAGCCTTGACGTTCCCTAACCCTAACCCTAGCCCGGAACAGAAACCCACCACCAGCCGTAGACATTACCCTCCGGCGTAGCCTACTGCTGGCCCGTACGCTGGCACTGACACATGCATCAGCACGTAGCCTGACCTTCCCACATTTCCGTACCCTCACTTCTGCCCTAAGCCTTGCCGTTCCCTTACCCTAACGCTAGTACGGAACGGAAAACCACCACCAGCCCTACACCTAACCTCCACGCCATAGCCTACTCATGGCCCATAGGCTGGCACTGACCCGTGCGTCAGCATGTAGCCTCACCCTCCCACGTTTCCGTACCCTCACCTGTGCCCTAAGCCTTGCCGTTCCCTAACCCTAACCCTAGCCCGGAAAGGAAACCCACCACCAGCCCTACACCTTACCCTACGGCGTAGCCTACTCCTGGCCTGTACGCTGGCACTGACCCATGGGTCAGCACGTAGCCTGACCCTCCCACGTTTCCGTAACCCTCACCAGTGCCCTAAGCCTTGCCGTTCCGTAACCCTAACCCTAGCCCGGAACGGAAACGGACCACCAGCCCTATATCTTACCCCCAAGCCGTAGACTACTCCTGGCCCATACGCTGGCACTGACCCGTGGGTCATCAAGTAGCCTGACCCTCCCACGTTTCCGTACCCTCACCTGTGCCCTAAGCCTTGCCCTTCCCTAACCCTAACCCTAGCCCAGAACGGAAACCCACAACCTGCCCTACACCTTACCCAACGCCGTAGCCTACTCCTGGCCCGTACGCTGGCACTGACCCAGGCGTCAGCACGTAGCCTGATGCTCACACGTTTCCATACCCTCACCTGTGCCCTAAGACTTGCCGTTCCGTAACCCTAAGCCTAGTCCAGAACGGAAAACCAACACCCGTCCTACACCTTACCCTACGCCGTAGATTACTCCTGGCCCATATGGTGACACTGACCCGTGCGTTAGCACGTAGCCTGACCCTCCCAGGTTTCCGTACCCTCACCTGTGCCCTAAGGTTTGCCGTTCCTTAACCCTAACCCTAGCCCGGAACGGAAACCCACCACCAGCCCTAAACCTTTCCCTACGCCGTAGCCTACTCCTGGCCCGTACGCTGGCACTGACCCGTGCGTCAGCATGTAGACAAACACCCCCAAGTTTCCATACCCTCACCTGGGCCCTAAACCTTGCTGTTCCCTAACCCTAACCCTAGCCCGGAACGGAAACCCACCACCAGCCCTACAACTAACACCCAAGCCATAGACTAGTCCTGGCCCGTACGCTGGCACTGACTCATGCGGCAGCACGTAGCCTGACCCTCCCAAGTTTCCGTACCCTCACCTGTGCCCTAAGCCTTGCCGTTGCCTAACCCTAACCCTACCCCGAAACGGAAACCCACCACCAGCCCTACACATTACCCCCAAGCCGTAGCCTACTCCTGGTCCGTACACTGGCACTGACCCGTGCGTCAGCATGTAGCCTGACCCTCCCACCTTTCCGTACCCTCACCTGTGCCCTAAGCCTTGCCTTTCCCTAACCCTAACCATAGCCCGGAACGGAAACCCACCACCAGCCCTAGACCATTCCCTACGCCGTAGCCTACTCCTGGCCCGTACGCTGGCACTGACCCATGCGTCAGCACGAAGCCTGACCCACCCACGTTTCCGTACCCTCACCTGTGCCCTATGCCTTGCCGTTCCCTAACCCTAACCCTAGCACAGAACGGAAACCCACTTCCAGCCCTACACCTTACCCTATGCCGTAGCCTACACCTGGCCCGTACGTTGGCACTGACCCGTGCGTCAGCACGTAGCCTGACTGGCCCACGTTTCCGTACCCTCACCTGTGCCCTAAGCCTTGCCGTTCCCTTACCCTAACCCTAGCCCGGAACGGAAACCCACCACCAGCCCTAAACCTTACCCCCAACCTGTAGCCTACTCCTGGCCCGTATGCTGGCACTGACCCGTGCGTCAGCACGTAGCCTGACCCTCCCACGTTTCCGTACCCTCACCTGTGCCCTATGCCTTGCCGTTCCCTAACCCTAACCCTAGCACAGAACGGAAACCCACCTCCAGCCCTATACCTTACCCTATGCTGTAGCCTACTGCTGGCCCGTATGCTGGCACTGACCCATGCGTAAGCACGTAGCCTGACCCTCCCACGTTTCCGTACCCACACCTGTGCCCTAAGCTTTGCCGTTCCCTAACCCTAACCCTAGACCGGAACGGAAAACCACCACCAGCCCTAAACCTTTCCCTACGCCGTAGCCTAATCCTGGCCCGTATGCTGGCACTGACCCATGCGTCAGCATGTAGACTGACCCACCCACGTTTCCATACCATCACCTGGGCCATAAACCTTGCCGTTCCCTAACCCTAACCCTAGCCCTGCAGGGAAACCCACCACCAGCCCTAAACCTTACCCTATGCCGTAGCCTACTCCTGGCCCATACGCTGGCACTGACCCGTGCGTCAGCACGTAGCCTGACCCTAACACTTTTTTGTACCCTCACCTGTGCCCTAAGCCTTGCCGTTCCCTAATCCTAACCCTAGCCCGGAATGGAAAACCACCACCAACCCTAAAACTTACCCCCATGCCATAGCCTACTCCTGGCCCGTACACAGGCAGTGACCCGTGCGTCAGCACGTAGCCTAACCCTCCCACTTTTCCGTACCCTCAGCTAAGCCCTAAGCCTTGGCATTCCCTAACTCTAACCCAAGCCCGGAACGGAATCCCACCACCAGCCCTACAGCTTACCCCCAAGCCATAGACAATTCCAGGCCCGTACGCTGGCACTGACCCGTGCGTCAGCATGTAGCCTGACGCTCCCACGTTTCTGTACCCTCACCTGTGCCCTAAGCCTTGTCGTTCCCTAACCCTAACCCTAGCCCCGAACGGAAACCCACCACCAGCCCTACACCTAACCCCCAAGCCGTAGCCTACTACTAGCCGGTACGCTGGCACTGACCCGTGCATCAGCACATAGCCTGACCCTCCCACGTTTCTGTACCCTCACCTGTGCCCTAAGCCTTGCCGTTCCTTAACCCTAATCCTAGCCAGGAACGGAAACCCACCACCAGCCCTACAACTTACCCCCAAGCCGTAGGCTACTCCTGGACCTTACGCTGGCACTGACCAGTGCGTCAGCACGTAGCCTGACCATCCCAAGTTTGCGGACCCTCACCTGTGCCCTAAGCCTTGCCATTCCCTAACCCTAACCCTAGCCCGGAATGGAAACCCACCACCAGCCCTACAACTTTCCCTACGACGTAGCCTATTCCTGGCCCCTACGAAGGCACTGACCCTTTCATCAGCACGTAGCCTGACACTCCCACGTTTCCGTACCCTTACCTGTGCCCTAAGCCTTGCCGTTCCCTAACCCTAACCCTAGCCCGGAACGGAAACCCACCAGCAGCCGTACAACTTACACCCAAGCCGTAGCCTACTCCTGGTCCATACGCTGGCACTGACCTGTGGGTCAGCACGTACCGTGACTCTCCCACATTTCCGTACCCTCACTTGTGCCCTAAGCCTTGCTGTTCCCTAACACTAACCCTAGCCTGGAATGGAAACACACCACCAACCCTACACCTAACCACCAAGCCGTAGCCTAATCCTGGCCGGAACGCTGGCACTGACATGTGCCTCAGCAGGTAGCCTGACCCTCCCACGTTTCCGTAACCTCACCTGTGCCCTACGCTTTGCCATTCCCTAACCCTAACTGTAGCCCGAAAGGGAAACAGCCCTGTACCTTACCCTACGCCGTAGCCTACTCCTGGCTGGTACGCTGGCACTGACACGTGCATCAGCATGTAGCCTGACCCTCCCACGTTTCCGTACCCTCACCTGTGCCCTAAGCCTTGCCGTTCCCTAACCCTAACCCAAGCCGGAACGGAATCCCACCACCAGCCCTACACCTTACCGTATGCCGTAGCCTATTCCTGGCCCGTATGCTGGCACTGACACGTGCGTCAGCATGTAGCCTGACACTCACACGTTTCCGTACCCTCACCTGTGCCCTAAGCCTTGCCGTTCCCTAACCCTAACACTAGCCCGGAACGGAAACCCACCACAAGCCCTACACCTTACCATATGCCATAGCCTACTCCTGGCCCGTACGCTGGCACTGACCCGTGAGTCAGCACGTAGCCTGACCCTCCCACGTTTCCGTACCCACACCTGTGCCCTAAGCCTTGCAGTTCCCTCACCCTAACCCTAGCCAGGAACGGAAAACCACCAGCAGCCCTACACCTTACCCTACGCCGTAGCCTACTCCTGGCCCATACGCTGGCACTGACCCGTGCGTCAGCACGTAGCCTGACCCTCACACGTTTCCGTACCCTCACCTGTGCCCTAAGCGTTGCCGTTCCCTAACCCTAACCCTAGTCCGGAACGGAAACCCACCACCAGCCCTACAGCTTACCACCAAGCCATAGCCTACTCCTGGCTGGTACGCTGGCACTGACCCTTGCATCGACACATAGCTGACACTCCCACGTTTCTGTACCCTCCCCTGTGCCCTAAGTCTTGCCGTTCCCTAACCCTAATCCTAGCCAGGAACGGAAACACACCAGCAGCCCTACAACTAACCCCCAAGCCATAGGCTACTCCTGGACATTACGCTGGCACTGACCTGTGCGTCAGCACGTAGCCTGACCCTCCCACGTTTGCGGACCCTCACCTGTGCCCTAAGCCTTGCCATTCCCTAACACTATCCCTAGCCCGGAACGGAAACCCAACACCAGCCCTACACCTTTCCCTACGCCGTAGCCTATACCTGGCCCGTACGCAGGCATTGATCCTTTCATCAGCACGTAGCCTGACCCTCCCATGTTTCCGTACCCTCACCTGTGCCCTAAGCCTTGCCGTTCCCTAACCCTAACCCCAGCCCGGAACGGAAACCCACCACCAGCCCTACAACTTACCCCCAAGCCGTAGCCTACTCCTGGTCCATACGCTGGCACTGACCTGTGCGTCAGCACGTAGCCTGAACTTCCCACATTACCGTAACCTCACCTGTGCCCTAAGCCTTGCCGTTCCCTAACCCTAACCCTAGTACGGAACGGAAACACACCACCAGCCCTACACCTAACCCCCAAGCCATAGCCTACTCCTGGCCCATACGCTGGCACTGACCCGTGCGTCAGCATGTAGCCTGACCCTCCCACATTTCCGTACCCTCACCTGTGACCTAAGCCTTGCTGTTCCCTAACACTAACCCTAGACCTGAATGGAAACACACCACCAACCCTACACCTAACCACCAAGCCGTAGCCTACTCCTGGCCGGTACGCTGGCACTGACACGTGCATCAGCATGTAGCCTGACCCTCCCACGTTTCCATAACCTCACCTGTGCCCTACGCTTTGCCATTCCCTAACCCTAACTGTAGCCCAAAAGGGAAACAGCCCTACACCTTACCCTATGCCGTAGCCTACTCCTGGCCGGTACGCTGGCACAGACACGTGCATCAGCATGTACCCTGACCCTCCCACGTTTCCGTACCCTCACCTGTGCCCTAAGCCTTGCCGTTCCCTAACCCTAACCCAAGCCGGAACGGAATCCCACCACCAGCCCTACACCTTACCCTATGCTGTAGCCTACACCTGTCCCGTACGCGGGTAATGACCTGTGCTTCAGCACGTAGCCTGACGCTCCCATGTTACCGTACCCTCACCTGTGCCCTAAGCCTTGCCGTTCCCTAACCCTAAACCTAGCCCGGAACGGAAAGCCACCACCAGCCCTAAACCTTACCCACAAGCCGTAGCCTACTCCTGGACCGTACGCTGGCACTGACACTTGCGTCAGCACGTAGCCTGACCCTCCTACGTTTCCGTACCCTCACATGTGCCCTAAGCCTTGCCGTTCCCTAAGCCTAACCCTAGCCAAGAACGGAAACCCACCAGAAGCCCTATACCTTACCATACTCCATAGCCTACTCCTGGCCCGTACGCTGGCACTGACCCATGCGTCAGCACGTAGCCTGACCCTCCCACGTTTCTGTACCCTCACCTGTGCCCTAAGCCTTGCTGTACCCTAACCCTAACCCTAGCCCTGAACGGAAACCCACCACCAGCCCTACACCTTACCCTACGCCGTAGCCTACTCCTGGCGCGTATGCTGGCACTGACCCATGTGTCAGCACGTAGCCAGACCCTCCCACGTTTCCGTACTCTCACCTGTGCCCTAAGCCTTGACGTTCCCTAACCCTAACCCTAGCCCGGAATGGAAACCCACCACCAGCCCTACACATTTCCCTACGACGTAGCCTACTCCTGGCCCGTACGCTGGCACTGACCCATGCATCAGCACGTAGCCTGAACCTCCAACTTTTCTGTACCCTCACCTGTGCCCTAAGCCTTGACGTTCCCTAACACTAACCCTAGCCCCGAACGGAAACCCATAACCAGCCCTACACCTTACCCTACGCCGTAGCCTACACCTGGCCCGTACGTTGCACTGACCCGTGCGTCAGCACGTAGCCTGACCTGCCCACGTTTCCGTACCCTCACATGTGCCCTAAGCCTTGCCGTTCCCTAACCCTAACCCTAGACCGGAACGGAAACCCACCACCAGCCCTAAACATTACCCACAAGCCGTAGCCTATACCTGGCCCGTATGCTGGCACTGACCCGTGCGTCAGCATGTAGCCTGACCCTCCCACGTTTACGTACACTCAACTGTGCCCTAAGCCTTGCCGTTCCCTAACCCTAACCCTAGCCCGGAACGGAAACCCACCACCAGCCCTATACCTTACCCTACGCTGTAGCCTACTGCTGGCCCGTACGCTGGCACTGACCCATGCGTAAGCACGTAGCCTGACGCTCCCACGTTTCCGTTCCCTCACCTGTGCCCTAAGGCTTGACGTTCCCTAACCCTAACCCTAGCCCGGACCGGAAACCCACCACCAGCCCTAGACCTTACCCTACGGCGTAGCCTACTCCTGGCCTGTAAGCTGACACTGAAACGTGCGTCAGCACGTAGCCTGACCCTCCCACGTTTCCGTACCCTCACCTGTGCCCTAAGCCTTGCCGTTCCCTAACCCTAACCCTAGCCATGAACGGAAACCCACCACCAGCCCTACACCTTACCCCCAAGCCTTAGGCTACTCCTGGACCTTACGCTGGCACTGACCCGTGCGTCAGCACGTAGCCTGACCCTCCCACGTTTGCGGACCCTCACATGTGCCCTAAGCCTTGCCATTCCCTAACTGTAACCCTAGCCCGGAACGGAAACCCACCACCAGCCCTACACCTTTCCCTACGCCGTAGCCTATTCCTGGCCCATACGCAGGCACTGACCCTTTCATCAGCACGTAGCCTGACCCTCCCACGTTTCTGTACCCTCACCTGTGCCCTAAGCCTTGCCGTTCCCTAACCCTAACCCTAGCCCGGAACGGAAACCCAACACCAGCCCTACACCTTACCCCCAAGCCTTAGCCTACTCCTGGTCCATACGCTGGCACTGACCTGTGCGTCAGCACGTAGCCTGAACTTCTCACATTACCGTACCCTCACCTGTGCCCTAAGCCTTGCCGTTCCCTAACCCTAAACCTAGTATGGAATGGAAACACACCACAAGCCCTACACCTAACCCCCAAGCCATAGCCTAATCCTGGCCCGTACGCTGACACTGACCCGTGCATCAGCATGTAGCCTGACCCTCCCACGTTTCTGTACCCTCACCTGTGCCCTAAGCATTGCTGTTCCCTAACACTAACCCTAGCCTTGAACGGAAACACACCACCAGCCCTACACCTAACCACCAAGCCGTAGCCTACTCCTGGCCGGTACGCTGGCACTGAACCGTGCGCCATCACGTAGCCTGACCCTCCCAAGTTTCTGTAAACTCACCTGTGCCCTAAGCTTTACCGTTCCCTAACCCTAACTGTAGCCCGGAACGGAAACCCACCACCAGCCCTACAGTTTACCCTACGCCGTAGCCTACTCCTGGCCCGTACGCTGGCACTGACCCGTGTGTCCGCACGTAGCCTGACCCTCCCACGTTTCCGTATCCTCACCTGTGCACTAAGCCTTGCCGTTCCCTAACCCTAACCCTAGCCCGGAACGGAAACCCACCGCGAGCCCTAGACCTTACCCTACGCCGTAGCCTATTCCTGGCCTGTACGCTGGCACTGACCCATGCATCAGCAGGTAGCCTGACACTCCCACGTTTCCGTGCCCTCACTGTGCCCTCAGCCTTGCCGTTCCGTAACCCTAACCCTAGCCCGTAATGGAAACCCACCAGCTGCCCTACACCTTACCCTATGCCGTAGCCTACTCCTGGCCCGTACGCTGGCACTGACCCGTGCGTCAACACGTAGCCTGACCCTCCCACGTTTCCGTACCCTCACCTGTGCCCTAAGACTTGACGTTCCCTAACCCTAAACCTAGCCCGGAACAGAGAACCACCACCAGCCCTATACCTTACCACCACGCCGTAGCCTGCTTTTGGCCCATATGCTGGCACTGACCCGTGCGTCAGCACGTAGCCTGACCCTCCCACGATTCCGTAACCTCACCTGTGCCCTAAGCCTTGCCGTTCCCTAATCCTAACCATAGCCCGGAACGGGAACCCACCACCAGCCCTACACCTTACCCTATGCCGTAGCCAACACCTGGACCGTACGCGGGCACTGACCTGTGCTTCAGCATGTAGCCTGACCCTCCCTTGTTACCGTACACTCACCTGTGCCCTAAGCCTTGCCGTTCCCTAACTCTAAACCTAGCCCGCAACGGAAACCCACCACCAGCCCTAATCCTAACCCATAAGCCGTAGCTTACTCCTGGCCCGTACGCTGGCACTGACCGTGCGTCAGCATGTAGCCTTACCCTCCCTCGTTTCCGTACCATCACCTGTGCCCTAAGCCTTGCCGTTCCCTAACCCAAACCCTAGCCTGGCATGGATACCTACCACCAGGCCTACACTTTACCCTACGCCGTAGCCTTCTCCTGGCCCGAACGCTGGCACTGACCCGTGCGTCAGCACGTAGCCTGAACCTCCCACGTTTCCGTACCCTCACCTGTGCCCTAGGCCTTGCCATTCCCTAACCCTAACCCTAGCCCGGAACTGAAACACACCACCAGCCCTAAACCTTACCCACAAGCCGTAGCCTACTCCTGGCCCGTACATTGGCAATGACCCGTGGGTCAGCACGTAGCCTGACCCTCCCACTATTCTGTACCCTTACCTGAGCCCTAAGACTTGCCGTTCCCTAACCCTAACCCTAGCCCGGAACGGAATCCCACCACCAGCCCTACACCTTACCATATGCCGTAGCATACTCCTGGCCGGTACGCTGCCACTAAGCCGTGCATCAGCACGTAGCCTGACCCTCCCACGTTTCCGTACCCTCAGCTGTGCCCTAAGCCTTGCCGTTCCCTAACCCGAACCCTAGCCCGGAACGGAAACCCACCACCTGCCCTACACCTTACCCCGAAGCCGTAGCCTACTCCTGGCCCGTACGCTGGCACTGACCCGTGCGTCAGCACGTAGCCTGACCCTCCCACGTTTGCGTACCCTCACCTGTGCCCTAAGCCTTTCTGTTCCCTAACACTAACCCTAGCCTGGAATGGAAACCCACCAACAGCACCACACCTAACCACCAAACCGTAGCCTACTCCTGGCCGGTATGCTGGCACTGACCCGTGCGTCATCACGTAGCCTAAACCTCCCATGTTTCCGTACCCTCACATGTGCCCTAAGCCTTGCCGTTCCCTAACCCTAACTGTAGCCCGGAAAGGAAACCCACCAACAGCCCTACAACTTACCCCCAAGCCGTAGCCTACTCCTGGTCCATACGCTGGCATTGACCCGTGCGTCAGAACGTATCCTGACCCTGCCACGTTGATGTACCATCACCTGTGCCCTAAACCTTGCCATTCCCTAACCCTATCCCTAGCCCGGAACGGAAACCCACCACAAGCCCTACACCTTACCCCCAAGCCATAGCCTACTCGTGGTCCATACGCAGGCACTGATCTGTGCGTCAGCATGTAGCCTGACCTTCCCACGTTACCGTAACGTCACCTGTGCCCTAAGCCTTGCCGTTCCCTAACACTAACCCTAGTACGGGACGGAAACACTCCACAAGCCCTACACCTAACCCACAAGCCATAGCGTATTCCTGGCCCGTACGCTGGCACTGACCCATGTGTCAGCACGTAGCCTGACCCTCACACGTTTCCGTACCCTCACCTATGCCCTAAGCCTTGCTGTTCCATAACACTAACCCTAGCCCGGAACGGAAAACCACCACCAGCCCTACACCTAACCCCCAAGCCGTAGCCTACTCCTGGCCGGTACGATGGCACTGAACCATGTGTCAGCACGTAGCCTGACCCTCCCACGTTTCCGTACCCTCACCTGGGCCCTAAGCCTTGCCGTTCCCTCACCCTAACCCTAGCCAGGAACGGAAAACCACCAGCAGCCCTACACCTTACCCTACGCCGTAGCCTACTCCTGGCCCGTACGCTCGCACTGACCCGTGCGTCAGCACGTAGCCTGACCCTCACACGTTTCCGTACCCTCACCTGTGCCCTAAGCGTTGCCGTTCCCTAACCCTAACCCTAGTCCGGAACGGAAACCCACCACCAGCCCTACAGCTTACCACCAAGCCATAGCATACTCCTGGCCCGTACGCTGGAACTGATCCGTGTGTCAGCATGTAGCCTGAACCTCCCACGTTTCCGTACCCTCACCTGTGCCCTAAGCCTTGCCGTTCCCTAACCCTAAACCTAGCCCGGAACGGAAACCCACCAACAGCCCTACACCTAACCCCCAAGCCGTAGCCTACTCCTGGCTGGTACGCTGGCACTGACCCATGCATCGACACATAGCTGACCCTCCCACGTTTCTGTACCCTCACCTGTGCCCTAAGCCTTGCCGTTCCCTAACCCTAATCCTAGCCAGGAACGGAAACACACCACCAGCCCTACAACTAACCCCCAAGCCGTAGGCTACTCCTGGACATTACGCTGGCACTGACCTGTGCGTCAGCACGTAGCCTGACCCTCCCACGTTTGCGGACCCTCACCTGTGCCCTAAGCCTTACCATTCCCTAACACTATCCCTAGCCCGGAACGGTAACCCAACACCAGCCCTACACCTTTCCCTACGCCGTAGCCTATACCTGGCCCGTACGCAGGCATTGATCCTTTCATCAGCACGTAGCCTGACCCTCCCATGTTTCCGTACCCTCACCTGTGCCCTAAGCCTTGCCGTTCCCTAACCCTAACCCCAGCCCGGAACGGAAACCCACCACCAGCCCTACAACTTACCCCCAAGCCGTAGCCTACTCCTGGTCCATACGCTGGCACTGACCTGTGCGTCAGCACGTAGCCTGAACTTCCCACATTACCGTAACCTCACCTGTGCCCTAAGCCTTGCCGTTCCCTAACCCTAACCCTAGTACGGAACGGAAACACACCACCAGCCCTACACCTAACCCCCAAGCCATAGCCTACTCCTGGCCCATACGCTGGCACTGACCCGTGCGTCAGCACGTAGCCTGACCCTCCCACATTTCCGTACCCTCACCTGTGACCTAAGCCTTGCTGTTCCCTAACACTAACCCTAGACTTGAATGGAAACACACCACCAACCCTACACCTAACCACCAAGCCGTAGCCTACTCCTGGCCGGTACGCTGGCACTGACACGTGCATCAGCATGTAGCCTGACCCTCCCACGTTTCCGTAACCTCACCTGTGCCCTACGCTTTGCCATTCCCTAACCCTAACTGTAGCCCGAAAGGGAAACAGCCCTACACCTTACCCTACGCCGTAGCCTACACCTGGCCAGTACGCTGGCACTGACACGTGCATCAGCATGTACCCTGACCCTCCCACGTTTCCGTACCCTCACCTGTGCCCTAAGCCTTGCCGTTCCCTAACCCTAACCCAAGCCGGAACGGAATCCCACCACCAGCCCTACACCTTACCCTATGCTGTAGCCTACACCTGTCCCGTACGCGGGTAATGACCTGTGCTTCAGCACGTAGCCTGACCCTCCCACGTTTCCGTTCCCTCACCTGTGCCCTAAGCCTTGCCGTTCCCTAACCCTAACCGTACCCCGCAATGAAAACCCACCAACAGCCCTACACGTTACCCTACACCGTAGCCTACTCCTGGCCCGTACGCTGGCACTGACCCATGCATCAGTACGTAGCCTGACCCTCCCACGTTTCCTTACCCTCACCTGTGCCCTAAGCCTTGACGTTCCCTAAACCTAACCCTAGCCAGGAACGGAAACCCACCACCATCCCTAGACATTACCCTACGCCGTAGCGTACTCCTGGCCTGTACGCTGGCACTGACACGTGCGTCATCACGTAGCCTGACACTCCCACGTTTCCGTACCCTTACCTGTGTCCTAAGCCTTGCCGTTCCCTCACCCTAACCCTAGCGAGGAACGGAAACCCACCACCAGCCCTAAAACTTACCCTATGCTGTAGCCTACACCTGGCCCGTACGCGGGCACTGACCCATGTGTCAGCACGTAGCCTGACCCTCCCACGTTTCCGTACCCTCACCTGTGCCCTAAGCCTTGCCGTTCTCTAACCCTAACCCTACCCCGGAACGGAAAGCCACCACCAGCCCTATAGCTTAGCCACAAGCCGTAGCCTACTCCTGACCCGTACGCTGGCACAGACCCGTGCGTCAGCACGTAGCCTGACCCTCCCTCGTTTCCGTACCCTCACCTGTGCCCTAAGCCTTGCCGTTCCCTAACCCTAACCCTAGCCCGAAATGGAAACCCACCACCAGCCGTACACCATACCCTACGCCGTAGCCTACTCCTGGCCCGTACGCTGGCACTGACACGTGCGTCAGCATGTAGCCTGACCCTCCCACGTTTCCGTACCCTCACCTGTGCCCTAAGCCTTGCCGTTCCCTAACCCTAACCCTAGCCCGGAATGGAAACCCACCACCAGGCCTACACGTTACCCGCAAGCCGTAGCCTACTCCTGGCCCGTATGCTGGCACTGACACGTGCGTCACCACGTAGCCTGACCCTCCCACGTTTCTGTAACCTCACCTGTGCCCTAAGCCTTGCCTTTCCCTAACCCTAACCCTAGTCCGGAACGGAAACCCACCACGAACCCTACAGCTTACCCTACGCCGTAGCCTACTCCTGGCCTGTACACTGGCACTGACCCGTGTGTCAGCACGTAGCCTGACCCTCCCACGTTTCCGTACCCTCACCTGTGCCCTAAGCCTTGATGTTCCCTAACCCTAACCCTAGCCCGGAACAGAAACCCACCACCAGCCGTAGACATTACCCTCCGGCGTAGCCTACTGCTGGCCCGTACGCTGGCACTGACACGTGCATCAGCACGTAGCCTGACCTTCCCACATTTCCGTACCCTCACTTGTGCCCTAAGCCTTGCCGTTCCCTTACCCTAACGCTAGTACGGAACGGAAAACCACCACCAGCCCTACACCTAACCTCCACGCCATAGCCTACTCATGGCCCATAGGCTGGCACTGACCCGTGCGTCAGCATGTAGCCTCACCCTCCCACGTTTCCGTACCCTCACCTGTGCCCTAAGCCTTGCCGTTCCCTAACCCTAACCCTAGCCCGGAAAGGAAACCCACCACCAGCCCTACACCTTACCCTATGGCGTAGCCTACTCCTGGCCTGTACGCTGGCACTGACCCGTGGGTCAGCACGTAGCCTGACCCTCCCACGTTTCCGTAACCCTCACCAGTGCCCTAAGCCTTGCCGTTCCGTAACCCTAACCCTAGCCCGGAACGGAAACGGACCACCAGCCCTATATCTTACCCCCAAGCCGTAGACTACTCCTGGCCCATACGCTGGCACTGACCCGTGGGTCATCAAGTAGCCTGACCCTCCCACGTTTCCGTACCCTCACCTGTGCCCTAAGCCTTGCCCTTCCCTAACCCTAACCCTAGTCCAGAACGGAAACCCACAACCTGCCCTACACCTTACCCAACGCCGTAGCCTACTCCTGGCCCGTACGCTGGCACTGACCCAGGCGTCAGCACGTAGCCTGATGCTCACACGTTTCCATACCCTCACCTGTGCCCTAAGACTTGCCGTTCCGTAACCCTAAGCCTAGTCCAGAACGGAAAACCAACACCCGTCCTACACCTTACCCTACGCCGTAGATTACTCCTGGCCCATATGGTGACACTGACCCGTGCGTTAGCACGTAGCCTGACCCTCCCAGGTTTCCGTACCCTCACCTGTGCCCTAAGGTTTGCCGTTCCTTAACCCTAACCCTAGCCCGGAACGGAAACCCACCACCAGCCCTAAACCTTTCCCTACGCCGTAGCCTACTCCTGGCCCGTACGCTGGCACTGACCCGTGCGTCAGCATGTAGACAAACACCCCCAAGTTTCCATACCCTCACCTGGGCCCTAAACCTTGCTGTTCCCTAACCCTAACCCTAGCCCGGAACGGAAACCCACCACCAGCCCTACAACTAACACCCAAGCCATAGACTAGTCCTGGCCCGTACGCTGGCACTGACCCATGCGGCAGCACGTAGCCTGACCCTCCCAAGTTTGCGTACCCTCACCTGTGCCCTAAGCCTTGCCGTTGCCTAACCCTAACCCTACCCCGAAACGGAAACCCACCACCAGCCCTACACATTACCCCCAAGCCGTAGCCTACTCCTGGTCCGTACACTGGCACTGACCCGTGCGTCAGCATGTAGCCTGACCCTCCCACCTTTCCGTACCCTCACCTGTGCCCTAAGCCTTGCCTTTCCCTAACCCTAACCCTAGCCCGGAACGGAAACCCACCACCAGCCCTAGACCATTCCCTACGCCGTAGCCTACTCCTGGCCTGTACGCTGGCACTGACCCATGCGTCAGCACGAAGCCTGACCCACCCACGTTTCCGTACACTCACCTGTGCCCTATGCCTTGCCGTTCCCTATCCCTAACCCTAGCACAGAACGGAAACCCACTTCCAGCCCTACACCTTACCCTATGCCGTAGCCTACACCTGGCCCGTACGTTGGCACTAACCCGTGCGTCAGCACGTAGCCTGACTGGCCCACGTTTCCGTACCCTCACCTGTGCCCTAAGCCTTGCCGTTCCCTTACCCTAACCCTAGCCCGGAACGGAAACCCACCACCAGCCCTAAACCTTACCCCCAACCTGTAGCCTACTCCTGGCCCGTATGCTGGCACTGACCCGTGCGTCAGCACGTAGCGTGACCCTCCCACGTTTCCGTACCCTCACCTGTGCCCTATGCCTTGCCGTTCCCTAACCCTAACCCTAGCACAGAATGGAAACCCACCTCCAGCCCTATACCTTACCCTATGCTGTAGCCTACTGCTGGCCCGTATGCTGGCACTGACCCATGCGTAAGCACGTAGCCTGACCCTCCCACGTTCCTGTACCCTCATCTGTGCCCTAAGCCTTGACGTTCCCTAACCCTAACCCTAGCCCAGAACGGAAACCCACCACCAGCCCTAGACATTACCCTATGGCGTAGACTACTCCTGGCCTGTACGCTGACACTGACACGTGCGTCAGCACGTAGCCTGACCCTCCCACGTTTCCGTACCCTCACCTGTGCCCTAAGCTTTGCCGTTCCCTAACCCTAACCCTAGACCGGAACGGAAACCCACCACCAGCCCTAAACCTTTCCCTACGCCGTAGCCTAATCCTGGCCCGTATGCTGGCACTGACCCATGCGTCAGCATGTAGACTGACCCACCCACGTTTCCATACCATCACCTGGGCCCTAAACCTTGCCGTTCCCTAACCCTAACCCTAGCCCTGCAGGGAAACCCACCACCAGCCCTAAACCTTACCCTACGCCGTAGCCTACTCCTGGCCCATACGCTGGCACTGACCCGTGCGTCAGCACGTAGCCTGACCCTAACACTTTTTTGTACCCTCACCTGTGCCCTAAGCCTTGCCGTTCCCTAATCCTAACCCTAGCCCGGAATGGAAAACCACCACCAACCCTAAAACTTACCCCCATGCCATAGCCTACTCCTGGCCCGTACACAGGCAGTGACCCGTGCGCCAGCACGTAGCCTAACCCTCCCACTTTTCCGTACCCTCAGCTAAGCCCTAAGCCTTGGCATTCCCTAACTCTAACCCAAGCCCGGAACGGAATCCCACCACCAGCCCTACAGCTTACCCCCAAGCCATAGACTATTCCTGGCCCGTACGCTGGCACTGACCCGTGCGTCAGCATGTAGCCTGACGCTCCCACGTTTCTGTACCCTCACCTGTGCCCTAAGCCTTGCCGTTCCCTAACCCTAACCCTAGCCCCGAACGGAAACCCACCACCAGCCCTACACCTAACCCCCAAGCCGTAGCCTACTACTAGCCGGTACGCTGGCACTGACCCGTGCATCAGCACATAGCCTGACCCTCCCACGTTTCTGTACCCTCACCTGTGCCCTAAGCCTTGCCGTTCCTTAACCCTAATCCTAGCCAGGAACGGAAACCCACCACCAGCCCTACAACTTACCCCCAAGCCGTAGGCTACTCCTGGACCTTACGCTGGCACTGACCAGTGCGTCAGCACGTAGCCTGACGATCCCAAGTTTGCGGACCCTCACCTGTGCCCTAAGCCTTGCCATTCCCTAACCCTAACCCTAGCCCGGAACGGAAACCCACCACCAGCCCTACAACTTTCCCTACGACGAAGCCTATTCCTGGCCCCTACGCAGGCACTGACCCTTTCATCAGCACGTAGCCTGACACTCCCACGTTTCCGTACCCTTACCTGTGCCCTAAGCCTTGCCGTTCCCTAACCCTAACCCTAGCCCGGAAGGGAAACCCACCAGCAGCCGTACAACTTACACCCAAGCCGTAGCCTACTCCTGGTCCATACGCTGGCACTGACCTGTGGGTCAGCACGTAGCGTGACTCTCCCACATTTCCGTACCCTCACCTGTGCCCTAAGCCTTGCTGTTCCCTAACACTAACCCTAGCCTGGAATGGAAACACACCACCAACCCTACACCTAACCACCAAGCCGTAGCCTAATCCTGGCCGGAACGCTGGCACTGACATGTGCCTCAGCAGGTAGCCTGACCCTCCCACGTTTCCGTAACCTCACCTGTGCCCTACGCTTTGCCATTCCCTAACCCTAACTGTAGCCCGAAAGGGAAACAGCCCTATACCTTACCCTACGCCGTAGCCTACTCCTGGCCGGTACGCTGGCACTGACACGTGCATCAGCATGTAGCCTGACCCTCCCACGTTTCCGTACCCTCACCTGTGCCCTAAGCCTTGCCGTGCCCTAACCCTAACCCAAGCCGGAACGGAATCCCACCACCAGCCCTACACCTTACCGTATGCCGTAGCCTATTCCTGGCCCGTACGCTGGCACTGACCCGTGAGTCAGCACGTAGCCTGACCCTCCCACGTTTCCGTACCCACACCTGTGCCCTAAGCCTTGCCGTTCCCTCACCCTAACCCTAGCCAGGAACGGAAAACCACCAGCAGCCCTACACCTTACCCTACGCCGTAGCCTACTCCTGGCCCGTACGCTGGCACTGACCCGTGCGTCAGCACGTAGCCTGACCCTCACACGTTTCCGTACCCTCACCTGTGCCCTAAGCATTGCCGTTCCCTAACACTAACCCTAGTCCGGAACGGAAACCCACCACCAGCCCTACAGCTTACCACTAAGCCATAGCCTACTCCTGGCTGGTACGCTGGCACTGACCCGTGCATCGACACATAGCTGACACTCCCACGTTTCTGTACCCTCACCTGTGCCCTAAGTCTTGCCGTTCCCTAACCCTAATCCTAGCCAGGAACGGAAACACACCACCAGCCCTACAACTAACCCCCAAGCCGTAGGCTACTCCTGGACATTACGCTGGCACTGACCTGTGCGTCAGCACGTAGCCTGACCCTCCCACGTTTGCGGACCCTCACCTGTGCCCTAAGCCTTGCCATTCCCTAACACTATCCCTAGCCCGGAACGGAAAGCCACCACCAGCCCTAAACCTTACCCACAAGCCATAGCCTACTCCTGGACCGTACGCTGGCACTGACCCTTGCGTCAGCACGTAGCCTGACCCTCCTACGTTTCCGTACCCTCACCTGTGCCCTAAGCCTTGCCGTTCCCTAAGCCTAACCCTAGCCAAGAACGGAAACCCACCAGAAGCCCTATACCTTACCATACGCCATAGCCTACTCCTGGCCCGTACGCTGGCACTGACCCATGCGTCAGCACGTAGCCTGACCCTCCCACGTTTCTGTACCCTCACCTGTGCCCTAAGCCTTGCTGTACCCTAACCCTAACCCTAGCCCTGAACGGAAACCCACCACCAGCCCTACACCTTACCCTACGCCGTAGCCTACTCCTGGCGCGTATGCTGGCACTGACCCATGTGTCAGCACGTAGCCAGACCCTCCCACGTTTCCGTACTCTCACCTGTGCCCTAAGCCTTGACGTTCCCTAACCCTAACCCTAGCCCGGAATGGAAACCCACCACCAGCCCTACACATTTCCCTACGACGTAGCCTACTCCTGGCCCGTACGCTGGCACTGACCCATGCATCAGCACGTAGCCTGAACCTCCAACTTTTCTGTACCCTCACCTGTGCCCTAAGCCTTGACGTTCCCTAACACTAACCCTAGCCCGGAACGGAAACCCATAACCAGCCCTACACCTTACCCTACGCCGTAGCCTACACCTGGCCCGTACGTTGCACTGACCCGTGCGTCAGCACGTAGCCTGACCTGCCCACGTTTCCGTACCCTCACATGTGCCCTAAGCCTTGCCGTTCCCTAACCCTAACCCTAGACTGGAACGGAAACCCACCACCAGCCCTAAACATTACCCACAAGCCGTAGCCTATACCTGGCCCGTATGCTGGCACTGACCCGTGCGTCAGCATGTAGCCTGACCCTCCCACGTTTACGTACACTCACTTGTGCCCTAAGCCTTGCCGTTCCCTAACCCTAACCCTAGCCCGGAATGGAAACCCACCACCAGCCCTATACCTTTCCCTACGCTGTAGCCTACTGCTGGCCCGTACGCTGGCACTGACCCATGCGTAAGCACGTAGCCTGACGCTCCCACGTTTCCGTTCCCTCACCTGTGCCCTAAGGCTTGACGTTCCCTAACCCTAACCCTAGCCCGGACCGGAAACCCACCACCAGCCCTAGACCTTACCCTACGGCGTAGCCTACTCCTGGCCTGTAAGCTGACACTGAAACGTGCGTCAGCACGTAGCCTGACCCTCCCAACTTTCCGTACCCTCACCTGTGCCCTAAGCTTTGCTGTTCCCTAACCCTAACCCTAGCCCGGAACGGAAACCCACCACCAGCCCTAAACCTTTCCCTACGCCGTAGCCTACTCCTGGCCCGTACGCTGGCACTGACCCTTGTGTCACCATGTAGCCTGAACTTCCCACGTTTCCGTACCCTCACCTGTGCCCTAAGCCTTGCCGTTCCCTAACCCTAACCCTAGCCCGGAACGGAAACCCAACACCAGCCCTACACCTAACCCCCAAGCCGTAGCCTACTCCTGGCCGGTACGCTGGCACTGACCCGTGCATCGACACATAGCCTGACCCTCCCCCGTTTCCGTACCCTCACCTGTGCCCTAAGCCTTGCCGTTCCCTAACCCTAACCCTAGCCATGAACGGAAACCCACCACCAGCCCTACACCTTACCCCCAAGCCTTAGGCTAATCCTGGACCTTACGCTGGCACTGACCCGTGCGTCAGCACGTAGCCTGACCCTCCCACGTTTGCGGACCCTCACCTGTGCCCTAAGCCTTGCCATTCCCTAACTGTAACCCTAGCCCGGAACGGAAACCCACCACCAGCCCTACACCTTTCCCTACGCCGTAGCCTATTCCTGGCCCATACCCAGGCACTGACCCTTTCATCAGCACGTAGCCTGACCCTCCCACGTTTCCGTACCCTCACCTGTGCCCTAAGCCTTGCCGTTCCCTAACCCTAACCCTAGCCCGGAACGGAAACCCAACACCAGCCCTACACCTTACCCCCAAGCCTTAGCCTACTCCTGGTCCATACGCTGGCACTGACCTGTGCGTCAGCACTTAGCCTGAACTTCTCACATTACCGTACCCTCACCTGTGCCCTAAGCCTTGCCGTTCCCTAACCCTAAACCTAGTATGGAATGGAAACACACCACAAGCCCTACACCTAACCCCCAAGCCATAGCCTAATCCTGGCCCGTACGCTGACACTGACCCGTGCGTCAGCACGTAGCCTGACCCTCCCACGTTTCTGTACCCTCACCTGTGCCCTAAGCATTGCTGTTCCCTAACACTAACCCTAGCCTTGAACGGAAACACACCACCAGCCCTACACCTAACCACCAAGCCGTAGCCTACTCCTGGCCGGTACGCTGGCACTGAACCGTGCGCCATCACGTAGCCTGACCCTCCCAAGTTTCTGTAAACTCACCTGTGCCCTAAGCTTTACCGTTCCCTAACCCTAACTGTAGCCCGGAACGGAAACCCACCACCAGCCCTACACTTTACCCTACGCCGTAGCCTACTCCTGGCCCGTACGCTGGCACTGACCCGTGAGTCCGCACGTAGCCTGACCCTCCCACGTTTCCGTATCCTCACCTGTGCACTAAGCCTTGCCGTTCCCTAACCCTAACCCTAGCCCGGAACGGAAACCCACCGCGAGCCCTAGACCTTACCCTACGCCGTAGCCTATTCCTGGCCTGTACGCTGGCACTGACCCATGCATCAGCAGGTAGCCTGACACTCCCACGTTTCCGTGCCCTCACTGTGCCCTCAGCCTTGCCGTTCCGTAACCCTAACCCTAGCCCGGAATGGAAACCCACCAGCTGCCCTACACCTTACCCTATGCCGTAGCCTACTCCTGGCCCGTACGCTGGCACTGACCCGTGCGTCAACACGTAGCCTGACCCTCCCACGTTTCCGTACCCTCACCTGTGCCCTAAGACTTGACGTTCCCTAACCCTAAACCTAGCCCGGAACAGAGAACCACCACCAGCCCTATACCTTACCACCACGCCGTAGCCTGCTTTTGGCCCATATGCTGGCACTGACCCGTGCGTCAGCACGTAGCCTGACCCTCCCACGATTCCGTAACCTCACCTGTGCCCTAAGCCTTGCCGTTCCCTAATCCTAACCATAGCCCGGAACGGGAACCCACCACCAGCCCTACACCTTACCCTATGCCGTAGCCAACACCTGGACCATACGCGGGCACTGACCTGTGCTTCAGCATGTAGCCTGACCCTCCCTTGTTACCGTACACTCACCTGTGCCCTAAGCCTTGCCGTTCCCTAACTCTAAACCTAGCCCGCAATGGAAACCCACCACCAGCCCTAATCCTAACCCATAAGCCGTAGCTTACTCCTGGCCCGTACGCTGGCACTGACCGTGCGTCAGCATGTAGCCTTACCCTCCCTCGTTTCCGTACCATCACCTGTGCCCTAAGCCTTGCCGTTCCCTAACCCAAACCCTAGCCTGGCATGGATACCTACCACCAGCCCTACACTTTACCCTACGCCGTAGCCTTCTCCTGGCCCGAACGCTGGCACTGACCCGTGCGTCAGCACGTAGCCTGAACCTCCCACGTTTCCGTACCCTCACCTGTGCCCTAGGCCTTGCCATTCCCTAACCCTAACCCTAGCCCGGAACTGAAACACACCACCAGCCCTAAACCTTACCCACAAGCCGTAGCCTACTCCTGGCCCGTACATTGGCAATGACCCGTGGGTCAGCACGTAGCCTGACCCTCCCACTATTCTGTACCCTTACCTGAGCCCTAAGACTTGCCGTTCCCTAACCCTAACCCTAGCCCGGAACGGAATCCCACCACCAGCCCTACACCTTACCATATGCCGTAGCATACTCCTGGCCGGTACGCTGCCACTAAGCCGTGCATCAGCACGTAGCCTGACCCTCCCACGTTTCCGTACCCTCAGCTGTGCCCTAAGCCTTGCCGTTCCCTAACCCGAACCCTAGCCCGGAACGGAAACCCACCACCTGCCCTACACCTTACCCCGAAGCCGTAGCCTACTCCTGGCCCGTACGCTGGCACTGACCCGTGCGTCAGCACGTAGCCTGACCCTCCCACGTTTCCGTACCCTCACCTGTGCCCTAAGCCTTTCTGTTCCCTAACACTAACCCTAGCCTGGAATGGAAACCCACCAACAGCACCACACCTAACCACCAAACCGTAGCCTACTCCTGGCCGGTATGCTGGCACTGACCCGTGCGTCATCACGTAGCCTAAACCTCCCATGTTTCCGTACCCTCACATGTGCCCTAAGCCTTGCCGTTCCCTAACCCTAACTGTAGCCCGGAAAGGAAACCCACCAACAGCCCTACAACTTACCCCCAAGCCGTAGCCTACTCCTGGTCCATACGCTGGCATTGACCCGTGCGTCAGAACGTATCCTGACCCTGCCACGTTGATGTACCATCACCTGTGCCCTAAACCTTGCCATTCCCTAACCCTAACCCTAGCCCGGAACGGAAACCCACCACAAGCCCTACACCTTACCCCCAAGCCATAGCCTACTCGTGGTCCATACGCAGGCACTGACCTGTGCGTCAGCATGTAGCCTGACCTTCCCACGTTACCGTAACGTCACCTGTGCCCTAAGCCTTGTCGTTCCCTAACACTAACCCTAGTACGGGACGGAAACACTCCACAAGCCCTACACCTAACCCACAAGCCATAGCGTATTCCTGGCCCGTACGCTGGCACTGACCCATGTGTCAGCACGTAGCCTGACCCTCACACGTTTCCGTACCCTCACCTATGCCCTAAGCCTTGCTGTTCCATAACACTAACCCTAGCCCGGAACGGAAAACCACCACCAGCCCTACACCTAACCCCCAAGCCGTAGCCTACTCCTGGCCGGTACGATGGCACTGAACCATGTGTCAGCACGTAGCCTGACCCTCCCACGTTTCCGTACCCTCACCTGGGCCCTAAGCCTTGCCGTTCCCTCACCCTAACCCTAGCCAGGAACGGAAAACCACCAGCAGCCCTACACCTTACCCTACGCCGTAGCCTACTCCTGGCCCGTACGCTCGCACTGACCCGTGCGTCAGCACGTAGCCTGACCCTCACACGTTTCCGTACCCTCACCTGTGCCCTAAGCGTTGCCGTTCCCTAACCCTAACCCTAGTCCGGAACGGAAACCCACCACCAGCCCTACAGCTTACCACCAAGCCATAGCCTACTCCTGGCCTGTACGCTGGAATTGATCCGTGTGTCAGCATGTAGCCTGAACCTCCCACGTTTCCGTACCCTCACCTGTGCCCTAAGCCTTGCCGTTCCCTAACCCTAAACCTAGCCCGGAACGGAAACCCACCAACAGCCCTACACCTAACCCCCAAGCCGTAGCCTACTCCTGGCTGGTACGCTGGCACTGACCCGTGCATCGACACATAGCTGACCCTCCCACGTTTCTGTACCCTCACCTGTGCCCTAAGCCTTGCCGTTCCCTAACCCTAATCCTAGCCAGGAACGGAAACACACCACCAGCCCTACAACTAACCCCCAAGCCGTAGGCTACTCCTGGACATTACGCTGGCACTGACCTGTGCGTCAGCACGTAGCCTGACCCTCCCACGTTTGCGGACCCTCACCTGTGCCCTAAGCCTTACCATTCCCTAACACTATCCCTAGCCCGGAACGGTAACCCAACACCAGCCCTACACCTTTCCCTACGCCGTAGCCTATACCTGGCCCGTACGCAGGCATTGATCCTTTCATCAGCACGTAGCCTGACCCTCCCATGTTTCCGTACCCTCACCTGTGCCCTAAGCCTTGCCGTTCCCTAACCCTAACCCCAGCCCGGAACGGAAACCCACCACCAGCCCTACAACTTACCCCCAAGCCGTAGCCTACTCCTGGTCCATACGCTGGCACTGACCTGTGCGTCAGCACGTAGCCTGAACTTCCCACATTACCGTAACCTCACCTGTGCCCTAAGCCTTGCCGTTCCCTAACCCTAACCCTAGTACGGAACGGAAACACACCACCAGCCCTACACCTAACCCCCAAGCCATAGCCTACTCCTGGCCCATACGCTGGCACTGACCCGTGCGTCAGCACGTAGCCTGACCCTCCCACATTTCCGTACCCTCACCTGTGACCTAAGCCTTGCTGTTCCCTAACACTAACCCTAGACTTGAATGGAAACACACCACCAACCCTACACCTAACCACCAAGCCGTAGCCTACTCCTGGCCGGTACGCTGGCACTGACACGTGCATCAGCATGTAGCCTGACTCTCCCACGTTTCCGTAACCTCACCTGTGCCCTACGCTTTGCCATTCCCTAACCCTAACTGTAGCCCGAAAGGGAAACAGCCCTACACCTTACCCTACGCCGTAGCCTACACCTGGCCGGTACGCTGGCACTGACACGTGCATCAGCATGTACCCTGACCCTCCCACGTTTCCGTACCCTCACCTGTGCCCTAAGCCTTGCCGTTCCCTAACCCTAACCCAAGCCGGAACGGAATCCCACCACCAGCCCTACACCTTACCCTATGCTGTAGCCTACACCTGTCCCGTACGCGGGTAATGACCTGTGCTTCAGCACGTAGCCTGACCCTCCCACGTTTCCGTTCCCTCACCTGTGCCCTAAGCCTTGCCGTTCCCTAACCCTAACCGTACCCCGCAATGAAAACCCACCAACAGCCCTACACGTTACCCTACACCGTAGCCTACTCCTGGCCCGTACGCTGGCACTGACCCATGCATCAGTACGTAGCCTGACCCTCCCACGTTTCCTTACCCTCACCTGTGCCCTAAGCCTTGACGTTCCCTAAACCTAACCCTAGCCAGGAACGGAAACCCACCACCATCCCTAGACATTACCCTACGCCGTAGCGTACTCCTGGCCTGTACGCTGGCACTGACACGTGCGTCATCACGTAGCCTGACACTCCCACGTTTCCGTACCCTTACCTGTGTCCTAAGCCTTGCCGTTCCCTCACCCTAACCCTAGCGAGGAACGGAAACCCACCACCAGCCCTAAAACTTACCCTATGCTGTAGCCTACACCTGGCCCGTACGCGGGCACTGACCCATGTGTCAGCACGTAGCCTGACCCTCCCACGTTTCCGTACCCTCACCTGTGCCCTAAGCCTTGCCGTTCTCTAACCCTAACCCTACCCCGGAACGGAAAGCCACCACCAGCCCTATAGCTTAGCCACAAGCCGTAGCCTACTCCTGACCCGTACGCTGGCACAGATTCGTGCGTCACCACGTAGCCTGACCCTCCCTCGTTTCCGTACCCTCACCTGTGCCCTAAGCCTTGCCGTTCCCTAACCCTAACCCTAGCCCGAAATGGAAACCCACCACCAGCCGTACACCATACCCTACGCCGTAGCCTACTCCTGGCCCGTACGCTGGCACTGACACGTGCGTCAGCATGTAGCCTGACCCTCCCACGTTTCCGTACCCTCACCTGTGCCCTAAGCCTTGCCGTTCCCTAACCCTAACCCTAGCCCGGAATGGAAACCCACCACCAGGCCTACACGTTACCCGCAAGCCGTAGCCTACTCCTGGCCCGTATGCTGGCACTGACACGTGCGTCACCACGTAGCCTGACCCTCCCACGTTTCTGTAACCTCACCTGTGCCCTAAGCCTTGCCTTTCCCTAACCCTAACCCTAGTCCGGAACGGAAACCCACCACGAACCCTACAGCTTACCCTACGCCGTAGCCTACTCCTGGCCTGTACACTGGCACTGACCCGTGTGTCAGCACGTAGCCTGACCCTCCCACGTTTCCGTACCCTCACCTGTGCCCTAAGCCTTGATGTTCCCTAACCCTAACCCTAGCCCGGAACAGAAACCCACCACCAGCCGTAGACATTACCCTCCGGCGTAGCCTACTGCTGGCCCGTACGCTGGCACTGACACGTGCATCAGCACGTAGCCTGACCTTCCCACATTTCCGTACCCTCACTTGTGCCCTAAGCCTTGCCGTTCCCTTACCCTAACGCTAGTACGGAACGGAAAACCACCACCAGCCCTACACCTAACCTCCACGCCATAGCCTACTCATGGCCCATAGGCTGGCACTGACCCGTGCGTCAGCATGTAGCCTCACCCTCCCAAGTTTCCGTACCCTCACCTGTGCCCTAAGCCTTGCCGTTCCCTAACCCTAACCCTAGCCCGGAAAGGAAACCCACCACCAGCCCTACACCTTACCCTACGGCGTAGCCTACTCCTGGCCTGTACGCTGGCACTGACCCGTGGGTCAGCACGTAGCCTGACCCTCCCACGTTTCCGTAACCCTCACCAGTGCCCTAAGCCTTGCCGTTCCGTAACCCTAACCCTAGCCCGGAACGGAAACGGACCACCAGCCCTATATCTTACCCCCAAGCCGTAGACTACTCCTGGCCCATACGCTGGCACTGACCCGTGGGTCATCAAGTAGCCTGACCCTCCCACGTTTCCGTACCCTCACCTGTGCCCTAAGCCTTGCCCTTCCCTAACCCTAACCCTAGCCCAGAACGGAAACCCACAACCTGCCCTACACCTTACCCAACGCCGTAGCCTACTCCTGGCCCGTACGCTGGCACTGACCCAGGCGTCAGCACGTAGCCTGATGCTCACACGTTTCCATACCCTCACCTGTGCCCTAAGACTTGCCGTTCCGTAACCCTAAGCCTAGTCCAGAACGGAAAACCAACACCCGTCCTACACCTTACCCTACGCCATAGATTACTCCTGGCCCATATGGTGACACTGACCCGTGCGTTAGCACGTAGCCTGACCCTCCCAGGTTTCCGTACCCTCACCTGTGCCCTAAGGTTTGCCGTTCCTTAACCCTAACCCTAGCCCGGAACGGAAACCCACCACCAGCCCTAAACCTTTCCCTACGCCGTAGCCTACTCCTGGCCCGTACGCTGGCACTGACCCGTGCGTCAGCATGTAGACAAACACCCCCAAGTTTCCATACCCTCACCTGGGCCCTAAACCTTGCTGTTCCCTAACCCTAACCCTAGCCCGGAACGGAAACCCACCACCAGCCCTACAACTAACACCCAAGCCATAGACTAGTCCTGGCCCGTATGCTGGCACTGACCCATGCGGTAGCACGTAGCCTGACCCTCCCAAGTTTCCGTACCCTCACCTGTGCCCTAAGCCTTGCCGTTGCCTAACCCTAACCCTACCCCGAAACGGAAACCCACCACCAGCCCTACACATTACCCCCAAGCCGTAGCCTACTCCTGGTCCGTACACTGGCACTGACCCGTGCGTCAGCATGTAGCCTGACCCTCCCACCTTTCCGTACCCTCACCTGTGCCCTAAGCCTTGCCTTTCCCTAACCCTAACCCTAGCCCGGAACGGAAACCCACCACCAGCCCTAGACCATTCCCTACGCCGTAGCCTACTCCTGGCCTGTACGCTGGCACTGACCCATGCGTCAGCACGAAGCCTGACCCACCCACGTTTCCGTACCCTCACCTGTGCCCTATGCCTTGCCGTTCCCTATCCCTAACCCTAGCACAGAACGGAAACCCACTTCCAGCCCTACACCTTACCCTATGCCGTAGCCTACACCTGGCCCGTACGTTGGCACTGACCCGTGCGTCAGCACGTAGCCTGACTGGCCCACGTTTCCGTACCCTCACCTGTGCCCTAAGCCTTGCCGTTCCCTTACCCTAACCCTAGCCCGGAACGGAAACCCACCACCAGCCCTAAACCTTACCCCCAACCTGTAGCCTACTCCTGGCCCGTATGCTGGCACTGACCCGTGCGTCAGCACGTAGCGTGACCCTCCCACGTTTCCGTACCCTCACCTGTGCCCTATGCCTTGCCGTTCCCTAACCCTAACCCTAGCACAGAATGGAAACCCACCTCCAGCCCTATACCTTACCCTATGCTGTAGCCTACTGCTGGCCCGTATGCTGGCACTGACCCATGCGTAAGCACGTAGCCTGACCCTCCCACGTTCCTGTACCCTCATCTGTGCCCTAAGCCTTGACGTTCCCTAACCCTAACCCTAGCCCGGAACGGAAACCCACCACCAGCCCTAGACATTACCCTATGGCGTAGACTACTCCTGGCCTGTACGCTGACACTGACACGTGCGTCAGCACGTAGCCTGACCCTCCCACGTTTCCGTACCCTCACCTGTGCCCTAAGCTTTGCCGTTCCCTAACCCTAACCCTAGACCGGAACGGAAACCCACCACCAGCCCTAAACCTTTCCCTACGCCGTAGCCTAATCCTGGCCCGTATGCTGGCACTGACCCATGCGTCAGCATGTAGACTGACCCACCCACGTTTCCATACCATCACCTGGGCCCTAAACCTTGCCGTTCCCTAACCCTAACCCTAGCCCTGCAGGGAAACCCACCACCAGCCCTAAACCTTACCCTACGCCGTAGCCTACTCCTGGCCCATACGCTGGCACTGACCCGTGCGTCAGCACGTAGCCTGACCCTAACACTTTTTTGTACCCTCACCTGTGCCCTAAGCCTTGCCGTTCCCTAATCCTAACCCTAGCCCGGAATGGAAAACCACCACCAACCCTAAAACTTACCCCCATGCCATAGCCTACTCCTGGCCCGTACACAGGCAGTGACCCGTGCGTCAGCACGTAGCCTAACCCTCCCACTTTTCCGTACCCTCAGCTAAGCCCTAAGCCTTGGCATTCCCTAACTCTAACCCAAGCCCGGAACGGAATCCCACCACCAGCCCTACAGCTTACCCCCAAGCCATAGACTATTCCTGGCCCGTACGCTGGCACTGACCCGTGCGTCAGCATGTAGCCTGACCCTCCCACGTTTACGTACACTCACTTGTGCCCTAAGCCTTGCCGTTCCCTAACCCTAACCCTAGCCCGGAATGGAAACCCACCACCAGCCCTATACCTTACCCTACGCTGTAGCCTACTGCTGGCCCGTACGCTGGCACTGACCCATGCGTAAGCACGTAGCCTGACGCTCCCACGTTTCCGTTCCCTCACCTGTGCCCTAAGGCTTGACGTTCCCTAACCCTAACCCTAGCCCGGACCGGAAACCCACCACCAGCCCTAGACCTTACCCTACGGCGTAGCCTACTCCTGGCCTGTAAGCTGACACTGAAACGTGCGTCAGCACGTAGCCTGACCCTCCCAACTTTCCGTACCCTCACCTGTGCCCTAAGCTTTGCTGTTCCCTAACCCTAACCCTAGCCCGGAACGGAAACCCACCACCAGCCCTAAACCTTTCCCTACGCCGTAGCCTACTCCTGGCCCGTACGCTGGCACTGACCCTTGTGTCACCATGTAGCCTGAACTTCCCACGTTTCCGTACCCTCACCTGTGCCCTAAGCCTTGCCGTTCCCTAACCCTAACCCTAGCCCGGAACGGAAACCCAACACCAGCCCTACACCTAACCCCCAAGCCGTAGCCTACTCCTGGCCGGTACGCTGGCACTGACCCGTGCATCGACACATAGCCTGACCCTCCCCCTTTTCCGTACCCTCACCTGTGCCCTAAGCCTTGCCGTTCCCTAACCCTAACCCTAGCCATGAACGGAAACCCACCACCAGCCCTACACCTTACCCCCAAGCCTTAGGCTACTCCTGGACCTTACGCTGGCACTGACCCGTGCGTCAGCACGTAGCCTGACCCTCCCACGTTTGCGGACCCTCACCTGTGCCCTAAGCCTTGCCATTCCCTAACTGTAACCCTAGCCCGGAACGGAAACCCACCACCAGCCCTACACCTTTCCCTACGCCGTAGCCTATTCCTGGCCCATACGCAGGCACTGACCCTTTCATCAGCACGTAGCCTGACCCTCCCACGTTTCCGTACCCTCACCTGTGCCCTAAGCCTTGCCGTTCCCTAACCCTAACCCTAGCCCGGAACGGAAACCCAACACCAGCCCTACACCTTACCCCCAAGCCTTAGCCTACTCCTGGTCCATACGCTGGCACTGACCTGTGCGTCAGCACTTAGCCTGAACTTCTCACATTACCGTACCCTCACCTGTGCCCTAAGCCTTGCCGTTCCCTAACCCTAAACCTAGTATGGAATGGAAACACACCACAAGCCCTACACCTAACCCCCAAGCCATAGCCTAATCCTGGCCCGTACGCTGACACTGACCCGTGCGTCAGCACGTAGCCTGACCCTCCCAAGTTTCTGTACCCTCACCTGTGCCCTAAGCATTGCTGTTCCCTAACACTAACCCTAGCCTTGAACGGAAACACACCACTAGCCCTACACCTAACCACCAAGCCGTAGCCTACTCCTGGCCGGTACGCTGGCACTGAACCGTGCGCCATCACGTAGCCTGACCCTCCCAAGTTTCTGTAAACTCACCTGTGCCCTAAGCTTTACCGTTCCCTAACCCTAACTGTAGCCCGGAACGGAAACCCACCACCAGCCCTACACTTTACCCTACGCCGTAGCCTACTCTTGGCCCGTACGCTGGCACTGACCCGTGCGTCCGCACGTAGCCTGACCCTCCCACGTTTCTGTATCCTCACCTGTGCACTAAGCCTTGCCGTTCCCAAACCCTAACCCTAGCCCGGAACGGAAACCCACCGCGAGCCTTAGACCTTACCCTACGCCGTAGCCTATTCCTGGCCTGTACGCTGGCAGTGACACATGCATCAGCAGGTAGCCTGACACTCCCACGTTTCCGTGCCCTCACTGTGCCCTAAGCCTTGCCGTTCCGTAACCCTAACCCTAGCCCGGAATGGAAACCCACCAGCTGCCCTACACCT
Source organism: Mesoplodon mirus (assembly GCF_964341445.2). NCBI lineage: Eukaryota > Metazoa > Chordata > Mammalia > Artiodactyla > Ziphiidae > Mesoplodon > Mesoplodon mirus. The sequence continues at coordinate 97,077 of NW_028295625.1, read as the reverse complement.
TACCCTATGCCGTAGCCTACTCCTGGCCCGTACGCTGGCACTGACCCGTGCGTCAACACGTAGCCTGACCCTCCCACGTTTCCGTACCCTCACATGTGCCCTAAGACTTGACGTTCCCTAACCCTAAACCTAGCCCGGAACAGAGAACCACCACCAGCCCTATACCTTACCACCACGCCGTAGCCTGCTTCTGGCCCATATGCTGGCACTGACCCGTGCGTCAGCACGTAGCCTGACCCTCCCACGATTCCGTAACCTCACCTGTGCCCTAAGCCTTGCCGTTCCCTAATCCTAACCATAGCCCGGAACGGGAACCCACCACCAGCCCTACACCTTACCCTATGCCGTAGCCAACACCTGGACCGTACGCGGGCACTGACCTGTGCTTCAGCATGTAGCCTGACCCTCCCTTGTTACCGTACACTCACCTGTGCCCTAAGACTTGCCGTTCCCTAACTCTAAACCTAGCCCGCAACGGAAACCCACCACCAGCCCTAATCCTAACCCATAAGCCGTAGCTTACTCCTGGCCCGTACGCTGGCACTGACCGTGCGTCAGCATGTAGCCTTACCCTCCCTCGTTTCCGTACCATCACCTGTGCCCTAAGCCTTGCCGTTCCCTAACCCAAACCCTAGCCTGGCATGGATACCTACCACCAGGCCTACACTTTACCCTACGCCGTAGCCTTCTCCTGGCCCGAACGCTGGCACTGACCCGTGCGTCAGCACGTAGCCTGAACCTCCCACGTTTCCGTACCCTCACCTGTGCCCTAGGCCTTGCCATTCCCTAACCCTAACCCTAGCCCGGAACTGAAACACACCACCAGCCCTAAACCTTACCCACAAGCCGTAGCCTACTCCTGGCCCGTACATTGGCAATGACCCGTGGGTCAGCACGTAGCCTGACCCTCCCACTATTCTGTACCCTTACCTGAGCCCTAAGACTTGCCGTTCCCTAACCCTAACCCTAGCCCGGAACGGAATCCCACCAACAGCCCTACACCTTACCATATGCCGTAGCATACTCCTGGCCGGTACGCTGCCACTAAGCCGTGCATCAGCACGTAGCCTGACCCTCCCACGTTTCCGTACCCTCAGCTGTGCCCTAAGCCTTGCCGTTCCCTAACCCGAACCCTAGCCCGGAACGGAAACCCACCACCTGCCCTACACCTTACCCCGAAGCCGTAGCCTACTCCTGGCCCGTACGCAGGCACTGACCCGTGCATCAGCACGTAGCCTGACCCTCCCACGTTTCCGTACCCTCAACTGTGCCCTAAGCCTTTCTGTTCCCTAACACTAACCGTAGCCTGGAATGGAAACCCACCAACAGCACCACACCTAACCACCAAACCGTAGCCTACTGCTGGCCGGTATGCTGGCACTGACCCGTGCGTCATCACGTAGCCTAAACCTCCCATGTTTCCGTACCCTCACATGTGCCCTAAGCCTTGCCGTTCCCTAACCCTAACTGTAGCCCGGAAAGGAAACCCACCAACAGCCCTACAACTTACCCCCAAGCCGTAGCCTACTCCTTGTCCATACGCTGGCACTGACCTGTGCGTCAGCATGTAGCCTGACCTTCCCACGTTACCGTAACGTCACCTGTGCCCTAAGCCTTGCCGTTCCCTAACACTAACCCTAGTACGGGACGGAAACACTCCACAAGCCCTACACCTAACCCACAAGCCATAGCCTATTCCTGGCCCGGACGCTGGCACTGACCCATGTGTCAGCACGTAGCCTGACCCTCACACGTTTCCGTACCCTCACCTATGCCATAAGCCTTGCTGTTCCCTAACACTAACCCTAGCCCGGAACGGAAAACCACCACCAGCCCTACACCTAACCCCCAAGCCGTAGCCTACTCCTGGCCGGTACGATGGCACTGAACCATGTGTCAGCACGTAGCCTGACCCTCCCACGTTTCCGTACCCTCACCTGGGCCCTAAGCCTTGCCATTCCCTAACCCTAACCCTAGCCCGGAACGGAAACCCACCACCAGCCCTAGACTTTACCCTACGCCGTAGCCTACTCCTGGACTGTACGCTGGCACTGACACATGCGTCAGCACGTAGCCTGATGCTCCAACGTTTCCGTACCCTCACCTGTGCCCTAAGCCTTGCCGTTCCCTAACCCTAACCCTAGCCCGGAACGGAAACCCACCACCAGCCCTACACCTTACCGTACGCCGTAGCCTACTCCTGGACCGTACGTGGACACAGACCCGTGCGTCAGCACGTAGCCTGACCCACCCACGTTTCCGTACCCTCACCTGTGCCCTAAGCCTTGCCGTTCCCTAACCCTAACCCTAGCCCGGAACGGAAAACCACCACCAGCCCTAAACCATTCCCTAAGCCGTAGCCTACTCCTGGCACGTACCCTGGCACTGACCCATGCGTCAGCATGGAGTCTGACCCCCACACGTTTCCATACCCTCACCTGGGCCCTAAGCCTTGCCATTCCCTAACCCTAACCCTAGCCCGGAACGGAAACCCACCACAAGCCCTACACCTTACCCTATGCCGTAGCCGACTCCTGGCCCGAACGCTGGCACTGACCCGTGCGACAGCACGTAGACTGACCTTCCCACATTTCCGTACCTTCACCTGTGCCCTAAGCCTTGCCATTCCCTAACCCTAACCCTAGCCCGGAACGGAAACCCACCACCAGCACTACACCTAACCTTCAAGCCACAGCCTACTTATGGCCCGTACGCTGGCACTGACACGTGCGTCAGCACGTAGCCTGACCCTCCCACGTTTCCGTACCATCACATTTGCCCTAAGACTTGCCGTTCCCTAACCCTAACCCTAGCCCCGTACGGAAACACACCAGCAGCCCTACACCTAACCCCCAAGCCATAGCCTACTCCTGCCCGGTACGCTTGCACTGACCCATGCGTCAGCACGTAGCCTGACCCTCCCACGTTTCTGTATCGTCACCTGTGCCCTAAGCCTTGCCGTTCCCTAACCCTATCCCTAGCCCTGAACGGAAAACCACCACCAGCCCTACACTTTACCCTACGCCGTAGCCTACTCCTGGACCGTACGCTGGCACTGACCCGTGCGTCAGCAAGTAGCCTGACCCTCCCACGTTTCCGTACCCTCACCTGTGCCCTAAGACTTGCCGTTCCCTAACCCTAACTCTAGCCCGGAACGGAAACCCACCACCAGCCCTACACCTTACCCCCAATCCGTAGCCTACTCCTGGCCCGTATGCTGGCCCTGACACATGCGTCAGCACGTAGCCTGACACTCCCACATTTCCGTACCCTCACCTGTGCCCTAAGCCTTGCCGTTCCCTAAGCCTAACCCTAGCCCAGAACGGAAACCCACCACCAGCCCTACACCTTACCCTATGCTGTAGCCTACACCTGTCCCGTACGCGGGTAATGACCTGTGCTTCAGCACGTAGACTGACCCTCCCATGTTACCGTACCCTCACCTGTGCCCTAAGCCTTGCCGTTTCCTAACCCTAACCCTAGCCCGGAACGGAAACCCACCACAAGCCCTAAAACTTACCCACAAGCCGTAGCCTACTCCTGGCCCGTAGGCTGGCACTGACCCGTGCGTCAGCACGTAGCCTCACCCTCCCACGTTTCCGTACCCTCACCTGTGCCCTATGCCTTGCCGTTCCCTAACCCTAACCCTAGCACAGAACGGAAACCCACCTCCAGCCCTACACTTTACCCTATGCCGTAGCCTACACCTGGCCCGTTCGTGGGCACTGACCCGTGCGTCAGCACGTAGCCTGACCCTCCCACGTTTCCGTACCCTCACCTGTGCCCTAAGCCTTGCCGTTCCCTAACCCTTTCCATAGTATGGAACGGAATCCCACCACCAGCCCTACACCTAATGCCCAAGCCATAGCCTACTCCTGGCCCGTACGCTGGCACTGACCCGTGCGTCAACACGTGGCCTGACCCTCCCACGTTTCCGTACCCTCACCTGTGCCCTAAGCCTTGCCGTTCCCTAAGCCTAACCCTAGCCAGGAACGGAAACCCACCAGAAGCCCTATACCTTACCATACGCCATAGCCTACCCCTGGCCCGTACGCTGGCACTGACCCGTGAGTCAGCACGTAGCCTGACCCTCCCACGTTTCCGTACCCTCACCTGTGCCCTAAGCCTTGCCGTTCCCTCACCCTAACCCTAGCCAGGAACGGAAACCCACCAGCAGCCCTACACATTACCCTACGCCATATCCTACTCCTGGCCCGTACGCTGGCACTGACCCGTGAGTCAGCACGTAGCCTGACCCTCCCACATTTCCGTACCCTCACCTGTGCCCTAAGCCTTGCTGTTCCCTAACACTAACCCTAGCCTGGAACGGAAACCCACCACCAGCCCTACACCTAACCATCAAGCTATAGCGTAATCCTGGCCGGTACGTTGGCACTGACCCGTGCGTCATCACGTAGCCTGACCCTCCCACGTTTCCGTACCGTCACCTGTGCCCTAAGCCTTGCCGTTCCATATCCCTAACCCTAGCCCAGAACGGAAACCCACTACCAGCCCTACACCTTACCCTATGCCGTAGCCTACTCCTGGTGCGTATGCTGGCACTGACCCGTGCGTCAGCACGTAGCCAGACCCTCCCACTTTTCCGTACTCTCACCTGTGACCTAAGCCTTGACGTTCCCTAACCCTAACCCGAGCCCGGAATAGAAACCCACCACCAGCCCTACACATTTCCCTACGACGTAGCCTACTCCTGGCCCGTACGCTGGCACTGACCCATGCATCAGCACGTAGCCTGAACCTCCAACTTCTCTGTACCCTCACCTGTGCCCTAAGCCTTGACGTTCCCTAACACTAACCCCAGCCCGGAACGGAAACCCACCACCAGCCCTACAACTAACCCCCAAGCCGTAGCCTACTCCTGGTCCATACGCTGGCACTGACCTGTGCGTCAGCACGTAGCCTGAACTTCCCACATTACCGTAACCTCACCTGTGCCCTAAGCCTTGCCGTTCCCTAACGCTAACCCTAGTACGGAACGGAAACACACCACCAGCCCTACACCTAACCCCCAAGCCATAGCCTACTCCTGGCCCATACGCTGGCACTGACCCGTGCGTCAGCACGTAGCCTGACCCTCCCACATTTCCGTACCCTCACCTGTGACCTAAGCCTTGCTGTTCCCTAACACTAACCCTAGACTTGAATGGAAACACACCACCAACCCTACACCTAACCACCAAGCCGTAGCCTACTCCTGGCCGGTACGCTGGCACTGACACGTGCATCAGCATGTAGCCTGACACTGCCACGTTTCCGTAACCTCACCTGTGCCCTACGCTTTGCCATTCCCTAACCCTAACTGTAGCCCAAAAGGGAAACAGCCCTACACCTTACCCTACGCCGTAGCCTACTCCTGGCCGGTACGCTGGCACTGACACGTGCATCAGCATGTACCCTGACCCTCCCACGTTTCCGTACCCTCACCTGTGCCCTAAGCCTTGCCGTTCCCTAACCTTAACCCAAGCCGGAACGGAATCCCACCAGCAGCCCTACACCTTACCCTATGCTGTAGCCTACACCTGTCCCGTACGCGGGTAATGACCTGTGCTTCAGCACGTAGCCTGACCCTCCCATGTTACCGTACCCTCACCTGTGCCCTAAGCCTTGCCGTTCCCTAACCCTAACCCTAGCCCAAAATGGAAACCCACCACCAGCCGTACACCATACCCTACGCCGAAGCCTACTCCTGGCCTGTACGCTGGCACTGACACGTGCGTCAGCATGTAGCCTGACCCTCCCACGTTTCCGTACCCTCACCTGTGCCCTAAGCCTTGCCATTCCCTAACCCTAACTGTAGCTCGAAAGGGAAACAGCCCTATACCGTACCCTACGCCGTAGCCTACTCCTGGCCGGTACGCTGGCACTGACACGTGCATCAGCATGTAGCCTGACCCTCCCACGTTTCCGTACCCTCACCTGTGCCCTAAGCCTTGCCGTTCCCTAACCCTAACCCAAGCCGGAACGGAATCACACCACCAGCCCTACACCTTACCGTATGCCGTAGCCTATTCCTGGCCCGTATGCTGGCACTGACACGTGCGTCAGCATGTAGCCTGACCCTCACACGTTTCCGTACCCTCACCTGTGCCCTAAGCCTTGCCGTTCCCTAACCCTAACACTAGCCCGGAACGGAAACCCACCACAAGCCCTACACCTTACCATATGCCATAGCCTACTCCTGGCCCATACGCTGGCACTGACCCGTGAGTCAGCACGTAGCCTGACCCTCCCACGTTTCCGTACCCACACCTGTGCCCTAAGCCTTGCCGTTCCCTCACCCTAACCCTAGCCAGGAACGGAAAACCACCAGCAGCCCTACACATTACCCTACGCCGTAGCCTACTCCTGGCCCGTACGCTGGCACTGACCCGTGCGTCAGCACGTAGCCTCACCCTCACACGTTTCCGTACCCTCACCTGTGCCCTAAGCGTTGCCGTTCCCTAACCCTAACCCTAGTCCGGAACGGAAACCCACCACCAGCCCTACACCTTACCACCTAGCCATAGCCTACTCCTGGCCCATACGCTGGAACTGATCCGTGTGTCAGCATGTAGCCTGAACCTCCCACGTTTCCGTACCCTCACCTGTGCCCTAAGCCTTGCCGTTCCCTAACCCTAAACCTAGCCCGGAACGGAAACCCACCAACAGCCCTACACCTAACCCCCAAGCCGTAGCCTACTCCTGGCTGGTACGCTGGCACTGACCCGTGCATCGACACATAGCTGACCCTCCCACGTTTCTGTACCCTCACCTGTGCCCTAAGCCTTGCCGTTCCCTAACCCTAATCCTAGCCAGGAACGGAAACACACCACCAGCCCTACAACTAACCCCCAAGCCGTAGGCTACTCCTGGACATTACGCTGGCACTGACCTGTGCGTCAGCACGTAGCCTGACCCTCCCACGTTTGCGGACCCTCACCTGTGCCCTAAGCCTTGCCATTCCCTAACACTATCCCTAGCCCGGAACGGTAACCCAACACCAGCCCTACACCTTTCCCTACGCCGTAGCCTATACCTGGCCCGTACGCAGGCATTGATCCTTTCATCAGCACGTAGCCTGACCCTCCCATGTTTCCGTACCCTCACCTGTGCCCTAAGCCTTGCCGTTCCCTAACCCTAACCCCAGCCCGGAACGGAAACCCACCACCAGCCCTACAACTTACCCCCAAGCCGTAGCCTACTCCTGGTCCATACGCTGGCACTGACCTGTGCGTCAGCACGTAGCCTGAACTTCCCACATTACCGTAACCTCACCTGTGCCCTAAGCCTTGCCGTTCCCTAACCCTAACCCTAGTACGGAACGGAAACACACCACCAGCCCTACACCTAACCCCCAAGCCATAGCCTACTCCTGGCCCATACGCTGGCACTGACCCGTGCGTCAGCACGTAGCCTGACCCTCCCACATTTCCGTAACCTCACCTGTGACCTAAGCCTTGCTGTTCCCTAACACTAACCCTAGACTTGAATGGAAACACACCACCAACCCTACACCTAACCACCAAGCCGTAGCCTACTCCTGGCCGGTACGCTGGCACTGACACGTGCATCAGCATGTAGCCTGACCCTCCCACGTTTCCGTAACCTCACCTGTGCCCTACGCTTTGCCATTCCCTAACCCTAACTGTAGCCCAAAAGGGAAACAGCCCTACACTTTACCCTATGCCGTAGCCTACTCCTGGCCGGTACGCTGGCACTGACACGTGCATCAGCATGTACCCTGACCCTCCCACGTTTCCGTACCCTCACCTGTGCCCTAAGCCTTGTCGTTCCCTAACCCTAACCCTAGCCCGGCACGGAATCGCACCACCAGCTCTTCAGCTTATCGTATGCCGTAGCCTAGTCCTGGCCCATACGCTGGCACTGACCCGTGTGTCAGCATGTAGCCTGACCCTCCCACGTTTCCGTAACCTCACCTGTGCCCTAAGCATTGCCGTTCCCTAACCCTAACCCTAGCCCGGAACAGAAACCCACCACCAGCCCTACACCTTACCCCAAGCCGTAGCCTATTCCTGGCCCGTACGCAGGCACTGACCCTTTCATCAGCACGTAGCCTGACCCTCCCACGTTTCCGTACCCTCATCGGTGCCCTAAGCCTTGCCGTTCCCTAACCCTAACCCTAGCCCAGAACGGAAACCCACCACCAGCCCTACACCATAACCTACGCCGTAGCCTACTCCTGGCCTGTACGTTGGCACTGACCCTTGCGTCAGCATGTAGCCTGACCCTCCCACGTTTCCGTACCCTCACCTGTGCCCTAAACCTAGCCGTTCTGTAACCCTAACCCTAGCCCGGAACGGAAACCCACCACCAGCCCTACACCTTACCCCCAAGCCGTAGCCTACTCCTGGCCCATTCGGTGGCAGTAACCCTAGCATCAGCAAGTAGCCTGACCCTCCCACGTTTCTGTACCCTCACACGTGCCCTAAGCCTTGCCGTTCTGTAACCCTAACGCTAGACCGGAACGGAAACCCACCACCAGCCCTACACCTTTCCCTACGCCGTAGCCTATTCCTGGCTCGTACGCAGGCACTGACACTTTCATCAGCACTTAGCCTGAACCTCCCAGGTTTCTGTACCCTCACCTGTGCCCTAAGCCTTGCCGTTCACTAACCCTAACCCTAGCCCGGAACGGAAACCCACCACCAGCCCTACAACTTACCCCCAAGCCGTAGCCTACTCCTGTCCGGTACGCTGGCACTGACACGTGCGTCAGCATGTAGCCTGACCCTCACACGTTTCCGTACCCTCACCTGTGCCCTAAGCCTTGCCGTTTCCTAACCCTAACCCTAGACCGGAACAGAAACCCACCACCAGCACTACACTCTACCCTACGCCATAGCCTATTCCTGGCCCGTACACTGGCACTGAGCCGTGCGTCAGCACGTAGCCTGACCCTCCCACGTTTCCGTACCCTCACCTGTGCCCTAAGCCTTGAGGTTCCCTAACCCTAACTCTAGCCCGGAACAGAAAACCACCAACAGCCCTACAACTTACGACCACGCCGTAGCCTACTCCTGGCCCATATGCTGGCACTGACACGTGCGTCAGCACATAGCCTGTCCCTCCCACGTTTCCGTAACCTCACCTGTGCCCTAAGCCTTGCTGTTTCCTAACCTTAACCCTAGCCCGGAACGGAAACCCACCACCAGCCCTACACCTTACACTATGCCGTAGCCTACACCTGGCCCATACGCGGGCACTGACCTGTGCTTCAGCACGTAGCCTGACCCTCCCATGTTACTGTACTCTCACCTGGGCCCTAAGCCTTGCCGTTCCCTAACCCTAACCCGAGCCTGGCATGGAATCCCACCCCCAGCCCTACACCTTATCGTATGCCGTAGCCTAGTCCTGGCCCGTACGCTGGCACTGACCCGTGCATCAACATATAGCCTGACCCTCCCACGTTTCCGTACCCTCACCTGTGCCCTAAGCCTTGCCGTTCCCTATCCCTAACCCTAGCCCGGAACGGAAACCCACCACAATCCCTACACCTTACCATACGCCGTAGCCTACTCCTGGCCCGTACGCTGGCACTGACCCATGAGTCAGCACGTAGACTGACCCTCCCACATTTCCGTACCCTCACCTGTGCCCTAAGCCTTGCCGTTCCCTCACCCTAACCCTAGCCAAGAACGGAAACCCACCAGCAGCCCTAAACCTTACCCTACACCATAGCCTACTCCTGGCCCGTACGGTGGCACTGAGCAGTGCGTCAGCACGTAGCCTGACCCTCACACGTTTCCGTACCCTCACCTGTGCCCTAAGCCTTGTCGTTCCCTAACCCTAACCCTAGTCCGGAACGGAAGCGCACCACCAGCCCTACAGCTTACCCCCGATCCATAGCCGATTCCTGGCCCGTACGCTGGCACTGACCCGTGCTTCAGCATGTAGCCTGACTCTCCCACGTTTCCGTACCCTCACCTGTGCCCTAAGCCTTGCCATTCCCTAACCCTAACCCTAGCCCGGAACGGAAACCCACCACCAGCCCTACACCTAACCCCCAAGCCATAGCCTACTCCTGGCTGGTACGCTGGCACAGACCCATTTATCAGCACGTAGCCTGACCCTCCCACATTTCCGTACCCTCACCTGTGCCCTAAGACTTGCCGTTCCCTATCCCTAACCCTAGCCCAGAACGGAAACCCACCACCAGCCCTAAAACTTACCCCAAAGCCGTAGCCTATTCCTTGACCTTATGCTGGCACTGACCCGTGCGTCAGCACATAGCCTGACCCTCCCACGTTTGCGGACCCTCACCTGTGCCCTAAGCCTTGCCATTCCCCAACCCTAACCCTAGACCGGAACGGAAACCCACCACCAGCCCTACACCTTTCCCTACGCCGTAGCCTATTCCTGGCCCGTACGCAGGCACTGACACTTTCATCAGCACGTAGCCTGACCCTCCCACGTTTCCGTACCCTCACCTGTGCCCTAAGCCTTGCCGTTCCCTAACCCTAACCCTAGCCCGGAACGGAAACCCACCACCAGCCCTAAACCTTACCCCCAAGCCGTAGCCTACTCCTGGTCCATACGCTGGCACTGACCTGTGCGTCAGCACGTAGCCTGAACTTCCCACATTACCGTACCCTCACCTGTGCCCTAAGCCTTGCCGTTCCCTAACCCTAACCCTAGTACGGAACGGAAACACACCACAAGCCCTACACCTAACCCCCAAGCCGTAGCCTACTCCTGGCCGGTACGCTGGCACTGACCCGGCAGTCAGCACGTAGCCTGACCCTCCCACGTTTCTGTACCCTTACCTGTGCCCTAAGACTTGCTGTTCCCTAACACTAAACCTAGCCTGGAACAGAAACACACCATCAGCCCTACACCTAACCACCAAGCCGTAGCCTACTCCTGGCCGGTACGCTGGCACTGACCCGTGCGTCAGCACGTAGCCTGACCCTCCCACGTTTCCGTACCCTCACCTGTGCCCTAAGCCTTGCCGTTCCCTAACCCTAACCCTAGCCCCGAACGGAAACCCACCACTAGCCCTAAACCTTTCCCTACGCCGTAGCCTACACCTGGCCCGTACGCTGGCACTGACCCATGCGTCAGCACGTTGTCTGACCCTCCCACGTTTCCGTACCCTCACCTGGGCCCTAAGCCTTGCCGTTTCCTAACCCTAACCCTAGCCCATGAACGGAAACCCACCACAAGCCCTACACCTTACCCTACACAGTAGCATACTCCTGGCCCGTACGCTGGCACTGACCCGTGCGTCAGCACGTAGCCTAACCCTCTCACGTTTCCGAACCCTCACCTGTGCTGTAAGCCTTGCCGTTCCCTAACCCTAACCCTAGCCCTGAACGGAAACCCACCACCCGCCCTACACCTTACCCCCAAGCCGTAGCCTACTCCTGGCCGGTACGCTGGCACTGACCCGTGCGTCATCATGTAGCCTGACCCTCCCACGTTTCCGTACCGTCACCTGTGCCCTAAGCTTGGCCGTTCCCTAACCCTAACTGTAGCCCGGAACAGAAACCCACCACCATCCCTACAACTTACCCCCAAGCCTTAGCCTACTCCTGGTCCATACGCTGGCAGTGACCCGTGCTTCAGAACGTATCCTGACCCTGCCACGTTGCCGTACCCTCACATGTGCCCTAAACCTTGCCGTTCCCTAACCCTAACCCTAGCCCAGAACGGAAAACCACCACAAGCCCTACACCTTACCCCCAAGCCGTAGCCTACTCGTGGTCCATACGCTGGCACTGACCTGTGCGTCAGCATGTAGCCTGAACTTCCCACGTTACCGTAACGTCACCTGTGCCCTAAGCCTTCCTGTTCCCTAACACTAACCCTAGTACGGAACGGAAACCCACCACCAGCCCTACACCTAACCCCCAAGCCGTAGCCTACTCCTGGCCGGTTCGTTGGCACTGACCCGTGCGTCAGCACGTAGACTGACCCTCCCACTTTTCCGTACCCTCACCTGGGCCCTAAGCCTTGCCTTTCCCTAACCCTAACCCTAGCCCGGAACGGAAACACACTACCAGCCCTACACCCTGCCCTACGCCGTAGCCTACTCCTGGCACGTACGCTGGCACTGACACATGCGTCAGCACGTAGCCTGACCCTCACACGTTTCCGTACCCTCACCTGTGCCCTAAGCGTTGCCGTTCCCTAACCCTAACCCTAGTCCGGAAAGGAAACACACCACCAGCCCTACAGCTTACCCCCAAGCCATAGCCAATTCCTGGCCCGTACGCTGGCACTGACCCGTGCGTCAGCATGTAGCCTGACACTCCAACGTTTCCGTACCCTCACATGTGCCCTAAGCCTTGCCGTTTCCTAAACCTAACCCTAGCCCAGAACGGAAACCCACCACCAGCCCTACAACTAACCCCCAAGCCGTAGCTTACTCCTGGCCAGTACGCTGGCACTGACCCGTGCATCATCACGTAGCCTGACCCTCCCACGTTTCCGTACCCTCACCTGTGCCCTAAGCCTTGCCGTTCCCTAACCCTAACCCTAGCCCGGAACGGAAACCCACCACCAGCCCTACACCTTACCCCCAAGCCGTAGCCTACTCCTGGCCCGTACGCTGGCACAGACCCGTGCGTCAGCATGAAGCCTGACCCTCCCACGTTTCCGTACCCTCACCTGTGCCCTAAGCCTTGACGTTCCCTTACCCTAACCCTAGCCCGGAACGCAAACCCACCACCAGCCCTACACCATTCCCTATGCCGTAGCTTACTCCTGGCCCATACGCTGGCACTGAACCGTGCGTCATCACGTAGCCTGACCCTCCCGCTTTTCCGTACCCTCACCTGTGCCCTAAGCCTTGCCGTTCCCTTACCCTAGCCCTAGCCCGGAACGGAAACCCACCACCAGCCCTACTCCTTAGCCTATGCCGTAGCCTAATCCTTGCCTGTACCCTGGCACTGACCCGTGCGTCAGCACGTAGCCAGACCCTCCCACGTTTCCGTACCCTCACATGTGCCCTAATCCTTGCCGTTCCATATCCCTAACCATAGCCCGGAACAAAAACCCTCCACCAGGCCTACACCTTTCCCTACGCCGTAGCCTATTCCTGGCCCGTACGCTGGCACTGACCCGTGCGTCAGCACGTAGCCTGACCCTCCCACGTTTCCGTACCCTCACCTGTGCCCTAAGCCTTGCCGTTCCCTAACCCTAACCCTAACCCGGAACGGAAACCCAGCATCATCCCTAAACCTTTCCCTACTGGGTAGCCTACTCCTCGCCCGTACGCTCGCACTGACCCGTGCGTCAGCATGGAGTTTGACCCTCCCACGTTTCCGTACCCTCACCTGGGCCCTAAGACATGCCATTCCCTAACACTAACCCTAGCCCGGAATGGAAACCCACCACCAGCCCTACACCTTACCCTATGCCGTAGCCTACACCTGGCCCATACGCGGGCACTGACCTGTGCTTCAGCACGTAGCCTGACCCTCCAACGTTTGCGGACCCTCACCTGTACCCTAAGCCTTGCTGTTCCCTAACCCTAACCCTAGCCCGGAACGGAAATCCACCACCAGCCCTACACTTTTCCCAACGCCGTAGCCTATTCCTGGCTCTTACGCCGGCACTCACCGTTTCATCAGCACGTAGCCTGACACTCCCACATTTCCGTACCCTCACCTGTGCCCTAAGCATTGCTGTTCACTAACCCTAACCCTAGCCCAGAGCGGAAACACACCACGAGCCATACACCTTACCCCCAAGCCGTAGCCTACACCTGGCCGGTACGCTGGCACTGACACGTGCACCAGCACGTAGCCTGACCCTCACACGTTTCCGTACCCTCACCTGTGCCCTAAGCCTTGCCGTTTCCTAACCCTAACCCTAGCCCGGAACAGAAACCCACCACCAGCCCTACACTGTACCCTACGCCATAGCCTATTCCTGGCCCGTACGCTGGCACTGAGCCGTGCGTCAGCACATAGCCTGACTTTCCCACGTTTCCGTACCATCACCTGTGCCCTAAGCCCTGACGTTCCCTAACCCTAATGCTAGCCCGGAACAGAAAACCACCACCAGCCCTACAACTTACCACCACGCCGTAGCCTACTCCTGGCCCATATGCTGGCACTGACCCGTGCGTCACCACGTAGCCTGACCCTCCCACGTTTCCGTAACCTCACCTGTGCCCTAAGGCTTGCCGTTCCCTAACCTTAACCCTAGCCTGGAACGGAAACCCACCACCAGCCCTACACCTTACCCTATGCCGTAGCCTACACCTAGCCCGTTCGCGGGCACTGACCTGTGCTTCAGCACGTAGCCTGAACCTCTAATGTTACCGTACCCGCCCTTGTGCCCTAAGCCTTGCTGTTCCCTAACCCTAACCCTAGCCCGGAACGGAAACCCACCACCAGCCCTAAACCTTACCCACAAGCCGTAGCCTACACCTGGCCCATACGCTGGCACTGACCCGTGCGTCAGCACGTAGCCTGACCTTCCCACGTTTCCCTAACATAACCTGTGCCCTAAGCCTTGCCGTTCCCTCACCCTCACCCTAGCCAGGAACAGAAAACCATCAGCAGCCCTACACCTTACCCTATGCCGTAGCCTACTCCTGGCACGTACGCTGGCACTGACACGTGCCTCAGCACGTAGCCTGACCCTCACACGTTTCCGTACCCTCACCTGTGCCCTAAGCCTTGCCGTTCACTAACCCTAAACCTAGTCCGGAACGGAAACCCACCAGCAGCCCTACAGCTTACACCCAAGCCATAGCGTTTTTCTGGACCGTACGCTGGCACTGACCCGTGCGTCAGCATGTAGCCTGACCCTCCCACGTTTCCGTAAACTCACCTGTGCCCTAAGCCTTGCCGTTCCCTAACCCTAAACCTAGCGTGGAACGGAAACCCACCACCAGCCCTACACCTAACCCCCAAGCCGTAGCTTACTCCTGGCCAGTACACTGGCACTGACACGTGCATCATCACGTAGCCTGATGCTCCCACGTTTCCGTACCCTCACCTGTGCCCTAAGCCTTGCCGTTCCCTAAACCTAACCGTAGCCCGGAACGGAAACCCACCACCAGCGCTACATCTTACCCCCAAGCCGTAGCCTACTGCTGGCCCGTACGCTGGCACAGACCCGTGCGTCAGCACGAAGCCTGACCCTCCCACGTTTGTGGACCCTCACCTGTGCCCTAAGCCTTGCCGTTCCCTAACCCTAAGCCTAGCCCGGAACGGAAACCCACCACCAGCCCTACAACTTACCCCAAAGCCGTAGCCTATTCCTGGACCTTATGCTGGCACTGACCCTTGCGTCAGCACGTAGCCTGTCCCTCCCACGTTTGCGGACAATCACCTGTGCCCTAAGCCTTGCCATTCCCTAACCCTAACCCTAGCCTGGAACGGAAAACCACCACCAGCCCTAAACCTTACCCCGAAGCCGTAGCCTACTCCTGGTCCATACGCTGGCAATGACCTGTGCGTCAGCACGTAGCCTGAACTTCCCACATTAACGTACCATCACCTGTGCCCTAAGCCTTGCCGTTCCCTAACCCTAGTACGGAACGGAAACACACCACAAGCCCTACACCTAACCCCCAAGCCGTAGCCTACTTCTGGCCCGTACGCTGGCACTGACCCGTGCGTCAGCATGTAGCCTGACCCTCCCACGTTTCCGTACACTCACCTGTGCCCTAAGACTTGCTGTTACCTAACACTAACCCTAGCCTGGAACGGAAACACACCATCAGCCCTACACCTAACCACCAAGCCGAAGCCTACTCCTGGGCGGTACGCTGGCACTGACACGTGCGTCAGCACGTAGCCTGACCCTCCCACGTTTCTTTACCCTCACCTGTGCCCTAAGCCTTGCCGTTCCCTAACCCTAACCCTAGCCCGGAACGGAAACCCACCACTAGCCCTAAACATTTCCCTACGCCGTAGCCTAAACCTGGCCTGTACGCTGGCACTGACACATGCGTTAGGACGTAGTCTGAACCTCCCACGTTTCCGTACCCTCACCTGGGCCCTAAGCCTTGCCGTTTCCTAACCCTAACCCTAGCCCATGAACGGAAACCCACCACCAGGCCTACACATTACCCTACGCCGTAGCCTACTCCTGGCCCGTACGCTGGCACTGACCCGTGCGTCAGCACGTAGCCTGACCCTCCCACGTTTCCGTACCCTCACCTGTGCCCTAAGACTTGCTGTTCCCTAACACTAACACTAGCCTGGAATGGAAACACACCATCAGCCCTACACCTAACCACAAAGCCGTAGCCTACTCCTGGCCGGTACGCTGGCACTGACCCGTGCGTCAGCACGTAGCCTGACCCTCCCACGTTTCCGTACCCTCACCTGTGCCCTAAGACTTGCTGTTCCCTAACACTAACAATAGCCTGGAATGGAAACACACCATCAGCCCTACACCCAACCACCAAGCCGTAGCCTACTCCTGGCCGGTACGCTGGCACTGACCCGTGCGTCAGCACGTAGCCTGACCCTCCCACGTTTCCGTACCCTCACCTGTGCCATAAGCCTTGCCATTCCCTAACCCTAACCCTAGTCCGGAGCGGAAACCCACCACCAGCCCTACAGCTTACCCCCAAGCCATAGGCTATTCCTGGCCCGTACGCTGGCACTGACCCGTGCGTCAGCATGTAGCCTGACCCTCCCTCGTTTCCGTACCCTCACCTGTGCCCTAAGCCTTGCCGTTCCCTAACCCTAACCCTAGCCCGGAAGAGAAACCCACCACCAGCCCTACACCTTACCCCCAAGCCGTAGCCTACACCTGGACCGTTCGGTGGCAGTAAACCTAGCATCAGCAAGTAGCCTGACCCTCCCAAGTTTCTGTACCCTCACCCGTGCCCTAAGACTTGCCGTTCCGTAACCCTAACCCTAGCCCAGAACGGAAACCCACCACCAGCCCTACACCTTACACCCAAGCAGTAGCGTACTCATGGCCCATATGCTGGCACTGACCCGTGCGTCAGCACGTAGCGTGACCCTCCCACGTTTCCGTACCCTCACCTGTGCCCTAAGCCTTGCCGTTCCCTAACCCTAACCCTAGCCCGGAACGGAAACCCACCACTAGCCCTACACATTACCCTATGCTGTAGCCTACACATGGCCCGTACGCGGGCAATGACACCTGCGTCAGCACGTAGCCTGTCCCTCCCACGTTTCCGTACCCTCACCTGTGCCCTAAGCCTTGCCGTTCCCTAACCCTAACCCTAGACTGGAACGGAAAGCCACCACCAGCCCTAAAACTTAGCCACAAGCCGTAGCCTACTCCTGGCCCGTACGCTGGCACTGACCCGTGCGTCAGCACGTAGCCTGACCCTCCCACTTTTCCGTACCCTCAACTGTGCCCTAAGCCTTGCCGTTCCCTAACCCTAACCCTAGCCCAGAACAGAAACCCACCACCCGCCCTAAACCTTACCCTATGACGTAGCCTACTCCTGGCCCGTACGCTGGCACTGACCCGTGCTTCATCACATAGCCATACCCTCCCACGTTTCCGTACCCTCACATGTGCCCTAAGCCTTGCCATTCCCTAAAAGTAACCGTAGTGCGGAACGAAAACCCACCACCAGCCCTACACCTTACACTACGCCGTAGCCTACTCCTGGCCCGTACGCTGGCACTGACCCGTGCGTCAGCACGTAGCCTGAACCTCCCACGTATCCGTACCCTCACCTGTGCCCTAAGCCTTGCCGTTCCCTAACCCTAACCCTAACCCGGAACGGAAACCCACCACCATCCCTAAACCTTTCCCTACTGGGTAGCCTACTCCTCGCCCGTACGCTCGCACTGACCCGTGCGTCAGCATGTAGTTTGACCCTCCCACGTTTCCGTACCCTCACCTGGGCCCTGAGCCTTGCCATTCCCTAACACTAACCTTAGCCCGGAAGGGAAACCCACCACCAGCCCTACACATTACCCTATGCCGTAGCCTACACCTGGCCCATACGCGGGCACTGACTTGTGCTTCAGCACGTAGCCTGGCCCTCCCACGTTTGCGGACCCTCACCTGTGCCCTAAGCCTTGCCGTTCCCTAACCCTAACCCTAACCCGGAACGGAAACCCACCACCATCCCTAAACCTTTCCCTACTGGGTAGCCTACTCCTCGCCCGTACGCTCGCACTGACCCGTGCGTCAGCATGTTGTTTGACCCTCCCACGTTTCCGTTCCCTCACCTGGGCCCTAAGCCTTGCCATTCCCTAACACTAACCTTAGCCCGGAAGGGAAACCCACCACCAGCCCTACACCTTACCCTATGCCGTAGCCTACTCCTGGCCCATACGCGGGCACTGACCTGTGCTTCAGCACGTAGCCTGGCCCTCCCACGTTTGCGGACCCTCACCTGTGCCCTAAGACTTGCCGTTCCCTAACCCTAACCCTAGCCCGGAACGGAAACCCACCACCAGCCCTACACATTTCCCTACGCCGTAGCCTATTCCTGGCTCGTACGCAGGCACTGACACTTTCATCAGCACTTAGCCTGAGCCTCCCACGTTTCTGTACCCTCACCTGTGCCCTAAGCCTTGCCGTTCACTAACCCTAACCCTAGCCCGGAACCTAAACGCACCAACAGACCTACAACTTAACCCCAACCTGTAGCCTAATCCAGGCCCTTATGCTGGCACTGACACGTGAGTCAGCACGTAGCCTGACCCTCCCACTTTTCCATACCCTCACGTGGGCCCTAAGTCTTGCCGTTCCCTAACCGTAACCCTAGCCCCGAACGGAAACCCACCATCAGCCCTACACGTTACCCCCAAGCCGAAGCCTATTCCGGGCCTGTACGCTGGCACTGACCCGTGCGTCAGCACGTAGCCTGACCCTCCCACGTTTCCGTACCCTCACCTGTGCCCTAAGCCTTGCCGTTCCCTAACCCTAAACCTAGCCCGGAACGGAAACCCACCACCAGCCCTACAAATTACCCACAAGCCGAAGCCTTCTCCTGGTCCGTACGCTGGCACTGACACTTGCATCAGCACGTAGCCTGACCCTCCCACGTTTCCATACCCTCACCTGTGCCCTAAGCCTTGCCGTTCCCTAACCCTAACCCTAGCCCGGAATGGAAAACCACCACCAGCACTACACCATACCCTACGCCGTAGCCTACTCCTTGCCCGTACGCTGGCCCTGACCCGTGAGTCAGCACGTAGCCTGACCCTCCCACGTTTCCGTACCCTCAACTGTGACCTAAGCCTTGCCGTTCCCTAACACTAAACCTAGCCTGGAATGACAACACACCACCAGCCCTACACCTAACCCCCAAGCCGTAGCCTACTCCTGGCGGTACGCTGGCACTGACCCGTGCGTCAGCACGTAGCCTGACCCTCCCAAGTTTCTGTAACCTCACCTGTGCCCTAAGCTTTGACGTTCCCTAACCCTAACCCTCGCCCGGAACGGAAACCCACCACCAGCCCCACAACTTACACCCAAGCCGTAGCCTACTCCTGGCCCGTACGCTGGCACTGACCCGTGGGTCAGCAAGTAGCCTGACCCTCCCACGTTTCCGTACCCTCAACTGTGCCCTAAGCCTTGCCGTTCCCTAACCCTAACCCTAGCCCGGAACGGAAACGCACCACCAGCCCTACACTTTACCTTATGCCGTAGCCTACTCCTGGCCCATACGCTGGCACTGAACCGTGCCTCAGCACGTAGCCTGACCCTCCCACGTTTCCGTACCCTCACCACTGCCCTAAGACTTGCCGTTCCCTAACCCTAACCCTAGCCCGGAACGGAAACCCACCACCAGCCCTACACCTTACCCTACGCCATAGCCTACTCCTGGCCCGTACCCTGGCACTGACCCATGAGTCAGCACGTAGCCTGACCGTCACACGTTTCCGTACCATCACCTGTGCCCTAAGCCTTGCCGTTCCCTCAACCTAACCCGAGCCAGGAACGGAAACCCACCACCATCCCTACACCTTACCCTACCTTGTAGCGCACTCCTGGCCCGTACGCAGGCACTGACCCGTGCGTCAGCACGTAGCCTGACCCTCACAAGTTTCCGTACCCTCCCCTGTGACCTAAGACTTGCCGTTCCCTAACCCTAACCCTAGCCCGGAACGGAAACACACCACCATCCCTACAGCTTACCCACAAGCCATAGCCTACTCCTGGCATGTACGCTGGCACTGACCCGTGCGTCAGCCTGTAGCCTGACCGTCCCACGTTTCCGTACCCTCACCTGTGCCCTAAGCATTGCCGTTCCCGAACCCTAACCCTAGCCTGGAACAGAAACCAACTACCAGCCCTACACCTAGCCCCCTAGCCGTAGCCTACTCTTGGCCGGTACGCTGGCACTGACCCGTGCATCAGCACGTAGCCTGACCCTCCCACGTTTCCGTACCCTCACCTGTGCCCTAAGCCTTGCCGTTCCCTAACCCTAACCCTAGCCCGGAACCTAAACCCACCACCAGCCCTACACCTAAACCCCAAGCCGTAGCCTAATCCTGGCCCGTACGCTGGCACTGAACCGTGCGTCAGCACGTAGCCTGACCCTCCCTCGTTTCCGTACCCTCACAAGTGCCCTAAGCCTTGCCGTTCCCTATCCCTAACCCTAGCCCGGAACAGAAACCCACCACTAGCCCTACACCTTACTCTATGCCGTAGACTACACCTGGCCCGTACGCGGGCACTGACCTGTGCTTCAGCACGTAGCCTGACCCTCCCACGTTTCCGTACCCTCACCTGTGCCCTAACCTTGCCGTTCCCTAACCCTAACCCTAGCCCGGAATGGAAAACCACCACCAGCCCTACACCATACCCTACGCCGTAGCCTACTCCTGGCCCGTACGCTGGCACTGACCCGTGAGTCAGCACGTAGCCTGAACCTCCCACGATTCCGTACCCTCACCTTGCCCTAAGCCTTGCCGTTCCCTAACACTAACCCTAGCCCGGAACGGAAACCCACCACCAGCCCTACACCTAACAACCATGCCGTAGCCTACTCCTGGCCCGTACGCTGGCACTGACCTGTGCGTCAGCACGTAGCCTGACCTTCCCACGTTACCGTAACGTCACCTGTGCCCTAAGCCTTGCGGTTCCCTAACCCTAACCCTAGTACGGGACGGAAACACACCACAAGCCCTACACCTAACCCCCAAGCCATAGCATACTCCTGGCCCGTACACTGGCACCGAACCGTGTATCAGCACGTAGCCTGAACCTCCCAGGTTTCCGTACCCTCACCTATGCCCTAAGCCTTCCTGTTCCCTAACACTAACCCTAGCCCGGAACGGAAACACACCACCAGCCCAACACGTTACCCCCAAGCTGAAGCCTAATCCTGGCCCGTACGCTGGCAATGACCCGTGCGTCAGCATGTAGCCTACCCTCCCACGTTTCCGTACCCTCACCTGTGCCCTAAGCCTTGCGGTTCCCTAACCCTAATCCCAGCCCGGAATGGAAACCCACCACAAGCCCTATACCTTACCCTAGGCCGCAGCCTACTCCTGGCCCGTACGCGTGCAATGACCCGTGCGTCAGCATGTAGCCTACCCTCCCACGTTTCCGTACCCTCACCTGTTCCCTAAGCCTTGCCGTTCCCTAACCCTAACCCTAGCCCAGAACGGAAACCCACCACCAGCCCTACAACTTACGCACAAGCCGTAGCCTACTCCTGGCCTGTACGCTGGCACTGACCAGTGAGTCAGCACGTAGCCTGAACCTCCCACGTTTCCGTACCCTCACCTGGGCCCTAAGCCTTGCCGTTCCCTATCCCTAAACCTAGCCCTGAACGGAAACCCACCACCATCCCTACATCTTATCCCCAAGCCGTAGCCTATTCCTGGTCCGTACGCTGGCACTGACCGGTGCGTCAACATATAGCTTGACCCTCCCACGTTTCCGTACCCTCACCTGTGCCCTAAGCCTTGCCGTTCCCTAACCCTAACACTAGCCCGGAACGGAAACCCACCACAATCCCTACACCTTACCATACGCCGTAGCCTACTCCTGGCCCGTACGCTGGCACTGACCCGTGAGTCAGCACGTAGACTGACCCTCCCACATTTCCGTACCCTCACCTGTGCCCTAAGCCTTGCCGTTCCCTCACCCTAACCCTAGCCGGGAACGGAAACCCACCACCAGCCCTACACCTTTCCCTACGCCGTAGCCTACACCTGGCCCAAAAGCTGGCACTGACCCGTGCGTCAGCACGTAGCCTGACCCTCCCACGTTTCCGAACCCTCACCTGTGCCCTAAACCTTGCCGTTCCCTAACACTAACCCTAGCCCGGAACGAAAACCCACCACCAGCCCTACACCTTACCGTATGCCGTAGCCTAATCCTGGCCCATATGCTGGCACTGACACATGTGTCAGCATGTAGCCTGACGCTCCCACGTTTCCCTATACTCACCTGTGCCGTAAGCCTTGCTGTTCTCTAACCCTAACCGTAGCCCGGAACAGAAACCCACTCCCAGCCCTACACCTTACCCTACACCGTAGACTACTCCTGGCCCGTACGCTGGCACTGACCCGTGAGTCAGCACGTAGCCAGACCCTCACACGTATCCGTACACTCACCTATGCCCTAAGCCTTGCCGTTCCCTAACCCGAACCCTAGTTCTGAACGGAAACCCACCACCAGCCCTACAGCTTACCCCAAACCCATAGCCTACTCCAGGCCAGTACGCTGGCACTGACACGTGCGTCAGGATGTAGCCTGACCGTCCCACGTTTCGGTACCCTCACCTGTGCCCTAAGCCTTGCCGTTCCCTAACCCTAAACCTAGTACAGAACGGAAACACACCAACAACCCTACACCTATCCCCCAAGCCACAGCCTACTCCTGGCCCGTACGCTGGCACTAACCCGTGCGAAACACGTAGCCTGACCCTCCCACGTTTCCGTACCCTCACCTGTGCCCTAAGCCTTGCGGTTCCCTAACCCTAATCCTAGCCCGGAACGGAAACCCACCACCAGCCCTATACCTTACACATCGCCGTAGCCTACTCCTGGCCCATGCGCGGGCACTGACCCGTGCATCAGAACGTAGCCTGACACTCCCATGTTTCTGTACCCTCACCTGTGCCCTAAGCCTTCCCGTTCCCTAACCCTAACCCTAGCCCTGAACAGAAACCCACCACCAGCCCTTCAACTTACCCACAAGCCGTAGCCTACTCCTGGCCCGTACGCTGGCACTGACCCGTGGGTCAGCAAGTAGCCTGACCCTCCCACGTTTGCGTAACCTCAACTGTGCCCTAAGCCTTGCCGTTCCCTAACCCTAACCCTAGCCCGGAACGGAAACGCACCACCAGCCCTACACTTTACCTTATGCCGTAGCCTACTCCTGGCCCATACGCTGGCACTGACCCATGCCTCAGCACGTAGCCTGACCCTCCCACGTTTCCGTACCCTCACCACTGCCCTAAGACTTGCCGTTCCCTAACCCTAACCCTAGCCCGGAACGGAAACCCACCACCAGCCCTACACCTTACCCTACGCCATAGCCTACTCCTGGCCCGTACCCTGGCACTGACCCATGAGTCAGCACGTAGCCTGACCGTCACACGTTTCCGTACCATCACCTGTGCCCTAAGCCTTGCCGTTCCCTCAACCTAACCCTAGCCAGGAACGGAAACCCACCACCATCCCTACACCTTACCCTACCTTGTAGCGCAATCCTGGCCCGTACGCAGGCACTGACCCGTGCGTCAGCACGTAGCCTGACCCTCACAAGTTTCCGTACCCTCCCCTGTGACCTAAGACTTGCCGTTCCCTAACCCTAACCCTAACCCGGAACGGAAACCCACCACCATTCCTACAGCTTACCCACAAGCCATAGCCTACTCCTGGCATGTACGCTGGCACTGACCCGTGCGTCAGCCTGTAGCCTGACCGTCCCATGTTTCCGTACCCTCACCTGTGCCCTAAGCATTGCCGTTCCCGAACCCTAACCCTAGCCTGGAACGGAAACCAACTACCAGCCCTACACCTAACCCCCTAGCCGTAGCCTACTCTTGGCTGGTACGCTGGCACTGACCCGTGCATCAGCACGTAGCCTGACCCTCCCACGTTTCCGTACCCTCACCTGTGCCCTAAGCCTTGCCGTTCCCTAACCCTAACCCTAGCCCGGAACCTAAACCCACCACCAGCCCTACACCTAAACCCCAAGCCGTAGCCTACACCTGGCCCGTACGCTGGCACTGACACGTGTGTCAGCATGTAGCCTGACCCTCCCACGTTTCCGTAACCTCACCTCTGCCATAAGACTTGATGTTCCCTAACCCTAACCCTAGCCCGGAACGGAAACCCACCACCAGCCCTACACCTTACCCTACACCGTAGCCTACTCTTGGCCCGTACGCTGGCACTGACCCGTGAGTCAGGACGTAGCCTGACCATCCCACGTTTCCCTAACCTCAACTGTTCCCTAAGCCTAGCAGTTCCCTCATCCTAACCCAAGCCAGGAACGGAAACCCACCACCAGCCCTACACCTTACACTACACCGTAGCCTACTCCTGGCCCGTACGCTGGCACTGACCCGTGCGTCAGCAAGTAGCCTAAACCTCACACGTTTCCATAGCCTCACCTGTGCCCTAAGCCTTGCCATTCCCTAACCCTAACCCTAGTCCGGAAAGGAAACACACCAGCAGCCCTACAGCTTACCCCAAGCCATAGCCTACTCCTGGCCGGTACGCTGGCACTGACCCGTGCGTCAACACGTACCCTGACCCTCACAAGTTTCCGTACCCTCACCTGTGCCCTAAGCCTTGCCGTTCCCTAACACTAACCCTAGCCCCGAACGGAAACCCACCACCAGCCCTACACATTACCTTACACCATAGCCTACTCCTGGCCCATACGCGGGCACTGACCTGTGCTTCAGCACATAGCCTGACCCTCCCATGTTACTCTACCCTCACCTGTGCCCTAAGCCTTGCAGTTCCCTAATCCTAACCCTAGCCCCGTATGGAAACCCACCACCACCCATACACTCTACCCTACGCTGTAGCCTATTCCTGGCCCGTACGCTGGCACTGAGCCGTGCGTCAGCATGTAGCCTGAACCTCCCAGGTTTCCGTACCATCACCTGTGCCCTAAGCCTTGCGGTTCCCTAACCCTAACCCTAGCCCTTCACGGAAACGCACCACCAGCACTACAGCTTACCCCCAAGCCATAGCCTACTCCTGGCCCATACACTGGCACTGACCAGTGTGTTAGCATATAGCCTGACGAGACACACCAGGGGAGGGCGGGCGGCAGGGTAAGGCTGCCCACGTCAGCTAATCCACATCCCTCAGGGAATCACATTGGTGAAAATGGACCTCGCTAAGGCAGAAGAGAAGCCAAGGGAAAAAAGGACACAATGCCATTTGCAGCACCGTAGATGAGTCTAGAAGTAATCACGTGACTTGTAGTAACTCAGAAAGTGAAAGACACATATCATATCATATCACTTATAGGTGTTACCTAAAAATGGATACCAGGGCAGATATTTCCACGGAGAAGGGCAATCACAGATTCATTAAACAAACTTATGGTTCACCAATGGAAAGGTGTGAGGATTGGTTTCATTACGATATCGGGGTTAACAGACATATACAAACACAGGTGACATATATAATCACCAAAGACCTTCAGAATACCAAGAGAGGACTACTCAACATTCTGTCATAACGTACATGGGAAAAGGATCCCAGGAAGAACAGACATCTGTATATGTGTAAAAGAACAACATCTTCCACACCTACAACAAGCCAAACATTGTAATCAAACTTGCTGTAATAAAAAATAAAAAATAAATTAAAAACACGAACAAGAAGTAGTGAGACAAACGTGAGGGGCTTTCTCCTGGCACATTCCATTCTAAACTCCAATCTAGAACACCACTTCCACTGAGGCTCTCTTGCCCTAGTAACCAGATTTGGTAAGGGAGAACTGCTGCCACCTTGTGGCCGTTTCACACAACAGCAGCTTTAATCCCAGCACTAATGGTCAGTTGACATTCAAAATCATTTCAGGCCTGTAAATGACACCTGCCCTGAAAACAAATCCTGGGGTCACATATCGACCAAAAAATTCAAAGGACGTCCATATTTCAAAACGACCGTTTCAAAAGGCATATTTTACGCACATTAGTGTTCTGCTTCTTTTCCTTTCTTTCCTTTTTTGTTAAAAAAAACGGGAATGGAAAAAGGCATCCCTCAGAATGGGCGAAAATCGTTGCAGACGAATCAATGGACAGAGGTTTAATCTCCAATATATATAAACAGCTCATGCAGCTTAATATTAAAAAAAACAAACAACCCAATACAAAAATGGGCAGAAGATCTAAAGAGACGTTTCTTCAAAGGAGACACAGAGATGGCCAAGACGCACATGAAAAGCTGCTCAACAGCTCTAATTATTAGAGAAATGCAAATCAAAACTACAATGAGGTATCACCTCACACCTGTTAGAATCGGCATCATCAGAAAATCTACAAACAACCAATTCTGGGGAGGGTGTGGACAAAAGGAGCCCTCTTCCACTATTGGTGGGAATGTAAATTGATACAGTCACTATGGAGAACAGTATGGAGTTTCCTTAACAATATTAGAAATAGAATTACCATCTGATCCAGCAATCCCACTTCTGGGCATATACCCAGATAAAACCGTAAATCTAAAAGGCACATTCACCTCAATGTTCATTGAAGCACTATTTACAATAGCCAGGTAATGGAAGCAACCTAAATGCCCACAGACAGATGAATGGATAAAGATGTGGTACATATATAAAAAGGAATATTACTCGGCCATAAAAAGGAATGAAACTGAGTCATTTGTAGAGACATCGATGGATGGAGAGACTGTTATACAGAATGAAGTAAGTCAGAAAGAGGAAAACAAATATTGTATATTAATGCATATATGTGGAGCCTAAAAAACGGTACAGATGAACTGATTTGCAGGGAAGAAATAGAGACACAGAGGTAGAGAACAAACGTATGGACACCAAGTGTGGGAAGCCATGGTGTGGTGCTGGTGGGATGAGTTGGGAGTTTGGGATTGACCTGTATACATGTATATGCATAAAATACATAACTAATAAAAACCTGCTGTATAAAAACATAAATAAAATTGTATTTCAAAATTTAAAAAAATAAAATTTAAAAATAAAACAGAAAAATGTTCTTCCCGTCACACAGATGTATTTATAGGAATGAATTATTTCCATGCTTATATCTATAAATACATAAAAGAGGAATAAAATCTAACTTGAACCATAAAAGAAAAAAAAAACCTGAACACACGAGTTTTACAGAGTAAAACCCTATCTGGGCACTTGCTCCAGCGGTAAACAAGTCTGAAATTGGTCAGAGGTGTGGAACCATCTCCCATACAGCCAGCAACCCACCCCCCACGCAAGGAGCGTCCTCATTGCAAAGCTGGGGGACCGTGCCGAGGCATCTGTGAGTAAACATGAGCTGAGCCCCAGGCCAGCTGCTGCTGAACTGTTCCCACCATTCCCAGGTAAAACACCTGAATATGTACAAGGGCTTGAAAGCCTAGAGGAAGGGCCGTGGAGCCACACCAGCGACAGCACGCAGGCCAACTTGGTGCCTGCAGGCCAGCCAGGGTGGTCCTGGACCCTGGCGCTCTTCCAGAAGATTTCCATTGCCCTGCCTGAGATACCCCTCCTGTCCCGGCCCCCACTGCTTTTTTCCTTCCTCACCTCTGTCCGGAGAGAAATTCCAGCGGAAGGTATGGGTGACACATCCTCTTCTTTACAGGCGGCAGCCTGGCAACTCCTGCAGAAAGGCCAGCAGAGCCCCACTCACACCGGGCCACCAACAAAGCTGTGGCCCCTCACACCCTCCCACCAGCACAGCCCCGAGACTGCTGACGGGGCAGAGAATATGGAGTCAGGCACAGCTTCAGGGGCTATTGCTGCCTGGAGCTCTGTTTATATTGACCTCAACGAGGCACACCTTGGGAGGGCGGGCCGGCAGGGTAAGGCTGCCCAGGTCAGCTAATCCACAACCCTCAGGGAATCACATTGTTGAAAATGGACCCCGCTAAGGCAGAAGAGAAGCCAAGGGAAAAAAGGACACAATGCCATTTGCAGCACCGTACATGAGTCTAGAAGTAATCACGTGACTTGTAGTAAGTCAGAAAGTGAAAGACACATATCATATCATATCACTTATAGGTGTTACCTAAAAATGGATACCAGGGCAGATATTTCCACGGAGAAGGGCAATCACAGATTCATTAAACAAACTTATGGTTCACCAATGGAAAGGTGTGAGGATTGGTTTCATTACGATATCGGGGTTAACACACATATACAAACATAGGTGACATATATAATCACCAAAGACCTACAGAATACCAAGAGAGGACTACTCAACTCTGTCATAACGTACATGGGAAAAGGATCCCAGGAAGATCAGACATCTGTATATGTGTAAAAGAACCACATCTTCCACACCTACAACAAGCCAAACATTGTAATCAACCTTGCTGTAATAAAAAATATAAAAAATTAAATTAAAAACACGAACAAGAAGTAGTGAGACAAACTTGAGGGGCTTTCTCCTGGCATATTCCATTCTAAATTCGAATCTAGAACACCACTTCCACTGAGGCTCTCTTGCCCTAGTAACCAGATTTGGCAACGGAGAACTGCTGCCACCTTGTGGCCTTTTCACACAACAGCAGCTTTAATCCCAGTGCTAATGGTCAGTTCATATTCAAAATCATTGCAGGCCTGTAAATGACACCTGCCCTGAAAACAAATCCTGGGGTCACATATCGACCAAAAAATTCAAAGAACGTCCATATTTCAAAAAGACCGTTTCAAAAGGCATATTTTACGCACATTAGTGTTCTGCTTCTTTTCCTTTCTTTCCTTTTTTGTTAAAAAAAACGGGAATGGAAAAAGGCATCCCTCAGAATGGGCGAAAATCGTTGCAGACGAATCATTGGACAGAGGTTTAATCTCCAATATATATAAACAGCTCATGCAGCTTAATATTAAAAAAAAACCAACAACCCAATACAAAAATGGGCAGAAGATCTAAAGAGACGTTTCTTCAAAGGAGACACACAGATGGCCAAGACGCACATGAAAAGGGCTGCTCAACAGCACTAATTTTTAGAGAAATGCAAATCAAAACTACAATGAGGTATCACCTCACACCTGTTAGAATCGGCATCATCAGAAAATCTACAAACAACCAATTCTGGGGAGGGTGTGGACAAAAGGAGCCCTCTTCCACTATTGGTGGGAATGTAAATTGATACAGTCACTATGGAGAACAGTATGGAGTTTCCTTAAAAAAACTAGAAATAGAATTACCATCTGATCCAGCAATCCCACTTCTGGGCATATACCCAGAGAAAACCGTAAATCAAAAAGGCACATTCACCACAATTTTCGTTGCAGCACTATTTACAATAGCCAGGTAATGGAAGCAACCTAAATGCCCACAGACAGATGAATGGATAAAGATGTGGTAGGTATATAAAATGGAATATTACTCGGCCATAAAAAGGAATGAAACTGGGTCATTTGTAGAGACATCGATGGATCGAGAGACTGTCATACAGAATGAAGTAAGTCAGAAAGTGGAAAACAAATATGGTATATTAATGCATATATGTGGAGCCTAAAAAATGGTACAGATGAACTGGTTTGCAGGGAAGAAATAGAGACACAGAGGTAGAGAACAAACGTATGGACACCAAGTGTGGGAAGCCATGGGGTCGTGCTGGTGGGATGAGTTG
Source organism: Mesoplodon mirus (assembly GCF_964341445.2). NCBI lineage: Eukaryota > Metazoa > Chordata > Mammalia > Artiodactyla > Ziphiidae > Mesoplodon > Mesoplodon mirus. The sequence goes on along the minus strand of NW_028295625.1, from coordinate 67,381 downwards.
GGAGATTGGGATTGACCTGAATACATGTATATGCATAAAATACATAACTAATAATAACGTGCTGTATAAAAAAAATAAATAAAATTAAATTTTAAAATTTTAAAAAATAAAATTTAAAAATAAAAGAGAAAAAAGTTCTTCCCGTCACACAGATGTATTTATAGGAATGAATTATTTCCATGCTTATATCTATAAATACATAAAAGAGGAATAAATTCTAATTTGAACCATAAAAGAAAAAAAAAGTGAACCCACATGTTATTCAGAGGAAAAACCTATCAGGGCACTTGCTCCAGCGGTAAACAATTCTGAAATTGGTCAGAGGTGGGGAACCATCTCCCATACAGCCAGCAACCCACCCCCCACGCAAGGAGCGTCTTCATTGCAAAGCTGGGGGACCGTGCCGAGGCATCTGTGAGTAAACGTGAGCTGAGCCCCAGGCCACCTGCTGCTGAACTGTTCCCACCCTTCCCAGGTAAAACACCTGAATATGTACAAGGGTTGAAATCCTAGAGGAAGGGCCGTCGAGCCACACCAGCAACAGCACGCAGGCCAACTTGGTGCCTGCAGTCCAGCCAGGGTGGTCCTGGCACTGGACGCTCTTGCGGAAGCTTTCCATTGCCCTGCCTGATATACCACTCCTCTCCCGGGACCCACTGCTTTTTTCCTTCCTCAACTCTGTCCGGAGAGAAATTCCAGCGGAAGTATGGGTGACACATCCTCTTCTTTACAGGCGGCAGCCTGGCAACTCCTGCAGAAAGGCCAGCAGAGCCCCACTCACACCGGGCCACCCACAAAGCTGTGGCCCCTCACTCCCTCCCAACAGCACAGCCCCGAGACTGCTGACGGGGCAGAGAATATGGAGTCAGGCACAGCTTCAGGGGCTATGGATGCCTGGAGCTCTGTTTATATTGACCTCAACGAGGCACACCTTGGGAGGGCAGGCCGGCTGGGTAAGGCTGCCCAGGTCAGCTAATCCACAACCCTCAGGGAATCACATTGTTTAAAATGGACCTCGCTAAGGCAGAATAGAAGCCAAGGGAAAAAAGGACACAATGCCATTTGCAGCACCGTAGATGAGTCTAGAAGTAATCACGTGACTTGTAGTAAATCAGAAAGTGAAAGACACATATCATATCATATCACTTATAGGTGTTACCTAAAAATGGATACCCGGGAAGATATTTCCACGGAGAAGGGCAATCACAGATTCATTAAACAAACTTATGGTTCACCAATGGAAAGGTGTGAGGATTTGTTTCATTACGATATCGGGGTTAACACACATATACAAACACAGGTGACATATATAATCACCAAAGACCTACAGAATACCAAGAGTGGACTACTCAACATTCTGTCATAACGTACATGGGAAATGGATCCCAGGAAGAACAGACATCTGTATATGTGTAAAAGAACCACATCTTCCACACCTACAACAAGCCAAACATTGTAATCAAACTTGCTGTAATAAAAAATAAAAAATTAAATTAAAAACACGAAGAAGAAGTAGTGAGACAAACTTGAGGGGCTTTCTCCTGGCATATTCCGTTCTAAATTCCCATCTAGAACACCACTTTCACTGAGGCTCTGTTGCCGTAGTAACCAGATTTGGTAAGGGTGAACTGCTGCCACCTTGTGGCCGTTTCACACAACAGCAGCTTTAATCCCAGCGCTAATGGTCAGTAGATATTCAAAATCATTGCAGGCCTGTAAATGACACCTGCCCTGAAAACAAATCCTGGGGTCACATATTGACCAAAAAATTCAAAGGACGTCCATATTTCAAAACGACCGTTTCAAAAGGCATATTTTACGCACATTAGTGTTCTGCTTCTTTTCCTTTCTTTCCTTTTTTGTTAGAAAAAAGGGGAATGGATAAAGGCATCCCTCAGAATGGGCGAAAATCGTTGCAAACGAATCAATGGACAGAGGTTTAATCTCCAATATATATAAACAGCTCATGCAGCCTAATATTAAAAAAAACAAACAACCCAATACAAAAATGGGCAGAAGATCTAAAGAGACGTTTCTTCAAAGAAGACACAGAGATGGCCAAGACGCACATGAAAAGCTGCTCAACAGCACTAATTATTAGAGAAATGCAAATCAAAACTACAGTGAGGTATCACCTCACACCTGTTAGAATCGGCATCATCAGAAAATCTACAAACAACCAATTCTGGGGAGGGTGTGGACAAAAGGAGCCCTCTTCCACTATTGGTGGGAATGTAAATTGATACAGTCACTATGGAGAACAGTATGGAGTTTCCTTAAAAAAACTAGAAATAGAATTACCATCTGATCCAGCAATCCCACTTCTGGGCATATACCCAGAGAAAACCGTAAATCAAAAAGGCACATTCACCACAAAGTTCGTTGCAGCACTATTTACAATAGCCAGGTAATGGAAGCAACCTAAATGCCCACAGACAGATGAATGGATAAAGATGTGGTACATATATAAAATGAAATATTACTCGGCCATAAAAAGGAATGAAACTGGGTCATTTGTAGAGACATCGATGGATCGAGGGACTGTCATACAGAATGAAGTAAGTCAGAAAGAGGAAACCAAATACTGTATATTAATGCATATATGTGGAACCTAAAAAATGGTACAGATGTACTGGTTTGCAGGGAAGAAATAGAGACACAGAGGTAGAGAACAAACGTATGGACACCAAGGGTGGGAAGCCATGGGGTGGTGGTGGTGGGATGAGTTGGGAGATTGGGATTGACCTGTATACATGTATATGCATAAAATACATAACTAATAATAACGTGCTGTATAAAAAAAATAAAATTAAATTTCAAAATTTAAATAAATAAAATTTAAAAATAAAAGAGAAAAAATTTCTTCCCGTCACACAGATGTATTTATAGGAATGAATTATTTCCATGCTTATATCTATAAATATATAAAAGAGGAATAAAATCTAACTTGAACCATAAAAGAAAAAAACACCTGAACCCATGAGTTATACAGAGGAAAACCCTATCAGCGCACTTGCTCCAGCGGTAAACAATTCTGAAATTGGTCAGAGGTGGGAAACCATCTCCCATACTGCCAGCAACCCACGCCCCACGCAAGGGGCGTCCTCATTGCAAAGCTGGGGGACCGTGCCGAGGCATCTGTGAGTAAACGTGAGCTGAGCCCCAGGCCAGCTGCTGCTGAACTGTTCCCACCCTTCCCAGGTAAAACACCTGAATATGTACAAGGGCTTGAAAGACTAGAGGAAGGGCCGTCGAGCCACACCAGCGACAACACGCAGGCCAACTTGGTGCCTGCAGGCCAGCCAGGTTGGTCTTGGCCCCGGGCGCTCTTCCGGAAGCTTTCCATTGCCCTGTCTGAGATACCCCTCCTGTCCCGGCCCCCACTGCTTTTTTCCTTCCTCACCTCTGTCCGGAGAGAAATTCCAGCGGAAGATATGGGTGACACATTCTCTTCTTTACAGGTGGCAGCCTGGCAACTCCTGCAGAAAGGCCAGCAGATTCCCACTCACACCAGGCCACCCACAAAGCTGTGGCCCCTCACTCCCTCCCACAAGCACAGCTCCGAGACTGCTGACGGGGCAGAGAATATGGAGTCAGGCACAGCTTCAGGGGCTATTGCTGCCTGGATCGCTGTTTATATTGACCTCAACGAGGCACACCTGGGGAGGGCGGGCCGGCAGGGTAAGGCTGCCCAGGTCAGCTAATCCACAACCCTCAGGGAATCACATTGTTGAAAATGGACCTCGCTAAGGCAGAATAGAAGCCAAGGATAAAAAGGACACAATGCCATTTGCAGCCCCGTAGATGAGTCTTGAGTTAATCACGTGAATTTTAGTAAGTCAGAAAGTGAAAGACACATATCGTATCATATCACTTATAGGTGTTACCTAAAAATGGATACCAGGGCAGATATTTCCAGGGAGAAGGGCAATCACAGATTCATTAAACAAACTTATGCTTCACCAATGGAAAGGTGTGAGGATTGGTTTCATTACGATATCGGGGTTAACAGACATATACAAACACAGGTGACATATATAATCACCAAAGACCTACGGAATACCAAGAGAAGACTACTCAACATTCTGTCATAACGTACATGGGAAAAGGACCCCCGGAAGATCAGACATCTCTATATGTGTAAAAGAACCACATCTTCCACATCTACAACAAGCCAAACATTGTAATCAAACTTGCTGTAATAAAAAATAAAAAATTAAATTAAAAACACGAACAAGAAGTAGTGAGACAAACGTGAGGGGCTTTCTCCTGGCACATTCCATTCTAAACTCCAATCTAGAACACCACTTCCACTGAGGCTCTCTTGCCCTAGTAACCAGATTTGGTAAGGGTGAACTGCTGCCACCTTGTGGCCGTTTCACACAACAGCAGCTTTAATCCCAACGCTAATGGTCAGTTGATATTCAAAATCATTGCAGGCCTGTAAATGACACCTGCCCTGAAAACAAATCCTGGGGTCACATATCGACCAAAAAATTCAAAGGACGTCCATATTTCAAAACGACCGTTTCAAAAGGCATATTTTACGCACATTAGTGTTCTGCTTCTTTTCCTTTCTTTCCTTTTTTGTTAAAAAACACGGGAATGGAAAAAGGCATCCCTCAGAATGGGCGAAAATCGTTGCAAACGAATCAATGGACAAAGGTTTAATCTCCAATATATATAAACAGCACATGCAGCTTAATATTACTAAAACAAACAACCCAATACAAAAATGGGCAGAAGATCTAAATAGACGTTTCTTCAAAGAAGACACAGAGATGGCCAAGACGCACATGAAAAGCTGCTCAACATCACTAATTGTTAGAGAAATGCAAATCAAAACTACAATAAGGTATGACGTCACACCCATTAGAGTCGGCATCATCAGAAAATCTACAAACAAAAATTCTGGGGAGGGTGTGGACAAAAGGAACCCTCTTCCACTATTGGTGGGAATGTAAATTGATACAGTCACTATGGTTAACAGTATGGAGGTTCCTTTAAAAAACTAAAAAGAGGAGTACCATCTGATCCAGCAATCCCACTTCTGAGCATATACCCAGAGAAAACCATAAATCAAAGAGACACATTCACCACAATGTTCATTGCAGCACTATTTACAATAGCCAGGTAATGGAAGCAACCTAAATGCCCACAGACAGAAGAACGGATAAAGATGTGGTACATATATAAAATGGAGTATTACTCAACCATATAAAGGAATGAAACTGGGTCATTTGTAGAGAACTCGATGGATCTAGAGACGGTCATACAGAGTGGAGTAAGTCAGAAACAGAAAAACAAATATTGTATATTAATGCCTATATTTGGTACCTAGAAAAGTGGTACAGATGAACTTGTTTGCAGGGCAGAAATAGAGACACACAGGTAGAGAACAAACGTATGGACACAAAGAGGGGGAAGCCATGGGGTGGTGGTGGTGGTGGGATGAGTTGGGAGATTGGGATTGACCTGTATACATGTAAATGCATAAAATACATAACTAATAATAACCTGCTGTATAAGAAAATAAATTTAAATTTCAAAATTTTTAAAAATGAAACAGAAAAATGTTCTTCCATTCACACAGATGTATTTATATGAATGACTTATTTCCATGCTTATATCTATAAATACATAAAAGAGGAATAAAATTTAACTTGAAACAATGGAGAAAAAAAAAAACCTGAACCCAACAGTTATACAGAGGAAAACCCTATCAAGGCACTTACTCCAGAGGTAAACAATTCTGAAATTGGTTAGATGTGGAGAATCATCTCCCATACAGCCAGCAGCCCCACCCCACGCAAGGAGGGTCCTCATTGCAAAGCTGCGGGACCGTGCCGAGGCGTCTGTGAGTAAACATGAGCTGAGCCCCAGGCCAGCTGCTGCTGAACTGTTCCCACCCTTCCCAGGTAAAACACCTGAATATGTACAAGGGCTTGAAAGCCTAGAGGAAGGGCAGTGGAGCCACTCCAGCGACAGCACACAGGCCCACTTGGTGCCTGCAGGCCAGCCATGATGGTCCTGGCCACAGGCGCTCTTCTGGAAGCTTTCCATTTTCCTGCCTGAGATACCCCTCCTGTCCCGGCCCACACTCCTTTTTTTCCTTCCTCACCTCAGCCCGGAGAGAAATTTCAGCAGACGTTATGGGTGACGCATCCTCTTCCTTACAGCTGGCAGCCTGGTAACTCCTAAGCCTTGCCGTTCCCTAACCCTAACCCTAGCCCGGAACAGAAACCCACCACCAGCCCTATACCTTTCCCTACGCCGTAGCCTATTCCTGGCCCGTACGCAGGCACTGAACCTTTCATCAGCACGTATCCTGACCCTGCCATTTTGCCGTACCCTCACGTGTGCCCTAAGCCTTGCCGTTCCCTAACCCTAGCCCTATTCCCAAAAGGAAACACACCACCAGCCCTACAGCTTACCCACAAACCATAGCCTACTCCTGGCCCGTACGCTGGCACTGAGCCGTGCGTCAGCATGTAGCCTGACCCTCCCACGTTTCTGTACCCTCACCTGTGCCCTATGCCTTGCCGTTCCCTAACCCTAACCCTAGCCCGGAACGGAAACCCACCACCAGCCGTACACCTTACCCTACGCCGTAGCCTACTCCTGGCCCGCACGCTGCCACTAACACTTGCGTCAGCACGTTGCCTTACCCTACCACGTTTCCTTACCCTCACCTGTGCCCTAAGTCTTGCCGTTCCCTAAACCTAACCCTAGCCCGGAACGGAAACCCTGCACCAGCCCTACACCTTACCCTACGCCGTAGCCTACTGCTGGCCCGTACGTTGGCACTGACACGTGCGTCAGCACGTAGCCTGAACTTCACCCATTTCCGTACCCTCAACTGTGCCCTAAGCCTTGCCGTTCCCTAACCCTAAACCTAGTACCGAACGGAAACACACCACCAGCCCTACACCTAAACTCCATGCCATAGCCTACTCATGGCCCGTACGCTGGCAAAACCCGTGCGTCAGCACGTATCCTGACCCTCCCACGTTTCCGTACCCTCACCTGTGCACTAAGCCTTGCCATTCCCTAACCATAACCCTAGCCCTGAAAGGAAAGCCACCACCAGCCCTACACCTAACCCCCAAGCCGTAGCCTACTCCTGGCCGGTACGCTGGCACTGACACTTGCGTCAGCACGTAGCCTGACTCTCCCACGTTTCTGTACCCTAACCTGTGCCCTAAGCCTTGCCGTTCCCTAACCCTAACCCTAGCCCGGAACGGAAACCCACCACCAGTCCTGCACCTTACCCCCAAGCCGTAGCCTACTCCTGGCCTGTTCGGTGGCACTAACCTGAGCATCAGCAAGTAGCCTGACCCTCCCACGTTTCCGTACCCTAACCCGTGCCCTAAGCCTTGCCGTTCCGTAACCCTAAACCTAGCCCGGAACGGAAACCTACCACCAGCCCTACACCTTACCCTACACCGTAGCCTACTCCTTGCCCATACGATGGCACTGACCAGTGCGTCAGCACGTAGCCTGACCCTCCCACGTTTCCGTACCCTCACCTGTGCCCTAAGCCTTGCCGTTCCCTAACCCTAACCCTAGCCCGGAACGGAAACCCACCACCAGCCCTACAGTTTACCCCCAAGCTGTAGCCTACTCCTGGCCCGTATGCTGGCACTGAAACGTGCGTCACCACATAGCCTGACCCTCCCACGTTTCTGTAACCTCACCTGTGCCCTAAGCCTTGCCTTTCCCTAACCCTAACCCTAGTCCGGAACGGAAACCCACCACGAACCCTACAGCTTACCCTACGCCGTAGCCTACTCCTGGCCTGTACACTGGCACTGACCCGTGTGTCAGCACATAGCCTGAACCTCCCACGTTTCCGTACCCTCACCTGTGCCCTAAGCCTTGCCGTTTCCTAACCCTAACCCTAGCCCAGAACAGAAACCCACCACCAGCCCCAAAACTTACCAAAAAGCCGTAGCCTACTCTTGGCCCATACGCTGGCAATGACCCGTGCGTCAGCACGAAGCCTGACCCTCCCACGTTTCCGTACCCTCACCTGTGCCATAAGCCTTGCCGTTCCCTAACCCTAACCCTAGCCCAGAACGGAAACCCACCACCAGCCCTAGACATTACCATCCGGCGTAGCCTACTCCTGGCCTGTATGCTGGCACTGACCCGTGCGTCAGCACGTAGCCTGACCCTCCCACGTTTCCGTAACCTCACCTGAGCACTAAGCCTTGCCGTTCCGTAACCCTAACCCTAGCCCAGAATGGAAACCCACCACCAGCCCTAAACCTTAACCCCAAGCCGTAGCCTACTCCTGGCCCGTACTCTGGCACTGACACGTGCGTCAGCAAGTAGCCTGACCTTCCCATGTTTCAGGACCCTCAACTGTGCCCTAATACTGTCCGTTCCTAACACTAACCCTAGCCCAGAATGGAAACCCACCACCAGCCCTACACCTTAACCCCAAGCCGTAGCCTACTCCTGACCCGTACTCTGGCACTGACACGTGTGTCAGCAAGTAGCCAGACACTCCCACGTTTCAGGACCCTCAACTGTGCCCTAAGCCTGGCCGTTCCTAACACTAACCCTAGCCCAGAACGGAAAGCCACCACCAGCTCTACACCTTACCCACAAGCCGTAGTCTACTCCTGGCCTGTATGCCGACACTGACCCGTGCGTCAGCACGTAGCCTGACACTCCCACGTTTCCGTACCCTCACCTGTCCCCTAAGCCTTGCCGTTCCCTAACCCTAACCCTAGTCGGAACGGAAAACCACCACCAGCCCTACACCTCACTATATGTCGTAGCCTAAACCTGGCCCGTACGCGGGCACTGACCCGTGCGTCAGCACGTAGCCTGACCCTCCCACGTTTCCGTACCCTCACCTGTGCCGTAAGCCTTGCCGTTCCCTAACCCTAAACTTAGCCCCGAACGGAAACCCACCACCAGCTCTAAACCTTACCCACAAGCCGTAGCCTACTCCTGGCCGTACACTGGCACTGACCCGTGCGTCAGCACGTAGCCTGACCCTCCCACGTTTCTGTACCCTCACATGTTCCCTAAGCTTTGCCGTTCCGTAACCCTAAACGTAGCCCGGAACGGAAACCCACAACCAGCCAAAAACCTAATCCTACGCCGTAGCCTACTCCTGGCCCGTACGCTGGCACTGACCCGTGCGTCAGTACGTAGCCTGACCCTCCCATGTTTCCGTACCATCACCTGTGCCCTAAGCCTTGCCGTTCCCTAACCCTAACCCTAGCCCGGAACGGAAAACCAACACCAGCCCTAAAACTTACCCCCAAGCCGTAGCCTACTCCTGGTCCATACGCTGGCACTGACCTGTGCGTCAGCACGTAGCCTGAACTTCCCACATTACCGTACCCTCACCTGTGCCCTAAGCCTTGCCGTTCCCTAACCCTAACCCTAGTACGGAACGGAAACACACCACAAGCCCTACACCTAACCCCCAAGCCATAGCCTAATGCTGGCCCGTACGCTGGCACTGACCCGTGCGTCAGCACGTAGCCTGCGCCTCCCACGTTTCCGTACCCTCACGTGTGCCCTAAGCCTTGCTGTTCCCTAACACTAACCCTAGCCTGGAACGGAAATCCACCACCAGCCCTACACCTAACCACAAAGCCGTAGCCTACTCCTGGCCCGTACGCTGGCACTGACCCGTGCGTCAGCACGTAGCCTGACCTTCCCATATTTCCGTACCCTCACCTGTTCCCTAAGCCTTGCTGTTCCCTAACGCTATCCCTAGTACGGAACGGAAACACTCCACCAGCCCTACACCTTACCCCCAAGCCATAGCCTACTCCTGGCCCGTACGCTGGCACTCACCCGTGCGGCAGCACGTAGCCTGACCCTCCCACGTTTCCGTACGCTCACCTGTGCCCTAAGCCTTACCGTTCCCTAACCCTAACCCTAGCCCAGAATGGAAACACACCATCAGCCCTACACCTAACCCCGAAGCCTTACCCTACTCCTGGCTGGTATGCTGGCACTGACACGTGCGTCAGCACGTAGCCTGACCCTTACACTTTTCCTTACCCTCACCTGTGCCCTAAGCCTTGCCGTTCCCTAACACTAACCCTAGCCCAGAACAGAAACCCACCACCAGCCCTAAACTCTACCCTACGCCGTAGCCTATTCCTGGCCCGTACGCTGGCACTGACCCATGCGTCAGCACGTAGCCTGACCCTCCCACGTTTCCGTACCCTCACCTGTGCCCTAAGCCTTGACGTTCCCTAACCCTAACACTAGCCCGGAACAGAGACCCACCACCAGCCCTACACCTTACCACCACGCCGTAGCCTGCTCCTGGCCCATATGCTGGCACTGAGCCGTGTGTCAGCACGTAGCCTGACCCTCCCACGATTCCGTAACCTCACCTGTGCCCTAAGCCTTGCCGTTCCCTAATCCTAATCCTAACCCTGAACGGAAACCCACCCCCAGCCCTACACCTTACTCTATGCCGTAGCCTACACCTGGACCATATGCGGGCACTGACCTGTGCTTCAGCATGTAGCCTGACCCTCCCATGTTACCGTACCCTCACCTGTGTCTTAAGGCTTGTCGTTCCCTAACTCTAACCCTAGCCCATAACGGAAACCCACCACCAGCCCTAATCCTAACCCACAAGCCGTGGCTTACTCCTGGCCCGTACGCTGGCACTGACCGTGCGTCAGCACGTAGCCTGACACTCCCACGTTTCCGTACCATCACCTGTGACCTAAGCCTTGCCGTTCCCTAACCATAACCCTAGCGCGGAACGGAAACCCACCACCAGCCCTAAACCTTACCCACAAGCCGTAGCCTACACCTGGCCCGTACGCTGGCACTGACCGTGCTTCAGCACGTAGCCTGACCCTCCCACTTTCCTGTACCCTTACCTGAGCCCTAAGACTTGCCGTTCCCTAACCCTAACCCTAGACCGGAACGGAATCCCACCACCAGCCCTACACCTTACCATATGCCGTAGCCTACTCCTGGCCGGTACGCTGCCACTCAGCCGTGCATCAGCACGTAGCCTGACCCTCCCACGTTTCTGTACCCTCAGCTGTGCCCTAAGCCTTGCCGTTCCCTAACCCTAACCCTAGCCCAGAACGGAAACACACCACCAGCCCTACACCTTACCCCCAAGCCGTAGCCTACTCCTGGCCCGTACGCTGGCACTGACCCGTGCGTCAGCACGTAGCCTGACCCTCCCACGTTTCCGTACCCTCACCTGTGCCCTAAGCCTTGCTGTTCCCTAACACTAACCCTAGCCTGGAATGGAAACCCACCACCAGCCCTACACCTAACCACCAAACCGTAGCCTACTCCTGGCCGGTATGCTGGCACTGACACGTGCGTCATCACGTAGCCTGAACCTCCCTCGTTTCCGTACCCTCACGTGTGCCCTAAGCTTTGCCGTTCCCTAACCCTAACTGTAGCCCGGAACGGAAACCCACCAACAGCCCTACACCTTACCCCCAACTGTAGCCTACTCCTGGTCCATACGCTGGCACTGACCCGTGCGTCAGAACGTATCCTGAAACTGCCACGTTGCTGTACCCTCACCTGTGCCCTAAACCTTGCCATTCCCTAACCCTAACCCTAGCCCGGAATGGAAACCCACCACAAGCCCTACACCTTACCCCCAAGCCATAGCCTACTCGTGGTCCATACGCTGGCACTGACCTGTGCGTCAGCATGTAGCCTGACCTTCCCACGTTACCGTAACGTCACCTGTGCCCTAAGCCTTGCCGTTCCCTAACCCTAACCCTAGTACGGGACAGAAACACACCACAAGCCCTACACCTAACCCACAATCCATAGCCTACTCCTGGCCCGTACGCAGGCACTGACCCATGCGTCAGCACGTAGCCTGACCCTCCCACGTTTCCGTACCCTCACCTATGCCCTAAGCCTTGCTCTTCCCTAACACTAACCCTAGACCGGAACGGAAACCCACCACAAGCCCTACACTAACCCCCAAGCCGTAGCCTATTCCTAGCCGGTACGATGGCACTGACCCGTGCGTCAGCACGTAGCCTGACCCTCCCACGTTTCCCTACCCTCACCTGGCCCTAAGCCTTGCCTTTCCCTAACCCTAACCCTAGCCCGGAACGGAAACACACCACCAGCCCTAGACCTTAACCTATGCCGTAGCCTACTCCTGGCCTGTACGCTGGCACTGACCCATGCGTCAGCACGTAGCCTGACGCTCCCACGTTTCCGTACCCTCACCTGTGCCCTAAGCCTTGCCGTTCCGTAACCCTAACCCTAGCCCGGCATGGAAACGGACCACCAGCCCTACAACTTACCCCCAAGCCGTAGACTACTCCTGGCCCATACGCTGGCACTGACCCGTGGGTCAGCAAATAGCCTGACCCTCCCACGTTTCCGTACCCTCACCTGTGCCCTAAGCCTTGCCGTTGCCTAACCCTAACCCTAGCCCGAAACGGAAACCCACCACCAGCCCTACAACTTACCCCCAAGCCGTAGCCTACTCCTGGTCCGTACACTGGCACTGACCCGTGCGTCAGCACGTAGCCTGACCCTCCCACCTTTCCGTACCCTCACCTGTGCCCTAAACCTTGCCTTTCCCTAACCCTAACCCTAGCCCGGAACGGAAACCCACCACCAGCCCTAGACCATTCCCTACGCCGTAGCCTACTCCTGGCCCGTACGCTGGCACTGACACGTGCGTCAGCACGTAGCCTGACCCTCCCACGTTTCCGTACCCTCATCTGTGCCCTATGCCTTGCCGTTCCCTAACCCTAACCCTAGCACAGAACGGAAACCCACCTCCAGCCCTACACCTTACCCTATGCCATAGCCTACACCTGGCCCGTACGATGGCAATGACCCATGCGTCAGCACGTAGCCTGACCCGCCCACGTTTCCGTACCCTCACCTGTGCCCTAAGCCTTGACGTTCCCTTACCCTAACCCTAGCCCGGAACGGAAAGCCACCACCAGCCCTACAACTTACCCCCAAGCTGTAGCCTACTCCTGGCCCGTATGCTGGCATTGACCCGTGCGTCAGCACGTAGCCTGACCCTCCCAAGTTTCCGTACCCTCACCTGTGCCCTATGCCTTGCCATTCCCTAACCCTAACCCTAGCACAGAACAGAAACCCACCTCCAGCCCTATACCTTACCCTACGGTGTAGCCTACTCCTGGCCTGTACGCTGACACTGACACGTGCGTCAGCACGTAGCCTGACCCTCCCACGTTTCGTACCCTCACCTGTGCCCTAAGCTTTGTCGCTCCCTAACCCTAACCCTAGCCGGGAACGGAAATCCACCACCAGCCCTAAACCTTTCCCTACGCCGTAGCCTACTCCTGGCCCGTATGCTGGCACTGACCCGTGCGTCAGCATGTAGACTGACACCCCACGTTTCCGTACCCTCACCTGGTCCCTAAACCTTGCCATTCCCTAACATTAAACCTAACCCGGAATGGAAACCCACCACCAGCCCTAAAACTTACCCCCATGCCATAGCCTACTCCTGGCCCGTACACAGGCACTGACACGTGTGTCAGCACGTAGCCTGACCCTCCCACTTTTCCGTACCCTCTGCTAAGCCCTAAGCCTTCGCCTTCCCTAACTCTAACCCAAGCCCGGAACGGAATCCCACCACCAGCCCTAAACCTTAATGTATGCCGTAGCCTATTCCTGGCCCGTACGCTGGCACTGACCCGTGCGTCAGCACGTAGCCTGACCCTCCCACGTTTCCGTACCCTCACCTGTGCCCTAAGCCTTGCCGTTCCCTAAGCCTAACCCTAGCCCGGAACGGAAACCCACCACCAGCCCTAAACCTTACCCTACACCATAGCCTACTCCTGGCCCGTACGGTGGCACTGACCAGTGCGTCAGCACGTAGCCTGACCCTCACACGTTTCCGTACCCTCACCTGTGCCCTAAGCCTTGTCGTTCCCTAACCCTAACCCTAGTCCGGAACAGAACCCCACCACCAGCCCTACAGCTTACCCCCGATCCATAGCCTATTCCTGGCCCGTACGCTGGCACTGACCCGTGCTTCAGCATGTAGCCTGACCCTCCCACGTTTCCGTACACTCACCTGTGCCCTAAGCCTTGCCATTCCCTAACCCTAACCCTAGCCCGGAATGGAAACCCACCACCAGCCCTACACGTAACCCCCAAGCCGTAGCCTACTCCTGGCTGGTACGCTGGCACTGACCCGTTCATCAGCACGTAGCCTGACCCTCCCACGTTTCCGTACCCTCACCTGTGCCCTAAGCCTTGCCGTTCCCTAACCCTAACCCTAGCCCGGAACGGAAACCCACCACCAGCCCTAAACCTTACCCCCAAGCCGTAGCCTACTCCTGGTCCATACGCTGGCACTGACCTGTGCGTCAGCACGTAGCCTGAACTTCCCACATTACCGTACCCTCACCTGTGCCCTAAGCCTTGCTGTTCCCTAACACTAACTCTAGTCCGGAACGGAAACACACAACCAGCCCTACACCTAACCCCCAAGCCGTAGCTTACTCCCGGCCAGTACGCTGGCACTGACCAGTGCATCATCACGAAGCCTGACCCTCCCACGTTTCCGTACCCTCACCTGTGCCCTAAGCCTTGAGGTTCCCTAACCCTAACTCTAGCCCGGAACAGAAAACCACCAACAGCCCTACAACTTACGACCACGCCGTAGCCTACTCCTGGCCCATATGCTGGCACTGACACGTGCGTCAGCACGTAGCCTGACCCTCCCAGGTTTCCGTACCCTCACCTGTGCCCTAAGGTTTGCCGTTCCTTAACCCTAACCCTAGACCGGAACGGAAACCCACCACCAGCCCTACACCTTACCCTACGCCGTAGCATACTCTTGGCCCGTACGCTGGCACTGAACCATGCGTCAGCACGTAGTCTGACCCTCCCACGTTTCCGTACCCTCACCTGGGCCCTAAGCCTTGCCGTTCCTTAACCCTAACCCTAATACGGGACAGAAACACACCACAAGCCCTACACCTAACCCACAAGCCATAGCATACTCCTGGCCCGTACGCTGGCACTGAACCGTGCGTCAGCACGTAGCCTGACCCTCCCAGGTTTCCGTACCCTCACCTATGCCCTAAGCCTTCCTGTTCCCTAACACTATCCCTAGGCCGGAACGGAAACCCACCACCAGCCCTACAACTAACCCCCAAGCCGTAGGCTACTCCTGGCCGGTTCGCCTGCACTGACCCGTGCATCATCACGTAGCCTGACCCTCCCACGTTTCCGTACCCTCACCTGGGCCCTAAGCCTCGCCTTTCCCTAACCCTAACCCAAGCCCGGAACAGAAACGCACTACCAGCCCTACACCTTGCCCTACGCCGTAGCCTACTCCTGGCACGTATGCTGGCACTTTCACGTGCGTCAGCACGTAGCCTGACCCTCACACGTTTCCGTACCCTCACCTGTGCCCTAAGCCTTGCCGTTCCCTAACCCTAACCCTAGTCCCGAACGGAAACACACCACCAGCCCTACAGCTTACCCCTAAGCCATAGCCTATTCCTGGCCCGTACGCTGGCACTGACCCGTGCGTCAGCATGTAGCATGACCCTCCCACGTTTCCGTACCCTCACCTGTGCCCTAAGCCTTGCCGTTCCCTAACCCTAACCCTAGCCCAGAACAGAAACCCACCACCAGCCCTACAACTAACCCCCAAGCCGTAGCTTACTCCTGGCCAGTACGCTGGCACTGACCCGTGCATCATCACGTAGCCTGTCCCTCCCACGTTTCCGTACCCTCACCTGTGCCCTAAGCCTTGCCGTTCCCTAACCCTAACCCTAGCCCGGAACGGAAACCCACCACCAGCCCTACACCTTACTCTATGCCGTAGCCTACACCTGGCCCATACGCGGGCACTGACCTGTGCTTCAGCACGTAGCCTGACCCTCCCACGTTTCCATACCCTCACCTGTGCCCTAAGACTTGCCGTTCCCTAACTCTTACCCTAGCCCGGAACGGAAACCCACCAACAGCCCTATATCTTACCCACAAGCCGTAGCCTACTCCTGGCCCGTACACTGGCACTGACCCGTGCGTCAGCACGTAGACTGACGCTCCCACTTTTCTGTACCCTTACCTGAGCCCTAAGCCTTGCCGTTCCCTAACCCTAACCCTAGCCCGGAACGGAATCCCACCACCAGCCCTACACCTTACAATATGCCGTAGACTACTCCTGCCCGGTACGCTGCAACTGAGCCATGCATCAGCACGTAGCCTGACCCTCCCACGTTTCCGTACCCTCACCTGTGCCCTAAGCCTTGCCGTTCCCTAACCCTAACCGTAGCCCGGAACGAAAACCCACCACCAGCCCTACACTTTACACCCAAGCCGTAGCCTACTCCTGGCCCGTACGCTGGCACAGACCCGTGCGTCAGCACGAAGCCTGACCCTCCCACGTTTGTGGACCCTCACCTGTGCCCTAAGCCTTGCCGTTCCCTAACCCTAACCCTAGCCCGGAACGGAAACCCACCACCAGCCCTAAACCTTTCCCTACGCCGTAGCCTATTCCTGGCCCGTACGCAGGCACTGACCCTTTCATCAGCACGTAGCCTGACCCTCCCACGTTTCCGTACCCTCACCTCTGCCCTAAGCCTTGCCGTTCTCTATCCCTAACCATAGCCCCAAACAGAAAGCCACCACCAGCCCTAAAACTTAGCCACAAGCCTTAGCCTACTCCTGCACTGTACGCTGGCACTGACCCGTGCGTCAGCACGTAGCCTGACCCTCCCACGTTTCCGTACCCTCACCTGTGCCCTAAGCCTTGCCGTTCCCTAACACTAACCCTAGACCGGAACGGAAACCCACCACCAGCCCTAAACCATACCCTACACCGTAGCCTACTCCTGGCCCGTACGCTGGCACTGAACCGTGCGTCAGCATGTAGCCTGACCCTCTCACGTTTCCGTACCCTCACCTGTGCCCTAAGCCTTGACGTTCCCTAACCCTAACCGTAGACCGGAACGCAAAACCACCACCAGCCCTACACCTTTCCCTATGCCGTAGCTTAATCCTGGCCCATACGCTGGCACTGAACCTTGCGTCATCACGTAGCCTGACCCTCCCGCTTTTCCGTACCCTCACCTGTGCCCTAAGCCTTGCCGTTCCCTTACCCTAGCCCTAGCCCGGAACGGAAACCCACCACCAGCCCTACTCCTTAGCCTATGCCGTAGCCTAATCCTTGCCTGTACCCTGGCACTGACCCGTGCATCAGCACGTAGCCAGACCCTCCCACGTTTCCGTACCCTCACATGTGCCCTAAGCCTTGCCGTTCCATATCCCTAACCATAGCCCGGAACAAAAACCCTCCACCAGGCCTACACCTTTCCCTACGCCGTAGCCTACTCCTGGCCCGTACGCTGGCACTGACCCGTGCGTCAGCACGTAGCCTGACCCTCCCACGTTTCCGTACCCTCACCTGTGCCCTAAGCCTTGCCGTTCCCTAACCCTAACCCTAACCAGGAACGGAAACCCACCATCATCCCTAAACCTTTCCCTACTGGGTAGCCTACTCCTCGCCCGTACGCTCGCACTGACCCGTGCGTCAGCATGGAGTTTGACCCTCCCACGTTTCCGTACCCTCACCTGGGCCCGAAGACATGCCATTCCCTAACACTAACCCTAGCCCGGAACGGAAACCCACCACCAGCCCTACACCTTACCCTATGCCGTAGCCTACACCTGGCCCATACGCGGGCTCTGACCTGTGCTTCAGCACGTAGCCTGACCCTCCCACGTTTGCGGACCCTCACCTGTACCCTAAGCCTTGCTGTTCCCTAACCCTAACCCTAGCCCGGAACGGAAATCCACCACCAGCCCTACACTTTTCCCAACGCCGTAGCCTATTTCTGGCTCTTACGCCGGCACTCACCGTTTCATCAGCACGTAGCCTGACACTCCCACTTTTCCGTACCCTAACCTGTGCCCTAAGCATTGCTGTTCACTAACCCTAACCCTAGCCCAGAGCGGAAACCCACCACTAGCCATACACCTTACCCCCAAGCCGTAGCCTACACCTGGCCGGTACGCTGGCACTGACACGTGCATCAGCACGTAGCCTGACCCTCACACGTTTCCGTACCCTCACCTGTGCCCTAAGCCTTGCCGTTTCCTAACCCTAACCCTAGCCCGTAACAGAAACCCACCACCAGCCCTACACTGTACCCTACGCCGTAACTTATTCCTGGCCCGTACGCAGGCACTGACCCTTTCATCAGCACGTAGCCAGACACTCCCACGTTTCCGTACCCTCATCTGTGCCCTAAGGCTTGCCGGTCCGTAACCCTAACCCTATTCCGGAATGGAAACCCACCACCAGCCCTAAAACTTACCCCCAAGCCGTAGCCTACTCCTGGTCCATACGCTGGCAATGACCTGTGCGTCAGCACGTAGCCTGAACTTCCCACATTACCGTACCCTCACCTGTGCCCTAAGCCTTGTCGTTCCCTAACCCTCACACTAGCCTGGAATGGAAACACACCATCAGCCCTACACCTAACCACCAAGACGTAGCCTACTGCTGGCCGGTACGCTGGCACTGACCCGTGCGTCAGCACGTAGCCTGACCCTCCCACGTTTCCGTACCCTCACCTGTGCCCTAAGCCTTGCCGTTCCCTAACCCTAACCCTAGTCCGGAGCGGAAACACACCACCAGCCCTACAGCTTACCCCCAAGCCATAGGCTATTCCTGGCCCGTACGCTGGCACTGACCCGTGCGTCAGCATGTAGCCTGACCCTCCCTCGTTTCCGTACCCTCACCTGTGCCCTAAGCCTTGCCGTTCCCTAACCCTAACCCTAGCCCGGAACAGAAACCCACCACCAGCCCTACACCTTACCCCCAAGCCGTAGCCTACTCCTGGCCCGTTCGGTGGCAGTAACCCTAGCATCAGCAAGTAGCCTGACTCTCCCAAGTTTCTGTACCCTCACCCGTGCCCTAAGACTTGCCGTTCCGTAACCCTAACCCTAGCCCAGAACGGAAACCCACCACCAGCCCTACACCTTACCCCCAAGCAGTAGCGTACTCATGGCCCATATGCTGGCACTGACCCGTGCGTCAGCACGTAGCGTGACCCTCCCACGTTTCCGTACCCTCACCTGTGCCCTAAGCCTTGCCGTTCCCTAACACTAACCCTAGCCCGGAACGGAAACCCACCACTAGCCCTACACATTACCCTATGCTGTAGCCTACACATGGCCCGTACGCGGGCACTGATCCGTGCGTCAGCACGTAGCCTGTCCCTCCCACGTTTCCGTACCCTCACCTGTGCCCTAAGCCTTGCCGTTCCCTAACCCTAACCCTAGACTGGAACGGAAAGCCACCACCAGTCCTAAAACTTAGCCACAAGCCGTAGCCTACTCCTGGCCCGTACGCTGGCACTGACCCGTGCGTCAGCACGTAGCCTGACCCTCCCACTTTTCCGTACCCTCACCTGTGCCCTAAGCCTTGCCGTTCCCTAACCCTAACCCTAGCCCAGAACGGAAACCCACCACCCGCCCTAAACCTTACCCTATGACGTAGCCTACTCCTGGCCCGTACGCTGGCACTGACCCGTGCTTCAGCACATAGCCATACACTCCCACGTTTCCGTACCCTCACATGTGCCCTAAGCCTTGCCATTCCCTAAAAGTAACCGTAGTGCGGAACGAAAACCCACCACCAGCCCTCCACCTTACACTACGCCGTAGCCTACTCCTGGCCCGTACGCTGGCACTGACCCGTGCGTCAGCACTTAGCCTGACCCTCCCACGTATCCGTACCCTAACCTGTGCCCTAAGCCTTGCCGTTCCCTAACCCTAACCCTAACCCTAACCCGGAACGGAAACCCACCACCATCCCTAAACCTTTCCCTACTGGGTAGCCTACTCCTCGCCCGTACACTCGCACTGACCCGTGCGTCAGCATGTAGTTTGACCCTCCCACGTTTCCGTACCCTCACCTGGGCCCTGAGCCTTGCCATTCCCTAACACTAACCTTAGCCCGGAAGGGAAACCCACCACCAGCCCTACACATTACCCTATGCCGTAGCCTACACCTGGCCCATACGCGGGCACTGACTTGTGCTTCAGCACGTAGCCTGGCCCTCCCACGTTTGCGGACCCTCACCTGTGCCCTAAGCCTTGCCGTTCCCTAACCCTAACCCTAACCCGGAACGGAAACCCACCACCATCCCTAAACGTTTCCTACTGGGTAGCCTAATCCTCGCCCGTACGCTCGCACTGACCCGTGCGTCAGCATGTTGTTTGACCCTCCCACGTTTCCGTTCCCTCACCTGGGCCCTAAGCCTTGCCATTCCCTAACACTAACCTTAGCCCGGAAGGGAAACCCACCACCAGCCCTACACCTTACCCTATGCCGTAGCCTACTCCTGGCCCATACGCGGGCACTGACCTGTGCTTCAGCACGTAGCCTGGCCCTCCCACGTTTGCGGACCCTCACCTGTGCCCTAAGACTTGCCGTTCCCTAACCCTAACCCTAGCCCGGAACGGAAACCCACCACCAGCCCTACACATTTCCCTACGCCGTAGCCTATTCCTGGCTCGTACGCAGGCACTGACACTTTCATCAGCACTTAGCCTGAGCCTCCCACGTTTCTGTACCCTCACCTGTGCCTTAAGCCTTGCCGTTCACTAACCCTAACCCTAGCCCGGAACCTAAACGCACCAACAGACCTACAACTTAACCCCAAGCTGTAGCCTAATCCAGGACCGTACGCTGGCACTGACCCATGCGTCAGCACGTAGCCTGACCCTCCCACGTTTCCGTACCCTCACCTGTGCCCTAAGCCTTGCCGTTCCCTAACCCTAACCCTAACCCGGAACGGAAACCCACCATCATCCCTAAACCTTTCCCTACTGGGTAGCCTACTCCTCGCCCGTACGCTCGCACTGACCCGTGCGTCAGCATGGAGTTTGACCCTCCCACGTTTCCGTACCCTCACCTGGGCCCGAAGACATGCCATTCCCTAACACTAACCCTAGCCCGGAACGGAAGCCCACCACCAGCCCTACACCTTACCCTATGCCGTAGCCTACACCTGGCCCATACGCGGGCACTGACCTGTGCTTCAGCACGTAGCCTGACCCTCCCACGTTTGCGGACCCTCACCTGTACCCTAAGCCTTGCTGTTCCCTAACCCTAACCCTAGCCCGGAACGGAAATCCACCACCAGCCCTACACTTTTCCCAATGCCGTAGCCTATTCCTGGCTCTTACCCCGGCACTCACCGTTTCATCAGCACGTAGCCTGACCCTCCCACTTTTGCATACCCTCACCTGTGCCCTAAGCATTGCTGTTCACTAACCCTAACCCTAGCCCAGAGCGGAAACCCACCACCAGCCATACACCTTACCCCCAAGCCGTAGCCTACACCTGGCCGGTACGCTGGCACTGACACGTGCATCAGCACGTAGCCTGACCCTCACACGTTTCCGTACCCTCACCTGTGCCCTAAGCCTTGCCGTTCCCTAACCCTAACCCTAACCCGGAACGGAAACCCACCACCATCCCTAAACTTTTCCCTACTGGGTAGCCTACTCCTCGCCCGTATGCTCGCACTGACCCGTGCGTCAGCATGTTGTTTGACCCTCCCACGTTTCCGTTCCCTCACCTGGGCCCTAAGCCTTGCCATTCCCTAACACTAACCTTAGCCCGGAAGGGAAACCCACCACCAGCCCTACACCTTACCCTATGCCGTAGCCTACTCCTGGCCCATACGCGGGCACTGACCTGTGCTTCAGCACGTAGCCTGGCCCTCCCACGTTTGCGGACCCTCACATGTGCCCTAAGACTTGCCGTTCCCTAACCCTAACCCCAGCCCGGAACGGAAACCCACCACCAGCCCTACACATTTCCCTACGCCGTAGCCTATTCCTGGCTCATACGCAGGCACTGACACTTTCATCAGCACTTAGCCTGAGCCTCCCACGTTTCTGTACCCTCACCTGTGCCCTAAGCCTTGCCGTTCACTAACCCTAACCCTAGCCTGGAACCTAAACGCACCAACAGACCTACAACTTAACCCCAAGCTGTAGCCTAATCCAGGCCCGTATGCTGGCACTGACACGTGAGTCAGCACGTAGCCTGACCCTCCCACTTTTCCGTACCCTCACGTGTGCCCTAAGTCTTGCCGTTCCCTAACCGTAAGCCTAACCCCGAACGGAAACCCACCATCAGCCCTACACGTTACCCCCAAGCCGTAGCCTATTCCGGGCCCGTACGCTGGCACTGACCCGTGCGTCAGCACGTAGCCTGACCCTCCCACGTTTCCGTACCCTCACCTGTGCCCTAAGCCTTGCCGTTCCCTAACCCTAAACCTAGCCCGGAACGGAAACCCACCACCAGCCCTACAACTTACCCACAAGCCGAAGCCTACTCCTGGTCCGTACGCTGGCACTGACACTTGCATCAGCACGTAGCCTGACCCTCCCACGTTTCCATACCCTCACCTGTGCCCTAAGCCTTGCCGTTCCCTAACCCTAACCCTAGCCCGGAATGGAAAACCACCACCAGCACTACACCATACCCTACGCCGTAGCCTACACCTTGCCCGTACGCTGGCACTGACCCGTGAGTCAGCACGTAGCCTGACCCTCCCACGTTTCCGTACCCTCACCTGTGACCTAAGCCTTGCCGTTCCCTAACACTAAACCTAGCCTGGAATGACAACACACCACCAGCCCTACACCTAACCCCCAAGCCGTAGCCTACTCCTGGCGGTACGCTGGCACTGACCCGTGCGTCAGCACGTAGCCTGACCCTCCCACGTTTCTGTAACCTCACCTGTGCCCTTAGCTTTGACGTTCCCTATCCCTAACCCTCGCCCGGAACGGAAACCCACCACCAGCCCCACAACTTACACCCAAGCCGTAGCCTACTCCTGGTCCGTACGCTGGCACTGACCCGTGGGTCAGCAAGTAGCCTGACCCTCCCACGTTTCCGTACCCTCAACTGTGCCCTAAGCCTTGCCGTTCCCTAACCCTAACCCTAGGCCGGAACGGAAACGCACCACCAGCCCTACACTTTACCTTATGCCGTAGCCTACTCCTGGCCCATACGCTGGCACTGAACCGTGCCTCAGCACGTAGCCTGACCCTCCCACGTTTCCGTACCCTCACCACTGCCCTAAGACTTGCCGTTCCCTAACCCTAACCCTAGCCCGGAACGGAAACCCACCACCAGCCCTACACCTTACCCTACGCCATAGCCTACTCCTGGCCCGTACCCTGGCACTGACCCATGAGTCAGCACGTAGCCTGACCGTCACACGTTTCCGTACCATCACCTGTGCCCTAAGCCTTGCCGTTCCCTCAACCTAACCCTAGCCAGGAACGGAAACCCACCACCATCCCTACACCTTACCCTACCTTGTAGCGCACTCCTGGCCCATACGCAGGCACTGACCCGTGCGTCAGCACGTAGCCTGACCCTCACAAGTTTCCGTACCCTCCCCTGTGACCTAAGACTTGCCGTTCCCTAACCCTAACCCTAGCCCGAACCTAAACCCACCACCAGCCCTACACCTAAACCCCAAGCCGTAGCCTAATCCTGGCCCGTACGCTGGCACTGAACCGTGCGTCAGCACGTAGCCTGACCCTCCCTCGTTTCCGTACCCTCACAAGTGCCCTAAGCCTTGCCGTTCCCTATCCCTAACCCTAGCCCGGAACAGAAACCCAGCACTAGCCCTACACCTTACTCTATGCCGTAGACTACACCTGGCCCATACGCGGGCACTGACCTGTGCTTCAGCACGTAGCCAGACCCTCCCACGTTTCCGTACTCTCACCTGTGCCCTAACCTTGCCGTTCCCTACCCCTAACCCTAGCCCGGAATGGAAAACCACCACCAGCCCTACACCATACCCTACGCCGTAACCTACTCCTGGCCCGTACGCTGGCACTGACCCGTGAGTCAGCACGTAGCCTGACCCTCCCACGTTTCCGTACCCTCACCTGTGCCTTAAAACTTGCCGTTCCCTAACCCTAAACCTAGTACGCAACGGAAACCCATCACCAGCCCTACAACTAACCCCCAAGCCATAGCCTACTCCTGGCCCATACGCTGGCACTGACCCGTGCGTCAGCACGTAGCCTGACCCTCCCACGTTTCGGTACCCTCACCAGTGCCCTAAGACTTGCCGTTCCCTAACACTAACCATATCTCGGAACGGAAACCCACCACCAGCGCTACAACTAACCCCCAAGGCGTAGCCTACTCCTGGCCGGTACGCTGGCACTGACACGTGCATCAGCACTTAGCCTGAACCTCCCACGTTTCCGTACCCTCACCAGTGCCCCAAGCCTTGCCGTTCCCTAACCCTAACCCTAGCCCGGAACGGAAACCCACCACCAGCCCTAAAACTTACCCCCAATCCGTAGCCTACTCCTGGCCCGTATGCTGGCACTGACACGTGTGTCAGCATGTAGCCTGACCCTCCCACGTTTCCGTAACCTCACCTCTGCCATAAGACTTGACGTTCCCTAACCCTAACCCTAGCCCGGAACGGAAACCCACCACCAGCCCTACACCTTACCCTACACCGTAGCCTACTCTTGGCCCGTACGCTGGCACTGACCCGTGAGTCAGGACGTAGCCTGACCATCCCACGTTTCCGTACCCTCACCTGTTCCCTAAGCCTAGCAGTTCCCTCATCCTAACCCAAGCCAGGAACGGAAACCCACGACCAGCACTACATCTTACACTACGCCGTAGCCTACTCCTGGCCCGTACGCTGGCACTGACCCGTGCGTCAGCAAGTAGCCTGAATCTCACACGTTTCCATACCCTCACCTGAGCCCTAAGCCTTGCCATTCCCTAACCCTAACCCTAGTCCGGAAAGGAAACACTCCAGCAGCCCTACAGCTTACCCCAAGCCATAGCCTACTCCTGGCCGGTACGCTGGCACTGACCCGTGCGTCAACACGTACCCTGACCCTCACAAGTTTCCGTACCCTAACCTGTGCCCTAAGACTTGCCGTTCCCTAACACTAACCCTAGCCCCGAACGGAAACCCACCACCAGCCCTACACCTTACCCTACACCATAGCATACTCCTGGCCCATACGTGGGCACTGACCTGTGCTTCAGCACATAGCCTGACCCTCCCATGTTACTCTACCCTCACCTGTGCCCTAAGCCTTGCCGTTCCCTAATCCTAACCCTAGCCCCGTATGGAAACCCACCACCAGCCATACACTCTACCCTACGCTGTAGCCTATTCCTGGCCCGTACGCTGGCACTGAGCCGTGCGTCAGCACGTAGCCTGAACCTCCCAGGTTTCCGTACCATCACCTGTGCCCTAAGCCTTGCGGTTCCCTAACCCTAACCCTAGCCCATCACGGAAACCCACCACCAGCACTACAGCTTACCCCCAAGCCATAGTCTACTCCTGGCCCATACGCTGGCACTGACCGGTGTGTCAGCATATAGCCTGACGAGGCACACCAGAGGAGGGCGGGCGGCAGGGTAAGGCTGCCCAGGTCAGATAATCCACATCCCTCAGGGAATCACATTGGTGAAAATGGACCTCGCTAAGGCAGAAGAGAAGCCAAGGGAAAAAAGGACACAATGCCATTTGCAGCACCGTAGATGAGTCTAGAAGTAATCACGTGACTTGTAGTAACTCAGAAAGTGAAAGACACATATCATATCATATCACTTATAGGTGTTACCTAAAAATGGATACCAGGGCAGATATTTCCACGGAGAAGGGCAATCACAGATTCATTAAACAAACTTATGGTTCACCAATGGAAAGGTGTGAGGA
Source organism: Mesoplodon mirus (assembly GCF_964341445.2). Taxonomy (NCBI): domain Eukaryota; kingdom Metazoa; phylum Chordata; class Mammalia; order Artiodactyla; family Ziphiidae; genus Mesoplodon; species Mesoplodon mirus. The sequence goes on along the minus strand of NW_028295625.1, from coordinate 41,630 downwards.
TTGGTTTCATTACGATATCGGGGTTAACACACATATACAAACACAGGTGACATATATAATCACCAAAGACCTTCAGAATACCAAGAGAGGACTACTCAACATTCTGTCATAACGTACATGGGAAAAGGATCCCAGGAAGAACAGACATCTGTATATGTGTAAAAGAACAACATCTTCCACACCTACAACAAGCCAAACATTGTAATCAAACTTGCTATAATAAAAAATAAAAAATAAATTAAAAACACGAACAAGAAGTAGTGAGACAAACGTGAGGGGCTTTCTCCTGGCACATTCCATTCTAAACTCCAATCTAGAACACCACTTCCACTGAGGCTCTCTTGCCCTAGTAACCAGATTTGGTAAGGGAGAACTGCTGCCACCTTGTGGCCGTTTCACACAACAGCAGCTTTAATCCCAGCACTAATGGTCAGTTGATATTCAAAATCATTGCAGGCCTGTAAATGACACCTGCCCTGAAAACAAATCCTGGGGTCACATATCGACCAAAAAATTCAAAGGACGTCCATATTTCAAAACGACCGTTTCAAAAGGCATATTTTACGCACATTAGTGTTCTGCTTCTTTTCCTTTCTTTCCTTTTTTGTTAAAAAAAACGGGAATGGAAAAAGGCATCCCTCAGAATGGGCGAAAATCGTTGCAGACGAATCAATGGACAGAGGTTTAATCTCCAATATATATAAACAGCTCATGCAGCTTAATATTAAAAAACAAACAAACAACCCAATACAAAAATGGGCAGAAGATCTAAATAGACGTTTCTTCAAAGGAGACACAGAGATGGCCAAGACGCACATGAAAAGCTGCTCAACAGCACTAATTATTAGAGAAATGCAAATCAAAACTACAATGAGGTATCACCTCACACCTGTTAGAATCGGCATCATCAGAAAATCTACAAACAACCAATTCTGGGGAGGGTGTGGACAAAAGGAGCCCTCTTCCACTATTGGTGGGAATGTAAATTGATACAGTCACTATGGAGAACAGTATGGAGTTTCCTTAACAAAATTAGAAATAGAATTACCATCTGATCCAGCAATCCCACTTCTGGGCATATACCCAGATAAAACCGTAAATCTAAAAGGCACATTCACCTCAATGTTCATTGCAGCACTATTTACAATAGCCAGGTAATGGAAGCAACCTAAATGCCCACAGACAGATGAATGGATAAAGATGTGGTACATATATAAAAAGGAATATTACTCGGCCATAAAAAGGAATGAAACTGAGTCATTTGTAGAGACATCGATGGATCGAGAGACTGTTATACAGAATGAAGTAAGTCAGAAAGAGGAAAACAAATATTGTATATTAATGCATATATGTGGAACCTAAAAAACGGTACAGATGAACTGATTTGCAGGGAAGAAATAGAGACACAGAGGTAGAGAACAAACGTATGGACACCAAGTGTGGGAAGCCATGGTGTGGTGCTGGTGGGATGAGTTGGGAGATTGGGATTGACCTGTATACATGTATATGCATAAAATACATAACTAATAAAAACCTGCTGTATAAAAACATAAATAAAATTGTATTTCAAAATTTAAAAAAATAAAATTTAAAAATAAAACAGAAAAATGTTCTTCCCGTCACACAGATGTATTTATAGGAATGAATTATTTCCATGCTTATATCTATAAATACATAAAAGAGGAATAAAATCTAACTTGAACCATAAAAGAAAAAAAAAACCTGAACACACGAGTTTTACAGAGGAAAACCCTATCTGGGCACTTGCTCCAGCGGTAAACAAGTCTGAAATTGGTCAGAGGTGTGGAACCATCTCCCATACAGCCAGCAACACACCCCCCACGCAAGGAGCGTCCTCATTGCAAAGCTGGGGGACCGTGCCGAGGCATCTGTGAGTAAACATGAGCTGAGCCCCAGGCCAGCTGCTGCTGAACTGTTCCCACCATTCCCAGGTAAAACACCTGAATATGTACAAGGGCTTGAAAGCCTAGAAGAAGGGCCGTGGAGCCACACCAGCGACAGCACGCAGGCCAACTTGGTGCCTGCAGGCCAGCCAGGGTGGTCCTGGCCCCGGGCGCTCTTCCAGAAGCTTTCCATTGCCCTGCCTGAGATACCCCTCCTGTCCCGGCCCCCACTGCTTTTTTCCTTCCTCACCTCTGTCCGGAGAGAAATTCCAGCGGAAGGTATGGGTGACACATCCTCTTCTTTACAGGCGGCAGGATGGCAACTCCTGCAGAAAGGCCAGCAGAGCCCCACTCACACCGGGCCACCAACAAAGCTGTGGCCCCTCACACCCTCCCACCAGCACAGCCCCGAGACTGCTGACGGGGCAGAGAATATGGAGTCAGGCACAGCTTCAGGGGCTATTGCTGCCTGGAGCTCTGTTTATATTGACCTCAACGAGGCACACCTGGGGAGGGCGGGCCGGCAGGGTAAGGCTGCCCAGGTCAGCTAATCCACAACCCTCAGGGAATCACATTGTTGAAAATGGACCCCGCTAAGGCAGAAGAGAAGCCAAGGGAAAAAAGGACACAATGCCATTTGCAGCACCGTACATGAGTCTAGAAGTAATCACGTGACTTGTAGTAACTCAGAAAGTGAAAGACACATATCATATCATATCACTTATATGTGTTACCTAAAATGGATACCAGGGCAGATATTTCCACGGAGAAGGGCAATCACAGATTCATTAAACAAACTTATGGTTCACCAATGGAAAGGTGTGAGGATTGGTTTCATTACGATATCGGGGTTAACACACATATACAAACATAGGTGACATATATAATCACCAAAGACCTACAGAATACCAAGAGAGGACTACTCAACTCTGTCATAACGTACATGGGAAAAGGATCCCAGGAAGATCAGACATCTGTATATGTGTAAAAGAACCACATCTTTCACACCTACAACAAGCCAAACATTGTAATCAACCTTGCTGTAATAAAAAATATAAAAAATTAAATTAAAAACACGAACAAGAAGTAGTGAGACAAACTTGAGGGGCTTTCTCCTGGCATATTCCATTCTAAATTCGAATCTAGAACACCACTTCCACTGAGGCTCTCTTGCCCTAGTAACCAGATTTGGCAAGGGAGAACTGCTGCCACCTTGTGGCCGTTTCACACAACAGCAGCTTTAATCCCAGTGCTAATGGTCAGTTCATATTCAAAATCATTGCAGGCCTGTAAATGACACCTGCCCTGAAAACAAATCCTGGGGTCACATATCGACCAAAAAATTCAAAGAACGTCCATATTTCAAAAAGACCGTTTAAAAAGGCATATTTTACGCACATTAGTGTTCTGCTTCTTTTCCTTTCTTTCCTTTTTTGTTAAAAAAAACGGGAATGGAAAAAGGCATCCCTCAGAATGGGCGAAAATCGTTGCAGACGAATCAATGGACAGAGGTTTAATCTCCAATATATATAAACAGCTCATGCAGCTTAATATTAAAAAAAAACAAACAACCCAATACAAAAATGGGCAGAAGATCTAAAGAGACGTTTCTTCAAAGGAGACACAGAGATGCCCAAGACGCACATGAAAAGGGCTGCTCAACAGCACTAATTTTTAGAGAAATGCAAATCAAAACTACAATGAGGTATCACCTCACACCTGTTAGAATCGGCATCATCAGAAAATCTACAAACAACAAATTCTGGGGAGGGTGTGGACAAAAGGAGCCCTCTTCCACTATTGGTGGGAATGTAAATTGATACAGTCACTATGGAGAACTGTATGGAGTTTCCTTAAAAAAACTAGAAATAGAATTACCATCTGATCCAGCAATCCCACTTCTGGGCATATACCCAGAGAAAACCGTAAATCAAAAAGACACATTCACCACAATGTTCGTTGCAGCACTATTTACAATAGCCAGGTAATGGAAGCAACCTAAATGCCCACAGACAGATGAATGGATAAAGATGTGGTAGGTATATAAAATGGAATATTACTCGGCCATAAAAAGGAATGAAACTGGGTCATTTGTAGAGACATCGATGGATCGAGAGACTGTCATACAGAATGAAGTAAGTCAGAAAGTGGAAAACAAATATTGTATATTAATGCATATATGTGGAGCCTAAAAAATGGTACAGATGAACTGGTTTGCAGGGAAGAAATAGAGACACAGAGGTAGAGAACAAACGTATGGACACCAAGTGTGGGAAGCCATGGGGTCGTGCTGGTGGGATGAGTTGGGAGATTGGGATTGACCTGAATACATGTATATGCATAAAATACATAACTAATAATAACGTGCTGTATAAAAAAAATAAATAAAATTAAATTTCAAAATTTTAAAAAATAAAATTTAAAAATAAAAGAGAAAAAAGTTCTTCCCGTCACACAGATGTATTTATAGGAATGAATTATTTCCATGCTTATATCTATAAATACATAAAAGAGGAATAAATTCTAATTTGAACCATAAAAGAAAAAAAAAGTGAACCCACATGTTATTCAGAGGAAAAACCTATCAGGGCACTTGCTCCAGCGGTAAACAATTCTGAAATTCGTCAGAGGTGGGGAACCATCTCCCATACAGCCAGCAACCCAACCCCCACGCAAGGAGCGTCTTCATTGCAAAGCTGGGGGACCGTGCCGAGGCATCTGTGAGTAAAAGTGAGCTGAGCCCCAGGCCACCTGCTGCTGAACTGTTCCCACCCTTCCCAGGTAAAACACCTGAATATGTACAAGGGCTTGAAATCCTAGAGGAAGGGCCGTCGAGCCACACCAGCAACAGCACGCAGGCCAACTTGGTGCCTGCAGTCCAGCCAGGGTGGTCCTGGCACTGGACGCTCTTCCGGAAGCTTTCCATTGCCCTGCATGATATACCACTCCTCTCCCGGTACCCACTGCTTTTTTCCTTCCTCAACTCTGTCCGGAGAGAAATTCCAGCTGAAGGTATGGGTGACACATCCTCTTCATTACAGGCGGCAGCCTGGCAACTCCTGCAGAAAGGCCAGCAGAGCCCCACTCACACCGGGCCACCCACAAAGCTGTGGCCCCTCACTCCCTCCCAACAGCACAGCCCCGAGACTGCTGACGGGGCAGAGAATATGGAGTCAGGCACAGCTTCAGGGGCTATTGCTGCCTGGAGCTCTGTTTATATTGACCTCAACCAGGCACACCTGGGGAGGGCGGGCCGGCTGGGTAAGGCTGCCCAGGTCAGCTAATCCACAACCCTCAGGGAATCACATTGTTTAAAATGGACCTCGCTAAGGCAGAATAGAAGCCAAGGGAAAAAAGGACACAATGCCATTTGCAGCACCGTAGATGAGTCTAGAAGTAATCACGTGACTTGTAGTAAGTCAGAAAGTGAAAGACACATATCATATCATATCACTTATAGGTGTTACCTAAAAATGGATACCCGGGAAGATATTTCCACGGAGAAGGGCAATCACAGATTCATTAAACAAACTTATGGTTCACCAATGGAAAGGTGTGAGGATTTGTTTCATTACGATATCGGGGTTAACACACATATACAAACACAGGTGACATATATAATCACCAAAGACCTACAGAATACCAAGAGTGGACTACTCAACATTCTGTCATAACGTACATGGGAAATGGATCCCAGGAAGAACAGACATCTGTATATGTGTAAAAGAACCACATCTTCCACACCTACAACAAGCCAAACATTGTAATCAAAGTTGCTGTAATAAAAAATAAAATATTAAATTAAAAACACGAACAAGAAGTAGTGAGACAAACTTGAGGGGCTTTCTGCTGGCATATTCCGTTCTAAATTCCCATCTAGAACACCACTTCCACTGAGGCTCTGTTGCCCTAGTAACCAGATTTGGTAAGGGTGAACTGCTGCCACCTTGTGGCCGTTTCACACAACAGCAGCTTTAATCCCAGCGCTAATGGTCAGTAGATATTCAAAATCATTGCAGGCCTGTAAATGACACCTGCCCTGAAAACAAATCCTGGGGTCACATATCGACCAAAAAATTCAAAGGACGTCCATATTTCAAAACGACCGTTTCAAAAGGCATATTTTACGCACATTAGTGTTCTGCTTCTTTTCCTTTCTTTCCTTTTTTGTTAGAAAAAAGGGGAATGGAAAAAGGCATCCCTCAGAATGGGCAAAAATCGTTGCAAACGAATCAATGGACAGAGGTTTAATCTCCAATATATATAAACAGCTCATGCAGCCTAATATTAAAAAAACAAACAACCCAATACAAAAATGGGCAGAAGATCTAAAGAGACGTTTCTTCAAAGAAGACACAGAGATGGCCAAGACGCACATGAAAAGCTGCTCAACAGCACTAATTATTAGAGAAATGCAAATCAAAACTACAGTGAGGTATCACCTCACACCTGTTAGAATCGGCATCATCAGAAAATCTACAAACAACCAACTCTGGGGAGGGTGTGGACAAAAGGAGCCCTCTTCCACTATTGGTGGGAATGTAAATTGATACAGTCACTATGGAGAACAGTATGGAGTTTCCTTAAAAAAACTAGAAATAGAATTACCATCTGATCCAGCAATCCCACTTCTGGGCATATACCCAGAGAAAACGGTAAATCAAAAAGGCACATTCACCACAATGTTCGTTGCAGCACTATTTACAATAGCCAGGTAATGGAAGCAACCTAAATGCCCACAGACAGATGAATGGATAAAGATGTGGTACATATATAAAATGAAATATTACTCGGCCATAAAAAGGAATGAAACTGGGTCATTTGTAGAGACATCGATGGATCGAGGGACTGTCATACAGAATGAAGTAAGTCAGAAAGAGGAAACCAAATACTGTATATTAATGCATATATGTGGAACCTAAAAAATGGTACAGATGAACTGGTTTGCAGGGAAGAAATAGAGACACAGAGGTAGAGAACAAACGTATGGACACCAAGGGTGGGAAGCCATGGGGTGGTGGTGGTGGGATGAGTTGGGAGATTGGGATTGACCTGAATACATGTATATGCATAAAATACATAACTAATAATAACGTGCTGTATAAAAAAAATTAAATTAAAATTCAAAATTTAAATAAATAAAATTTAAAAATAAAAGAGAAAAAAGTTCTTCCCGTCACACAGATGTATTTATAGGAATGAATTATTTCCATGGTTATATCTATAAATATATAAAAGAGGAATAAAATCTAACTTGAACCATAAAAGAAAAAAAACACCTGAACCCATGAGTTATACAGAGGAAAACCCTATCAGCGCACTTGCTCCAGCGGTAAACAATTCTGAAATTGGTCAGAGGTGGGAAACCATCTCCCATACAGCCAGCAACCCACGCCCCACGCAAGGGGCGTCCTCATTGCAAAGCTGGGGGACCGTGCCGAGGCATCTGTGAGTAAACGTGAGCTGAGCCCCAGGCCAGATGCTGCTGAACTGTTCCCACCCTTCCCAGGTAAAACACCTGAATATGTACAAGGGCTTGAAAGCCTAGAGGAAGGGCCATCGAGCCAAACCAGCGACAGCACGCAGGCCAACTTGGTGCCTGCAGGCCAGCCAGGGTGGTCTTGGCCCCGGGCGCTCTTCCGGAAGCTTTCCATTGCCCTGCCTGAGATACCCCTCCTGTCCCGGCCCCCACTGCTTTTTTCCTTCCTCACCTCTGTCCGGAGACAAATTCCAGCGGAAGTATGGGTGACACATCCTCTTCTTTACAGTTGGCAGCCTGGCAACTCCTGCAGAAAGGCCAGCAGAGTCCCACTCACACTGGGCCACTCACAAAGCTGTGGCCCCTCACTCCATCCCACCAGCACAGCTCCGAGACTGCTGACGGGGCAGAGAATATGGAGTCAGGCACAGCTTCATGGGCTATTGCTGCCTGGAGCGCTGTTTATATTGACCTCAACGAGGCACACCTGGGGAGGGCAGGCCGGCAGGGTAAGGCTGCCCAGGTCAGCTAATCCACAACCCTCAGGGAATCACATTGTTGAAAATGGACCTCACTAAGGCAGAATAGAAGCCAAGGAAAAAAAGGACAAAATGCCATTTGCAGCACCGTAGATGAGTCTAGAAGTAATCACGTGACATGTAGTAAGTCAGAAAGTGAAAGACACATATCATATCATATCACTTATAGGTGTTACATAAAAATGGATACCAGGGCAGATATTTCCACGGAGAAGGGCAATCACAGATTCATTAAACAAACTTATGGTTCACCAATGGAAAGGTGTGAGGATTGGTTTCATTATGATATCGGGGTTAACAGACATATACAAACACAGGTGACATATATAATCACCAAAGACCTACAGAATACCAAGAGAGGACTACTCAACATTCTGTCATAACGTACATGGGAAAAGGATCCCAGGAAGTACAGACATCTGTATATGTGTAAAAGAACCACATCTTCCACACCTACAACAAGCCAAACATTGTAATCAAACTTGCTGTAATAAAAAATAAAAAAATTAAATTAAAAACACGAACAAGAAGTAGTGAGACAAACTTGAGGGGCATTCTCCTGGCACATTCCATTCTAAATTCCAATCTAGAACACCACTTCCACTGAGGCTCTCTTGCCCTAGTAACCAGATTTGGTAAGGGTGAACTGCTGCCACCTTGTGGCTGTTTCACACAACAGCAGCTTTAATCCCAGCGCTAATGGTCAGTTGATATTCAAAATCATTGCAGGCCTGTAAATGACCCCTGCCCTGAAAAAAAATCCTGGGGTCACATATCGACCAAAAAATTCAAAGGACGTCCATATTTCAAAACGACCGTTTCAAAAGGCATATTTTACGCACATTAGTGTTCTGCTTCTTTTCCTTTCTTTCCTTTTTTGTTAAAAAAAACAGGAATGGAAAAAGGCATCCCTCAGAATGGGCAAAAATCGTTGCAAACGAATCAATGGACAGAGGTTTTATCTCCAATATATATAAACAGCTCATGCAGCTTAATATTAAAAAAACAAACAACCCAATACAAAAATGGGCAGAAGATCTAAAGAGACGTTTCTTCAAAGGAGACACAGAGATGGCCAAGATGCACATGAAAAGCTGCTCAACAGCACTAATTATTAGAGAAATGCAAATCAAAACTACAATGAGCTATCACCTCACACCCGTTAGAATCGGCATCATCAGAAAATCTACAAACAACCAATTCTGGGGAGGGTGTGGACAAAAGGAGCCCTCTTCCACTATTGGTGGGAATGTAAATTGATACAGTCACTATGGAGAACAGTATGGAGTTTCCTTAAAAAAACTAGAAATAGAATTACCATCTGATCCAGCAATCCCACTTCTGGGCATATACCCAGAGAAAACCGTAAATCTAAAAGGCACATTCACCACAATGTTCATTGCAGCACTATTTACAATAGCCAGGTAATGGAAGCAACCTAAATGCCCACAGACAGATGAATGGATAAAGATGTGGTACATATATAAAATGGAATATTACTCGGCTATAAAAAGGAATGAAACTGGGTCATTTGTAGAGACATCGATGGATCGAGAGACTGTCATACAGAATGAAGTAAGTCAGAAAGAGGAAAACAAATATTGTATATTAATGCATATATGTGGAGCCTAAAAAATGGTACAGATGAACTGGTTTGCAGGGAAGAAATAGAGACACAGAGGTAGAGAACAAACGCATGGACACCAAGTGTGGGAAGCCATGGGGTGGTGGTGGTGGGATGAGTTGGGAGATTGGGATTGACCTGAATACACATATATGCATAAAATACATAACTAATAATAACGTGCTGTATAAAAAATATAAAATTAAATTTCAAAATTTTAAAAAATAAAATTTAAAAATAAAAGAGAAAAAAGTTCTTCCCGTCACACAGATGTATTTATAGGAATGAATTATTTCCATGCTTATATCTATAAATGTATAAAAGAGGAATAAAATCTAACTTGAACCATAAAAGAAAAAAAAACCTGAACCCAAGAGTTATACAGAGGAAAACACTATCAGGGCACTTGCTCCAGCGGTCAACAATTCTGAAATTGGTCAGAGGTGGGAAACCATCTCCCATACAGCCAGCACCCCACCCCCCACGCAAGGAGCGTCCTCATTGCAAAGCTGGGGGACCGTGCCAAGGCATCTGTGAGTAAACGTGAGCTGAGCCCCAGGCCAGCTGCTGCTGAACTGTTCCCACCCTTCCCAGGTAAAACACCTGAATATGTACAAGGGCTTGAAAGACTAGAGGAAGGGCCGTCGAGCCACACCAGCGACAACACGCAGGCCAACTTGGTGCCTGCAGGCCAGCCAGGTTGGTCTTGGCCCCGGGCGCTCTTCTGGAAGCTTGCCATTGCCCTGTCTGAGATACCCCTCCTGTCCCGGCCCCCACTGCTTTTTTCCTTCCTCACCTCTGTCCGGAGAGAAATTCCAGCGGAAGATATGGGTGACACATTCTCTTCTTTACAGGTGGCAGCCTGGCAACTCCTGCAGAAAGGCCAGCAGATTCCCACTCACACCGGGCCACCCACAAAGCTGTGGCCCCTCACTCCCTCCCACCAGCACAGCTCCGAGACTGCTGACGGGGCAGAGAATATGGAGTCAGGCACAGCTTCAGGGGCTATTGCTGCCTGGAGCGCTGTTTATATTGACCTCAACGAGGCACACCTGGGGAGGGCGGGCCGGCAGGGTAAGGCTGCCCAGGTCAGCTAATCCACAACCCTCAGGGAATCACATTGGTGAAAATGGACCTCGCTAAGGCAGAAGAGAAGCCAGGGAAAAAAAGGACACAATGCCATTTGCAGCACCGTAAATGAGTCTAGAAGTAATCACGTGACTTGTAGTAAGTCAGAAAGTGAAAGACACATATCATATAATATCACTTATAGGTGTTACCTAAAAATGGATACCAGGGCAGATATTTCCACGGAGAAGGGCAATCACAGATTCATTAAACAAACTTATGGTTCACTAATGGAACGGTGTGAGGATTGGTTTCATTACAATATCGGGGTTAACAGACATATACAAACACAGGTGACATATATAATCACCAAAGACCTACAGAATACCAAGAGAGGACTACTCAACATTCTGTCATAACGTACATGGGAAAAGGATCCCAGGAAGAACAGACATCTGTATATGTGTAAAAGAACCACATCTTCCAAACCTACAACAAGCCAAACATTGTAATCAAACTTGCTGTAATAAAAAATAAAAAAATTAAATTAAAAACACGAACAAGAAGTAGTGAGACAAACTTGAGGGGCATTCTCCTGGCACATTCCATTCTAAATTCCAATCTAGAACACCACTTCCACTGAGGCTCTCTTGCCCTAGTAACCAGATTTGGTAAGGGTGAACTGCTGCCACCTTGTGGCCGTTTCACACAACAGCAGCTTTAATCCCAGCGCTAATGGTCAGTTGATATTCAAAATCATTGCAGGCCTGTAAATGACACCTGCCCTGAAAAAAAATCCTGGGGTCACATATCGACCAAAAAATTCAAAGGACGTCCATATTTCAAAACGACCGTTTCAAAAGGCATATTTTACGCACATTAGTGTTCTGCTTCTTTTCCTTTCTTTCCTTTTTTGTTAGAAAAAACGGGAATGGAAAAAGGCATCCCTCAGAATGGGCAAAAATCGTTGCAAACGAATCAATGGACAGAGGTTTAATCTCCAATATATATAAACAGCTCATGCAGCTTAATATTAAAAAAACAAACAACCCAATACAAAAATGGGCAGAAGATCTAAAGACACGTTTCTTCAAAGAAGACAGAGATGGCCAAGACGCACATGAAAAGCTGCTCAACAGCACTAATTATTAGAGAAATTCAAATCAAAACTACAATGAGGTATCACCTCACACCTGTTAGAATCGGCATCATCAGAAAATCTACAAACAACCAATTCTGGGGAGGGTGTGGACAAAAGGAGCCCTCTTCCACTATTGGTGGGAATGTAAATTGATACAGTCACTATGGAGAACAGTATGGAGTTTCCTTAAAAAAACTAGAAATAGAATTACCATCTGATCCAGCAATCCCACTTCTGGGCATATACCCAGAGAAAACCGTATTTCAAAAAGGCACATTCACCACAATGTTCGTTGCAGCACTATTTACAATAGCCAGGTAATGGAAGCAACCTAAATGCCCACAGACAGATGAATGGATAAAGATGTGGTACATATACAAAATGAAATATTACTCGGCCATAAAAAGGAATGAAACTGGGTCATTTGTAGAGACATCGATGGATCGAGAGACTGTCATACAGAATGAAGTAAGTCAGAAAGGGGAAACCAAATACTGTATATTAATGCATATATGTGGAACCTAAAAAATGGTACAGATGAACTGGTTTGCAGGGAGGAAATAGAGACACAGAGGTAGAGAACAAACGTATGGACACCAAGGGTGGGAAGCCATGGGGTGGTGGTGGTGGGATGAGTTGGGAGATTGGGATTGACCTGTATACATATATATGCATAAAATACATAACTAATAATAACGTGCTGTATAAAAAAATAAAATTAAATTTCAAAATTTAAAAAAATAAAATTTAAAAATAAAAGAGAAAAAAGTTCTTCCCGTCACACAGATGTATTTATAGGAATGAATTATTTCCATGCTTATATCTATAAATATATAAAAGAGGAATAAAATCTAACTTGAACCATAAAAGAAAAAAACACCTGAACCCATGAGTTATACAGAGGAAAACCCTATCAGCGCACTTGCTCCAGCGGTAAACAATTCTGAAATTGGTCAGAGGTGGGAAACCATCTCCCATACAGCCAGCAACCCACCCCCCACGCAAGGAGCGTCCTCATTGCAAAGCTGGGGGACCGTGCCGAGGCATCTGTGAGTAAACGTGAGCTGAGCCCCAGGCCAGCTGCTGCTGAACTGTTCCCACCCTTTCCAGGTAAAACACCTGAATATGTACAAGGGCTTGAAAGCCTAGAGGAAGGGCCGTCGAGCCACACCAGCGACAGCACGCAGGCCAACTTGGTGCCTGCAGGCCAGCCAGCGTGGTCTTGGCCCCGGGCGCTCTTCCGGAAGCTTTCCATTGCCCTGCCTGAGATACCCCTCCTGTCCCGGCCCCCACTGCTTTTTTCCTTCCTCACCTCTGTCCGGAGAGAAATTCCAGCGGAAGTATGGGTGACACATCCTCTTCTTTACAGTTGGCAGCATGGCAACTCCTGCAGAATGGCCAGCAAAGTCCCACTCAAACCGGGCCACTCAGAAAGCTGTGGCCCCTCACTCCCTCCCACCAGCACAGCCGCGAGACTGCTGACAGGGCAGAGAATATGGAGTCAGGCACAGCTTCAGGGGCTATTGCTGCCTGGAGCGCTGTTTATATTGACCTCAACGAGGCACACCTGGGGAGGGCCGGCCGGCAGGGTAAGGCTGCCCAGGTCAGCTAATCCACAACCCTCAGGGAATCACATTGTTGAAAATGGACCTCGCTAAGGCAGAATAGAAGCCAAGGATAAAAAGGACACAATGCCATTTGCAGCCCCGTAGATGAGTCTAGAGTTAATCACGTGAATTGTAGTAAGTCAGAAAGTGAAAGACACATATCGTATCATATCACTTATAGGTGTTACCTAAAAATGGATACCAGGGCAGATATTTCCACGGAGAAGGGCAATCACAGATTCATTAAACAAACTTATGCTTCACAAATGGAAAGGTGTGAGGATTGGTTTCATTACGATATCGGGGTTAACAGACATATACAAACACAGGTGACATATATAATCACCAAAGACCTACGGAATACCAAGAGAAGACTACTCAACATTCTGTCATAACGTACATGGGAAAAGGACCCCCGGAAAATCAGACATCTCTATATGTGTAAAAGAACCACATCTTCCACATCTACAACAAGACAAACATTGTAATCAAACTTGCTGTAATAAAAAATAAATTAAAATAAATTAAAAACATAAACAAGTTGTAGTGAGACACACTTGAGGGTCTTTCTCCTGGCACATTCCATTCTAAATTCCAATCTAGAACACGACTTCCATTGAGGCTCTGTTGCCCTCTTAACCAGATTTGGTAAGGGAGAACTGCTGCCACCTTGTGGCCGTTTCACACAACAGCAGCTTTAATCCCAGCGCTAATGGTCCATTGATATTCAAAATCATTGCAGGCCTGTAAATCACACCGGCCCTGAAAACAAATTCTGGGGTCACATATCGACCAAAAAATTCAAAGCACGTCCATATTTCAAAACGACCATTTCAAAAGGCATATTTTACGCACATTAGTGTTCTGCTTCTTTTTCTTTCTTTCCTTTTTTTGTAAAAAAAATCGGGAATGGAAAAAGGCATCCCTCAGAATGGGCGAAAATCGTTGCAAACCAATCAATGGACAAAGGTTTAATCTCCAATTTATATAAACAGCTCATGCAGCTTAATATTAAAAAAAACAAACATCCCAATACAAAAATGGGCAGAAGATCTAAAGGGACGTTTCTTCAAAGAAGACACAGAGATGGCCAAGACGCACATAAAAAGCTGCTCAACAGCACTAATTATTAGAGAAATGCAAATCAAAACTACAATGAGGTATTACCTCACACCTGTTAGAATTGGCATCATCAGGATATCTACAAACAACAAATTCTGGGGAGGGTGTGGACAAAAGGAGCCCTCTTCAACTACTGGTGGGAATGTAAATTGATACAGTCACTATCGAGAACAATATGGAGTTTCCTTAAAAAAAAACTAGAAATAGAATTACCATCGGATCCAGCAATCCCACTTCTGGGCATATACCCAGAGAAAACCGTATTTCAAAAAGGCACATTCACCACAAAGTTCGTTGCAGCACTATTTACAATAGCGAGGTAATGGAAGCAACCTAAATGCCCACAGACAGATGAATGGATAAAGATGTGGTACATATATAAAATGGAATATTACTCGGCCATAAACAGGAATTAAACTGGGTCATTTGTAGAGACATCGATGGATCGAGAGACTGTCATACAGAATGAAGTAAGTCAGAAAGAGGAAAACAAATATTGTATATTAATGCATATATGTGGAGCCTAAAAATGGTACAGATGAACTGGTGTGCAGGGAAGAAATAGAGACACAGAGGTAGAGAACAAACGTATGGACACCAAGTGTGGGAAGCCATGGGGTGGTGGTGGTGGGATGAGTTGGGAGTTTGGGATTGACCTGTATACATGTATATGCATAAAATACATAACTAATAATAACGTGCTGTATAAAAAAAATAAATAAAATTAAATTTCAAAATTTTAAAAAATAAAATTTAAAAATAAAACAGAAAAAAGTTCTTCCCGTCACACAGATGTATTTATAGGAATGAATTATTTCCATGCTTATATCTATAAATACATAAAAGAGGAATAAAATCTAACTTGAACCATAAAAGAAAAAAAAAAACCTGAACCCACGAGTTATACAGAGGAAAACCCTATCAGGGCACTTGCTCCAGTGGTAAACAATTCTGAAATTGGTCAGAGGTGGGGAATCATCTCCCATACAGCCAGCAACCCACCCCCCACGCAAGGAGCATCCTCATTGCAAAGCTGGTTGACCATGCCGAGGCATCTGTGAGTAAACGTGAGCTGAGCCCCAGGCCAGCTGCTGCTGAACTGTTCCCACCCTTTCCAGGTAAAACACCTGAATATGTACAAGGGCTTGAAAGCCTAGAGGAAGGACCGTGGAGCCACACCAGCGACAGCACGCAGGCCAACTTGGTGCCTGCAGGCCAGCCAGGGTGGTCCAGGCACCGGGCGCTCTTCCAGAAGCTTTCCATTGCCCTGCCTGAGATACCCCTCCAGTCAGGGCCCCCACTGCTTTTTTTCCTTCCTCACCTCTGTCCGGAGAGAAATTCCAGCGGAAGGTATGGGTGACACATCCTCTTCTTTACAGGCGGCAGCCTGGCAACTCCTGCAGAAAGGCCAGCAGAAACCCACTCACACCGGGCCACCCACAAAGCTGTGGCCCCTCACTCCCTCCCACCAGCACAGCCCCGAGACTGCTGACAGGGCAGAGAATATGGAGTCAGGCACAGCTTAAAGGGCTATTGCTGCCTGGAGCGCTGTTTATATTGACCTCAACGAGGCACACCTGGGGAGGGCTGGCCAGCAGGGTAAGGCTTCCCAGCTCAGCTAATCCACAACCCTCAGGGAATCACATTGTTGAAAATGGACCCCGCTAAGGCAGAAGAGAAGCCAAGGGAAAAAAGGACACAATGCCATTTGCAGCACCGTAGATGAGTCTAGAAGTAATCACGTGACTTGTAGTAAGTCAGAAAGTGAAAGACACATATCATATCATATCACTTATAGGTGTTACCTAAAAATGGATACCAGGGCAGATATTTCCACGGAGAAGGGCAATCACAGATTCATTAAACAAACTTATGGTTCACCAATGGAAAGGTGTGAGGATTGGTTTCATTACGATATCGGGGTTAACAGACATATGCAAACACAGGTGACATATATCATCACCAAAGACCTACAGACTACCAAGAGAGGACTACTCAACATTCTGTCATAACGTACATGGGAAAAGGATCCCAGGAAGAACAGTCATCTGTATATGTGTAAAAGAACCACATCTTCCACACCTACAAAAAGCCAAACATTGTAATCAAACTTGCTGTAATAAAAAATAAAAAATTAAATTAAAAACACGAACAAGAAGTAGTGAGACAAACGTGAGGGGCTTTCTCCTGGCACATTCCATTCTAAACTCCAATCTAGAAAAACACTTCCACTAAGGCTCTCTTGCCCTAGTAACCAGATTTGGTAAGGGTGAACTGCTGCCACCTTGTGGCCGTTTCACACAACAGCAGCTTTAATCCCAATGCTAATGGTCAGTTGATATTCAAAATCATTGCAGGCCTGTAAATGACACCTGCCCTGAAAACAAATCCTGGGGTCACATATCGACCAAAAAATTCAAAGGACGTCCATATTTCAAAACGACCGTTTCAAAAGGCATATTTTATGCACATTAGTGTTCTGCTTCTTTTCCTTTCTTTCCTTTTTTGTTAAAAAACACGGGAATGGAAAAAGGCATCCCTCAGAATGGGCGAAAATCGTTACAGACGAATCAAAGGACAGAGGTTTAATCTCCAATATATATAAACAGCTCATGCAGCTTAATATTAAAAAAACAAACAGCCCCAAAAAATGGGCAGAAGATCGAAAGGGACGTTTCTTCAAAGGAGACACAGAGATGGCCAAGACGCCCATGAAAAGCTGCTCAACAGCACTAATTATTAGAGAAATGCAAATCAAAACTACAATGAGGTATCACCTCACACCTGTTAGAATCGGCATCATCAGAAAATCTACAAACAACCAATTCTGGGGAGGGTGTGGACAAAAGGAGCCCTCTTCCACTATTGGTGGGAATGTAAATTGATACAGTCACTATGGAGAACAGTATGGAGTTTCCTTGAAAAAACTAGAAATAGAATTACCATCTGATCCAGCAATCCCACTTCTGGGCATATACCCAGAGAAAACCGTATTTCAAAAAGGCACATTCACCACAATGTTCGTTGCAGCACTATTTACAATAGCCAGGTAATGGAAGCAACCTAAATGCCCACAGACAGATGAATGGATAAAGATGTGGTACATATATAAAATGGAATATTACTCGGCCATAAAAAGGAATGAAACTGGGTCATTTGTAGAGACATCGATGGATCGAGAGACTGTCATACAGAATGAAGTAAGTCAGAAAGAGGAAAACACATATTGTATATTAATGCATATATGTGGAACCTAAAAAAATGGTACAGATGAACTGGTTTGCAGGGAAGAAATAGAGACACAGAGGTAGAGAACAAACGTATGGACACCAAGTGTGAGAAGCCATGGGGTGGTGGTGGTGGGATGAGTTGGGAGATTGGGATTGACCTGTATACATGTATATGCATATAATACATAACTAAAAATAACCTGCTGTATAAAAACATAAATAAAATTAAATTTCAAAATTTTAAAAAATAAAATTTAAAAATAAAACAGAATAAATTCTTCCCGTCACACAGATGTATTTATAGGAATGAATTATTTCCATGCTTATATCTATAAATACATAAAAGAGGAATAAAATCTAACTTGAACCATAAAAGAAAAAAAAAAACCTGAACCCATGAGTTCACGAGTTATACAGAGGAAAACCCTATCAGGGCACTTGCTCCAGTGGTAAACAATTCTGAAATTGGTCAGAGGTGGGGAACCATCTCCCATACAGCCAGCAACCCACACCCCACGCAAGGAGCATCCTCATTGCAAAGCTGGGGGACCGTGCCGAGGCATCTGTGAGTAATCGTGAGCTGAGCCCCAGGCCAGCTGCTGCTGAACTGTTCCCACCCTTTCCAGGTAAAACACCTGAATATGTACAAGGGCTTGAAAGCCTACAGGAAGGACCGTGGAGCCACACCAGCGACAGCACGCAGGCCAACTTGGTGCCTGCAGGTCAGCCATGGTGGTCCTGGCCCCGGGCGCTCTTCCAGAAGCTTTCCATTTCCCTGCCTGAGATACCCCTCCTGTCCCGGCCCCCACTGCTTTTTTCCTTCCACACCTCTGTCCGGAGAGAAATTCCAGCGGAAGGTATGGGTGACACAACCTCTTCTTTACAGGCGGCAGCCTGGCAACTCCTGCAGAAAGGCCAGCAGAACCCCACTCACACCGGGCCACCCACAAAGCTGTGGCCCCTCACTCCCTCCCACCAGCACAGCCCCGAGACTGCTGACAGGGCAGAGAATATGGAGTCAGGCACAGCTTCACTGGCTATTGCTGCCTGGAGCTCTGTTTATATTGACCTCAACGAGGCACACCTGGGGAGGGCAGGCCGGCAGGGTAAGGCTGCCCAGGTCAGCTAATCCACAACCCTCAGGGAATCACATTGTTGAAAATGGACCTTGCTAAGGCAGAAGAGAAGCCAAGGGAAAAAAGGACACAATGCCATTTGCAGCACCGTAGATGAATCTAGAAGTAATCACGTGACTTGTAGTAAGTCAGAAAGTGAAAGACACATATCATATCATATCACTTATAGGTGTTACCTAAAAATGGATACCAGGGCAGATATTTCCACGGAGAAGGGCAATCACAGATTCATTAAACAAACTTATGGTTCACCAATGGAAAGGTGTGAGGATTGGTTTCATTACGATATCGGGGTTAACAGACATATACAAACACAGGTGACATATATCATCACCAAAGACCTACAGACTACCAAGAGAGGACTACTCAACATTCTGTCATAACGTACATGGGAAAAGGATCCCAGGAAGAACAGTCATCTGTATATGTGTAAAAGAACCACATCTTCCACACCTACAAAAAGCCAAACATTGTAATCAAACTTGCTGTAATAAAAAATAAAAAATTAAATTAAAAACACGAACAAGAAGTAGTGAGACAAACGTGAGGGGCTTTCTCCTGGCACATTCCATTCTAAACTCCAATCTAGAAAAACACTTCCACTAAGGCTCTCTTGCCCTAGTAACCAGATTTGGTAAGGGTGAACTGCTGCCACCTTGTGGCCGTTTCACACAACAGCAGCTTTAATCCCAATGCTAATGGTCAGTTGATATTCAAAATCATTGCAGGCCTGTAAATGACACCTGCCCTGAAAACAAATCCTGGGGTCACATATCGACCAAAAAATTCAAAGGACGTCCATATTTCAAAACGACCGTTTCAAAAGGCATATTTTATGCACATTAGTGTTCTGCTTCTTTTCCTTTCTTTCCTTTTTTGTTAAAAAACACGGGAATGGAAAAAGGCATCCCTCAGAATGGGCGAAAATCGTTACAGACGAATCAAAGGACAGAGGTTTAATCTCCAATATATATAAACAGCTCATGCAGCTTAATATTAAAAAAACAAACAGCCCCAAAAAATGGGCAGAAGATCGAAAGGGACGTTTCTTCAAAGGAGACACAGAGATGGCCAAGACGCCCATGAAAAGCTGCTCAACAGCACTAATTATTAGAGAAATGCAAATCAAAACTACAATGAGGTATCACCTCACACCTGTTAGAATCGGCATCATCAGAAAATCTACAAACAACCAATTCTGGGGAGGGTGTGGACAAAAGGAGCCCTCTTCCACTATTGGTGGGAATGTAAATTGATACAGTCACTATGGAGAACAGTATGGAGTTTCCTTGAAAAAACTAGAAATAGAATTACCATCTGATCCAGCAATCCCACTTCTGGGCATATACCCAGAGAAAACCGTATTTCAAAAAGGCACATTCACCACAATGTTCGTTGCAGCACTATTTACAATAGCCAGGTAATGGAAGCAACCTAAATGCCCACAGACAGATGAATGGATAAAGATGTGGTACATATATAAAATGGAATATTACTCGGCCATAAAAAGGAATGAAACTGGGTCATTTGTAGAGACATCGATGGATCGAGAGACTGTCATACAGAATGAAGTAAGTCAGAAAGAGGAAAACACATATTGTATATTAATGCATATATGTGGAACCTAAAAAAATGGTACAGATGAACTGGTTTGCAGGGAAGAAATAGAGACACAGAGGTAGAGAACAAACGTATGGACACCAAGTGTGAGAAGCCATGGGGTGGTGGTGGTGGGATGAGTTGGGAGATTGGGATTGACCTGTATACATGTATATGCATATAATACATAACTAAAAATAACCTGCTGTATAAAAACATAAATAAAATTAAATTTCAAAATTTTAAAAAATAAAATTTAAAAATAAAACAGAATAAATTCTTCCCGTCACACAGATGTATTTATAGGAATGAATTATTTCCATGCTTATATCTATAAATACATAAAAGAGGAATAAAATCTAACTTGAACCATAAAAGAAAAAAAAAACCTGAACCCATGAGTTCACGAGTTATACAGAGGAAAACCCTATCAGGGCACTTGCTCCAGTGGTAAACAATTCTGAAATTGGTCAGAGGTGGGGAACCATCTCCCATACAGCCAGCAACCCACACCCCACGCAAGGAGCATCCTCATTGCAAAGCTGGGGGACCGTGCCGAGGCATCTGTGAGTAATCGTGAGCTGAGCCCCAGGCCAGCTGCTGCTGAACTGTTCCCACCCTTTCCAGGTAAAACACCTGAATATGTACAAGGGCTTGAAAGCCTACAGGAAGGACCGTGGAGCCACACCAGCGACAGCACGCAGGCCAACTTGGTGCCTGCAGGTCAGCCATGGTGGTCCTGGCCCCGGGCGCTCTTCCAGAAGCTTTCCATTTCCCTGCCTGAGATACCCCTCCTGTCCCGGCCCCCACTGCTTTTTTCCTTCCACACCTCTGTCCGGAGAGAAATTCCAGCGGAAGGTATGGGTGACACAACCTCTTCTTTACAGGCGGCAGCCTGGCAACTCCTGCAGAAAGGCCAGCAGAACCCCACTCACACCGGGCCACCCACAAAGCTGTGGCCCCTCACTCCCTCCCACCAGCACAGCCCCGAGACTGCTGACAGGGCAGAGAATATGGAGTCAGGCACAGCTTCACTGGCTATTGCTGCCTGGAGCTCTGTTTATATTGACCTCAACGAGGCACACCTGGGGAGGGCAGGCCGGCAGGGTAAGGCTGCCCAGGTCAGCTAATCCACAACCCTCAGGGAATCACATTGTTGAAAATGGACCTTGCTAAGGCAGAAGAGAAGCCAAGGGAAAAAAGGACACAATGCCATTTGCAGCACCGTAGATGAATCTAGAAGTAATCACGTGACTTGTAGTAAGTCAGAAAGTGAAAGACACATATCATATCATATCACTTATAGGTGTTACCTAAAAATGGATACCAGGGCAGATATTTCCACGGAGAAGGGCAATCACAGATTCATTAAACAAACTTATGGTTCACCAATGGAAAGGTGTGAGGATTGGTTTCATTACGATATCGGGGTTAACAGACATATACAAACACAGGTGACATATATAATCACCAAAGACCTACAGAATACCAAGAGAGGACTACTCAACATTCTGTCATAACGTACATGGGAAAAGGATCCCAGGAAGAACAGTCATCTGTATATATGTAAAAGAACAACATCTTCCACACCTACAGCAAGCCAAACATTGTAATCAAACTTGCTGTAATAAAAAATAAAAAATTAAATTAAAAACACGAACAAGAAGTAGTGAGACAAACGTGAGGGGCTTTCTCCTGGCACATTCCATTCTAAACTCCAATCTAGAACACCACTTCCACTGAGGCTCTCTTGCCCTAGTAACCAGATTTGGTAAGGGTGAACTGCTGCCACCTTGTGGCCGTTTCACACAACAGCAGCTTTAATCCCAACGCTAATGGTCAGTTGATATTCAAAATCATTGCACGCCTGTAAATGACACCTGCCCTGAAAACAAATCCTGGGGTCACATATCGACCAAAAAATTCAAAGGACGTCC
Organism: Mesoplodon mirus; assembly: GCF_964341445.2. Taxonomy (NCBI): domain Eukaryota; kingdom Metazoa; phylum Chordata; class Mammalia; order Artiodactyla; family Ziphiidae; genus Mesoplodon; species Mesoplodon mirus. Next base: position 19,244 of record NW_028295625.1, on the reverse strand, counting down.
ATATTTCAAAACGACCGTTTCAAAAGGCATATTTTACGCACATTAGTGTTCTGCTTCTTTTCCTTTCTTTCCTTTTTTGTTAAAAAACACGGGAATGGAAAAAGGCATCCCTCAGAATGGGCGAAAATCGTTGCAAACGAATCAATGGACAAAGGTTTAATCTCCAATATATATAAACAGCACATGCAGCTTAATATTACTAAAACAAACAACCCAATACAAAAATGGGCAGAAGATCTAAATAGACGTTTCTTCATAGAAGACACAGAGATGGCCAAGACGCACATGAAAAGCTGCTCAACATCACTAATTGTTAGAGAAATGCAAATCAAAACTACAATAAGGTATGACGTCACACCCATTAGAGTCGGCATCATCAGAAAATCTACAAACAAAAATTCTGGGGAGGGTGTGGACAAAAGGAACCCTCTTCCACTATTGGTGGGAATGTAAATTGATACAGTCACTATGGAGAACAGTATGGAGGTTCCTTTAAAAAACTAAAAAGAGGAGTACCATCTGATCCAGCAATCCCACTTCTGAGCATATACCCAGAGAAAACCATAAATCAAAGAGACACATTCACCACAATGTTCATTGCAGCACTATTTACAATAGCCAGGTAATGGAAGCAACCTAAATGCCCACAGACAGAAGAACGGATAAAGATGTGGTACATATATAAAATGGAGTATTACTCAACCATATAAAGGAATGAAACTGGGTCATTTGTAGAGAACTCGATGGATCTAGAGACGGTCATACAGAGTGGAGTAAGTCAGAAACAGAAAAACAAATATTGTATATTAATGCCTATATTTGGTACCTAGAAAAGTGGTACAGATGAACTTGTTTGCAGGGCAGAAATAGAGACACACAGGTAGAGAACAAACGTATGGACACAAAGAGGGGGAAGCCATGGGGTGGTGGTGGTGGTGGGATGAGTTGGGAGATTGGGATTGACCTGTATACATGTAAATGCATAAAATACATAACTAATAATAACCTGCTGTATAAGAAAATAAATTTAAATTTCAAAATTTTTAAAAATGAAACAGAAAAATGTTCTTCCATTCACACAGATGTATTTATATGAATGACTTATTTCCATGCTTTTATCTATAAATACATAAAAGAGGAATAAAATTTAACTTGAAACAATGGAGAAAAAAAAAAACCTGAACCCAACAGTTATACAGAGGAAAACCCTATCAAGGCACTTACTCCAGAGGTAAACAATTCTGAAATTGGTCAGATGTGGAGAATCATCTCCCATACAGCCAGCCAGCAGCCCCACCCCACGCAAGGAGGGTCCTCATTGCAAAGCTGCGGGACCGTGCCGAGGCGTCTGTGAGTAAACGTGAGCTGAGCCCCAGGCCAGCTGCTGCTGAACTGTTCCCACCCTTCCCAGGTAAAACACCTGAATATGTACAAGGGCTTGAAAGCCTAGAGGAAGGGCAGTGGAGCCACAGCAGCGACAGCACACAGGCCCACTTGGTGCCTGCAGGCCAGCCATGATGGTCCTGGCCACAGGCGCTCTTCTGGAAGCTTTCCATTTTCCTGCCTGAGATACCCCTCCTGTCCCGGCCCACACTCCTTTTTTTCCTTCCTCACCTCAGCCCGGAGAGAAATTTCAGCAGACGTTATGGGTGACGCATCCTCTTCCTTACAGGTGGCAGCCTGGTAACTCCTAAGCCTTGCCGTTCCCTAACCCTAACCCTAGCCCGGAACAGAAACCCACCACCAGCCCTATACCTTTCCCTACGCCGTAGCCTATTCCTGGCCCGTACGCAGGCACTGAACCTTTCATCAGCACGTATCCTGACCCTGCCATTTTGCCGTACCCTCACCTGTGCCCTAAGCCTTGCCGTTCCCTAACCCTAACCCTAGCCTGGAACGGAAACCCACCACAAGCCCTACACCTTACCCCCAAGCCGTAGCCTACTCCTGGTCCATACACGGGCTCTGAATTGTGCGTCAGCACGTAGCCTGACCTTCCCACATTACCGTAACGTCACCTGTGCCCTTAGCCTTGCTGTTCCCTAACCCTAACCCTAGTACGGAATGGAAACACACCACAAGCCCTACACCTAACCCCCAAGCCATAGCCTACTCCTGGCCCGTACGCTGGAACTGACCCGTGCGTCAGCACGTAGCCTGACCCTCCCAAGTTTCCGTACCCTCACCTGTGCCCTAAGCCTTGCTGTTCCCTAACACTAACCCTAGCCCGGAACGGAGACCCACCACCAGCCCTACACCTAACCCCCAACCTGTGGACTACTCCTGGCCGGTACGCTGCCACTGACCCGTGCCTCAGCACATAGCCTGACCCTGCCACGTTTCCGTACCCTCACCTGTGCCCAAAGCCTTGCCGTTCCCTAACCCTAACCCTAGCCTGGAACGGAAAACCACCACCAGCCCTAGACCTTACCCTACGACATAGCGTACTCCTGGCCTGTACGCTGGCAGTGGCCCATCCGTCAGCACGTAGCCTGATGCTCCCACGTTTCCGTACCATCACCTGTGCCCTAAGACTTGCCGTTCCCTAACCCTAACCCCAGCCCGGAACGGAAACCCACCACCAGCCCTACACCTAACCCCGAAGACGTAGCCTACTCCTGGCCGGTACGCTGGCACTGACCCGTGTGTCAGCACGTAACCTGACCCTCGCACATTTCTGTACCCTCACCTGTGCCCTAAGACTTGCCGTTCCCTAACCCTAACCCTAGCCCGTAACGGAAACCCACCACCAGCCCTACACCTTACCCTACGCCGTAGCCTACTCCTGGCCTGTACGCTGGCACTGACCCGTGCGTCAGCACGTAGCGAGACACTCCCACTTTTCCGTACCCTCACCTGAGGACTAAGCCTTGCCGTTCCGTAACCCTAACCCTAGCCCAGAACGGAAACCCACGACCAGACCTACACTTTACCCTACGCCGCAGCCTACTCCTGGCCCGTACGCTGGCACTGACCCGTGCGTCAGCACGTTGTCTAACCCTCCCACGTTTCCGTACCCTCACCTATGCCCTAAGCCTTGCCGTTCCCTAACCCTAACCCTAGCCCCCAACGGAAACGCACCACCAGCCCTACAACTTACCCCCAAGCCGTAGCCTACTCCTGGCCCGTATTGTGGCACTGACACGTGCGTCAGCACGTAGCGTGACCCTCCCACGTTTCCGTATCCTCACCTGTGCCCTAAGCCTTGCCTTTCACTAACCCTAACCATAGCCCGGAACGGAAACCCACCACCAACCCTACAACTTACACCCAAGCCATAGCCTAATCCTGGCCTGTACGCTGGCACTGACCCATGCGTCAGCACGTAGCCTGACCCTCCCAAGTTTCCGTAACCTCACATGTGCCCTAAGCCTTTCCGTTCCCTATCCCTAACCCTAGCCCAGAAAGGAAACCCACCACCAGCCATACACCTTTCTCTACGACGTAGCCTACTCCTGGCCCGTACGCTAGCATTGACACGTGCATTAGCACGTAGCCTGAACCTCCAACTTTTCTGTACCCTCACGGGAGCCCTAAGCCTTGCCGTTCCCTAACACTAACCCTAGCCTGGAACGGAAACCCACCACCAGCCCTAGACCATACCCTACCCCGTAGCCTACCCCTTCCCGTACGCTGGCACTGACCCGTGCGTCAGCATGTAGCCTGACCCTGCCACGTTTCCGTTCCCTCACCTATGCCCTAAGCCTTGCCGTTCCCTAACCCTAACCGTACCCCGCAATGAAAACCCACCAACAGCCCTACACGTTACCCTACACCGTAGCCTACTCCTGGCCCGTACGCTGGCACTCACCCATGCATCAGTACGTAGCCTGACCCTCCCACGTTTCCGTACCCTCACCTGTGCCCTAAGCCTTGACGTTCCCTAACCCTAACCCTAGCCCGGAACGGAAACGCACCACCATCCCTAGACATTACCCTACGCAGTAGCCTACTCCTGGCCTGTACGTTGGCACTGACCTGTGCATCATCACGTAGCCTGACACTCCCACGTTTCAGTACCCTCACCTGTGCCCTAAGCCTTACCGTTCCCTCACCCTAACCCTAGCCAGGAACGGAAACCCACCACAAGCCCTACACCTTACCCTACGCCGTAGCCTACTCCTGGCCCGTACACTGGCACTAACCCACGCGTCAGCACGTAGCCTGGCCCTCACACGTTTCCGTACCCTCACCTGTGCCCTAAGTCTTGCCGTTCCCTAACCCTAACCCTATTCCCAAAAGGAAACACACCACCAGCCCTACAGCTTACCCACAAGCCATAGCCTACTGCTGGCCCGTACGCTGGCACTGAGCCGTGCGTCAGCATGTAGCCTGACCCTCCCACGTTTCTGTACCCTCACCTGTGCCCTATGCCTTGCCGTTCCCTAACCCTAACCCTAGCCCGGAACGGAAACCCACCACCAGCCGTACACGTTACCCTACGCCGTAGCCTACTCCTGGCCCGCACGCTGCCACTGACCCTTGCGTCAGCACGTTGCCTTACCCTACCACGTTTCCGTACCCTCACCTGTGCCCTAAGTCTTGCCGTTCCCTAAACCTAACCCTAGCCCGGAACGGAAACCCTGCACCAGCCCTACACCTTACCCTACGCCGTAGCCTACTCCTGGCCCGTACGTTGGCACTGACCCGTGCGTCAGCACGTAGCCTGAACTTCACAAATTTCCGTACCCTCACCTGTGCCCTAAGCCTTGCCGTTCCCTAACCCTAACCCTAGCCCGGAACGGAAACCCACCACCAGTCCTGCACCTTACCCCCAAGCCGTAGCCTACTCCTGGCCTGTTCGGTGGCACTAACCTGAGCATCAGCAAGTAGCCTGGCCCTCCCATGTTTCCGTACCCTAACCCGTGCCCTAAGCCTTGCCGTTCCGTAACCCTAAACCTAGCCCGGAACGGAAACCTACCACCAGCCCTACACCTTACCCTACAACGTAGCCTACTCCTTGCCCATACGATGGCACTGACCAGTGCGTCAGCACGTAGCCTGACCCTCCCACGTTTCCGTACCCTCACCTGTGCCCTAAGCCTTGCCGTTCCCTAACCCTAAACCTAGCCCGGAACGGAAACCCACCACCAGCCCTACAGTTTACCCCCAAGCTGTAGCCTACTCCTGGCCCGTATGCTGGCACTGAAACGTGCGTCACCACATACCCTGACCCTCCCACGTTTATGTAACCTCACCTGTGCCCTAAGCCTTGCCTTTCCCTAACCCTAACCCTAGTCCGGTACGGAAACCCACCACGAACCCTACAGCATACCCTACGCCGTAGCCTACTCCTGGCCTGTACACTGGCACTGACCCGTGTGTCAGCACGTAGCCTGAACCTCCCACGTTTCCGTACCCTCACCTGTGCCCTAAGCCATGCCGTTTCCTAACCCTAACCCTAGCCCAGAACAGAAACCCACCACCAGCTCCAAAACTTACCAAAAAGCCGTAGCCTACTCCTGGCCCATACGCTGGCAATGACCCGTGCGTCAGCACGAAGCCTGACCCTCCCACGTTTCCGTACCCTCACCTGTGCCATAAGCCTTGCCGTCCCCTAACCCTAACCCTAGCCCAGAACGGAAACCCACCACCAGCCCTAGACATTACCCTCCGGCGTAGCCTACTCCTGGCCTGTATGCTGGCACTGACCCGTGCGTCAGCACGTAGCCTGACCCTCCCACGTTTCCGTAACCTCACCTGAGCACTAAGCCTTGCCATTCCGTAACCCTAACCCTAGCCCAGAATGGAAACCCACCACCAGCCCTAAACCTTAACCCCAAGCCGTAGCCTACTCCTGGCCCGTACTCTGGCACTGACACGTGCGTCAGCAAGTAGCCTGACCCTGCCATGTTTCAGGACCCTCAACTGTGCCCTAATCCTGTCCGTTCCTAACACTAACCCTAGCCCAGAATGGAAACCCACCACCAGCCCTACACCTTAACCCCAAGCCGTAGCCTACTCCTGACCCGTACTCTGGCACTGACACGTGTGTCAGCAAGTAGCCAGACACTCCCACGTTTCAGGACCTTCAACTGTGCCCTAAGCCTGGCCGTTCCTAACACTACCCCTAGCCCAGAACGGAAAGCCACCACCAGCTCTACACCTTACCCACAAGCTGTAGTCTACTCCTGGGCTGTATGCTGACACTGACCCGTGCGTCAGCACGTAGCCTGACACTCCCACGTTTCCGTACCCTCACCTGTCCCCTAAGCCTTGCCGTTCCCTAACCCTAACCCTAGTCGGAACGGAAAACCACCACCAGCCCTACACCTCACCATATGTCGTAGCCTAAACCTGGCCCGTACGCGGGCACTGACCCGTGCGTCAGCACGTAGCCTGACCCTCCCACGTTTCCGTACCCTCACCTGTGCCGTAAGCCTTGCCGTTCCCTAACCCTAAACCTAGCCCCGAACGGAAACCCACCACCAGCTCTAAACCTTACCCACAAGCCGTAGCCTACTCCTGGCCGTACACTGGCACTGACCCGTGCGTCAGCACGTAGCCTGACCCTCCCACATTTCCGTACCCTCACATGTGCCCTAAGTTTTGCCGTTCCGTAACCCTAAACGTAGCCCGGAACGGAAACCCACAACCAGCCAAACACCTTATCCTACGCCGTAGCCTACTCCTGGCCCGTACGCTGGCACTGACCCGTGCGTCAGTACGTAGCCTGACCCTCCCATGTTTCCGTACCATCACCTGTGCCCTAAGCCTTGCCGTTCCCTAACCCTAACCCTAGCCCGGAACGGAAACCCAACACCAGCCCTTAACCTTACCCCCAAGCCGTAGCCTACTCCTGGTCCATACGCTGGCACTGACCTGTGCGTCAGCACGTAGCCTGAACTTCCCACATTACCGTACCCTCAACTGTGCCCTAAGCCTTGCCGTTCCCTAACCCTAACCCTAGTACGGAACGGAAACACACCACAAGCCCTACACCTAACCCCCAAGCCATAGCCTAATGCTGGCCCGTACGCTGCCACTGACCCGTGCGTCAGCACGTAGCCTGCCCCTCCCACGTTTCCGTACCCTCACGTGTGCCCTAAGCCTTGCTGTTCCCTAACACTAACCCTAGCCTGGAACGGAAATCCACCACCAGCCCTACACCTAACCACAAAGCCGTAGCCTACTCCTGGCCCGTACGCTGGCACTGACCCGTGCGTCAGCACGTAGCCTGACCTTCCCACATTTCCGTACCCTCACCTGTTCCCTAAGCCTTGCTGTTCCCTAACGCTATCCCTAGTACGGAACGGAAACACTCCACCAGCCCTACACCTAACGCCCAAGCCATAGCCTACTCCTGGCCCGTACGCTGGCACTCACCCGTGCGGCAGCACGTAGCCTGACCCTCCCACGTTTCCGTATGCTCACCTGTGCCCTAAGCCTTACCGTTCCCTTACCCTAACCCTAGCCCAGAATGGAAACACACCATCAGCCCTACACCTAACCCCGAAGCCTTACCCTACACCTGGCTGGTATGCTGGCACTGACACGTGCGTCAGCACGTAGCCTGACCCTTACACTTTTCCTTACCCTCACCTGTGCCCTAAGCCTTGCCGTTCCCTAACACTAACCCTAGCCCAGAACAGAAACCCACCACCAGCCCTAAACTCTACCCTACGCCGTAGCCTATTCCTGGCCCGTACGCTGGCACTGACCCATGCGTCAGCACGTAGCCTGACCTTCCCACGTTTCCGTACCCTCACCTGTGCCCTAAGCCTTGACGTTCCCTAACCCTAACCCTAGCCCGGAACAGAGACCCACCACCAGCCCTACACCTTACCACCACGCCGTAGCCTGCTCCTGGCCCATATGCTGGCACTGAGCCGTGTGTCAGCACGTAGCCTGACCCTCCCACGATTCCGTAACCTCACCTGTGCCCTAAGCCTTGCAGTTCCCTAATCCTAATCCTAACCCGGAACGGAAACCCACCCCCAGCCCTACACCTTACTCTATGCCGTAGCCTACACCTGGACCGTACGCGGGCACTGACCTGTGCTTCAGCATGTAGCCTGACCCTCCCATGTTACCGTACCCTCACCTGTGCCCTAAGGCTTGTCGTTCCCTAACTCTAACCCTAGCCCGTAACGGAAACCCACCACCAGCCCTAATCCTAACCCACAAGCCGTGGCTTACTCCTGGCCCGTACGCTGGCACTGACCGTGTGTCAGCACGTAGCCTGACACTCCCACGTTTCCGTACCATCACCTGTGACCTAAGCCTTGCCGTTCCCTAACCATAACCCTAGCCCGGAACGGAAACCCACCACCAGCCCTAAACCTTACCCACAAGCCGTAGCCTACACCTGGCCCGTACACTGGCACTGACCCGTGCGTCAGCACGTAGCCTGACCCTCCCACTTTCCTGTACCCTTACCTGAGCCCTAAGACTTGCCGTTCCCTAACCCTAACCCTAGACCGGAACGGAATCCCACCACCAGCCCTACACCTTACCATATGCCGTAGCCTACTCCTGGCCGGTACGCTGCCACTGAGCCGGGCATCAGCACGTAGCCTGACCCTCCCACGTTTCTATACCCTCAGCTGTGCCCTAAGCCTTGCCGTTCCCTAACCCTAACCCTAGCCCAGAACGGAAACACACCACCAGCCCTACACCTTACCCCCAAGCCGTAGCCTACTCCTGGCCCGTACGCTGGCACTGACCCGTGCGTCAGCACGTAGCCTGACCCTCCCACGTTTCCGTACCCTCACCTGTGCCCTAAGCCTTGCTGTTCCCTAACACTAACCCTAGCCTTGAATGGAAACCCACCACCAGCCCTACACCTAACCACCAAACCATAGCCTACTCCTGGCCGGTACGCTGGCACTGACACGTGCGTCATCACGTAGCCTGAACCTCCCTCGTTTCCGTACCCTCACGTGTGCCCTAAGCTTTGCCGTTCCCTAACCCTAACTGTAGCCCGGAACGGAAACCCACCAACAGCCCTACACCTTACACCCAACTGTAGCCTACTCCTGGTCCATACGCTGGCACTGACCCGTGCGTCAGAACGTATCCTGAAACTGCCACGTTGCTCTACCCTCACCTGTGCCCTAAACCTTGCCATTCCCTAACCCTAACCCTAGCCCGGAACGGAAACCCACCACAAGCCCTACACCTTACCCCCAAGCCATAGCCTACTCGTGGTCCATACGCTGGCACTGACCTGTGCGTCAGCATGTAGCCTGACCTTCCCAAGTTACCGTAACGTCACCTGTGCCCTAAGCCTTGCCGTTCCCTAACCCTAACCCTAGTACGGGACAGAAACACACCACAAGCCCTACACCTAACCCACAATCCATAGCCTACTCCTGGCCCGTACGCTGGCACTGACCCATGCGTCAGCACGTAGCCTGACCCTCCCACGTTTCCGTACCCTCACCTATGCCCTAAGCCTTGCTCTTCCCTAACACTAACCCTAGACCGGAACGGAAACCCACCACCAGCCCTACACTAACCCCCAAGCCGTAGCCTATTCCTAGCCGGTACGATGGCACTGACCCGTGCGTCAGCACGTAGCCTGACCCTCCCACGTTTCCCTACCCTCACCTGGCCCTAAGCCTTGCCTTTCCCTAACCCTAACCCTAGACCGGAACGGAAACACACCACCAGCCCTAGACCTTAACCTATGCCGTAGCCTACTCCTGGCCTGTACGCTGGCACTGACCCATGCGTCAGCACGTAGCCTGACGCTCCCACGTTTCCGTACCCTCACCTGTGCCCTAAGCCTTGCCGTTCCGTAACCCTAACCCTAGCCCGGCACGGAAACGGACCACCAGCCCTACATCTTACCCCCAAGCCGTAGACTACTCCTGGCCCATACGCTGGCACTGACCCGTGGGTCAGCAAGTAGCCTGACCCTCCCACGTTTCCGTACCCTCACCTGTGCCCTAAGCCTTGCCGTTGCCTAACCCTAACCCTAGCCCGAAACGGAAACCCACTACCAGCCCTACAACTTACCCCCAAGCCGTAGCCTACTCCTGGTCCGTACACTGGCACTGACCCGTGCGTCAGCACGTAGCCTGACACTCCCACCTTTCTGTACCCTCACCTGTGCCCTAAACCTTGCCTTTCCCTAACCCTAACCCTAGCCCGGAACGGAAACCCACCACCAGCCCTAGACCATTCCCTACGCCGTAGCCTACTCCTGGCCCGTACGCTGGCACTGACCCGTGCGTCAGCACGTAGCCTGACCCTCCCACGTTTCCGTACCCTCACCTGTGCCCTATGCCTTGCCGTTCCCTAACCCTAACCCTAGCACAGAACGGAAACCCACCTCCAGCCCTACACCTTACCCTATGCCGTAGCCTACACCTGGCCCGTACGATGGCAATGACCCATGCGTCAGCACGTAGCCTGACCCGCCCACGTTTCCGTACCCTCACCTATGCCCTAAGCCTTGACGTTCCTTTACCCTAACCCTAGCCCGGAACGGAAAGCCACCACCAGCCCTACAACTTACCCCCAAGCTGTAGCCTACTCCTGGCCCGTATGCTGGCACTGACCCGTGCGTCAGCACGTAGCCTGACCCTCCCAAGTTTCCGTACCCTCACCTGTGCCCTATGCCTTGCCGTTCCCTCACCCTAACCCTAGCACAGAACAGAAACCCACCTCCAGCCCTATACCTTACCCTACAGTGTAGCCTACTCCTGGCCTGTACGCTGACACTGACACGTGCGTCAGCACGTAGCCTGACCCTCCCACGTTTCCGTACCCTCACCTGTGCCCTAAGCTTTGTCGTTCCCTAACCCTAACCCTAGCCGGGAACGGAAACCCACCACCAGCCCTAAACCTTTCCCTACGCCGTAGCCTACTCCTGGCCCGTATGCTGGCACTGACCCGTGCGTCAGCATGTAGACTGACACCCCACGTTTCCATACCCTCACCTGGGCCCTAAACCTTGCCATTCCCTAACACTAAACCTAACCCGGAATGGAAAACCACCACCAGCCCTAAAACTTACCCCCATGCCATAGCCTACTCCTGGCCCGTACACAGGCACTGACACGTGCGTCAGCACGTAGCCTGACCCTCCCACTTTTCCGTACCCTCTGTTAAGCGCTAAGCCTTCGCCTTCCCTAAGCCTAACCCTAGCCCGGAACGGAAACCCACCACCAGCCCTAAACCTTTCCCTACGCCGTAGCCTACTCCTGACCCGTACGCTGGCACTGACCCGTGCGTCAGCATGAAGTCTGACCCCCACACGTTTCCGTACCCTCATCTGGGCCCTAAGCCTTGCCGTTCCCTAACCCTAACCCTAGCCCGAAACGGAAACCCACCACAAGCCCTACACCTTACCCTATGCCGTAGCCTACTCCTGGCCCGAACGCTGGCACTGACCCGTGCGTCAGCACGTAGCCTGACCTTCACACATTTCCGTACCTTCACCTGTGCCGTAAGCCTTGCTGTTCCCTAACCCTAACCCTAGTACGGAACGGAAAACCATCGCCAGCCCTACAACTAACCTCCAAGCCATAGCCTACTTATGGCCCGTACGCTGGCACTGACCCGTGCGTCAGCACGTAGCCTGACCCTCCCACGTTTCCGTACCATCACCTTTGCCCTAAGCCTTGCCGTTCCCTAACCCTAACCCTAGCCCGGTACAGAAACCCACCACCAGCCCTACACCTAAACCCCAAGCCGTAGCCTACTCCTGGCCGGTACGATTGCACTGACCCGTGCGTCAGCACGTAGCCTGACCCTCACATGTTACTGTATCCTCACCTGTGCCCTAAGCCTTGCCGTTCCCTAACCCTAACCCTAGCACTGAACGGAAAACCACCACCAGCCCTACACTTTACCCTACGCCGTAGCCTACTCCTGGCCCGTACGCTGGCACTGACCCGTGCGTCAGCAATAGCCTGACCCTCCCACTTTTCCGTACCCACACCTGTGCCCCAAGCCTTGCCGTTCCCTAACCCTAACCCTAGCCCGGAACGGAAAACCAACACCAGCCCTAAACCTTACCCCCAAGCCGTAGCCTACTCCTGGTCCATACGCTGGCACTGACCTGTGCGTCAGCACGTAGCCTGAACTTCCCACATTACCGTACCCTCACCTGTGCCCTAAGCCTTGCCGTTCCCTAACCCTAAACCTAGTACGGAACGGAAACACACCACAAGCCCTACACCTAACCTCCAAGCCATAGCCTAATGCTGGCCCGTACGCTGGCACTGACCCGTGCGTCAGCACGTAGCCTGCCCCTCCCACGTTTCCGTACCCTCACGTGTGCCCTAAGCCTTGCTGTTCCCTAAAACTAACCCTAGCCTGGAACGGAAACCCACCACCAGCCCTACACCTAACCACAAAGCCGTAGCCTACTCCTGGCCCGTACGCTGGCACTGACCCGTGCGTCAGCACGTAGCCTGACCTTCCCACATTTCCGTACCCTCACCTGTTCCCTAAGCCTTGCTGTTCCCTAACGCTATCCCTAGTACGGAACGGAAACCCTCCACCAGCCCTACATCTAACGCCCAAGCCATAGCCTACTCCTGGCCCGTACGCTGGCACTCACCCATGCGGCAGCACGTAGCCTGACCCTCCCACGTTTCCGTACGCTCACCTGTGCCCTAAGCCTTACCGTTCACTAACCCTAACCCTAGCCCAGAATGGAAACACACCATCAGCCCTACACCTAACCCTGAAGCCTTACCCTACTCCTGGCTGGTATGCTGGCACTGACACGTGCGTCAGCACGTAGCCTGACCCTTACACTTTTCCTTACCCTCACCTGTGCCCTAAGCCTTGCCGTTCCCTAACACTAACCCTAGCCCAGAACAGAAACCCACCACCAGCCCTAAACTCTACCCTACGCCGTAGCCTATTCCTGGCCCGTACGCTGGCACTGACCCATGCGTCAGCACGTAGCCTGACCCTCCCAAGTTTCCGTACCCTCACCTGTGCCCTAAGCCTTGACGTTCCCTAACAGTAACCCTAGCCCGGAACAAAGACCCACCACCAGCCCTACACCTTACCACCACGCCTTAGCCTGCTCCTGGCCCATATGCTGGCACTGAGCCGTGTGTCAGCACGTAGCCTGACACTCCCACGATTCCGTAACCTCACCTGTTCCCTAAGCCTTGCCGTTCCCTAATCCTAATCCTAACCCGGAACGGAAACCCACCCCCAGCCCTACACCTTACTCTATGCCGTAGCCTACACCTGGACCGTACGCGGGCACTGACCTGTGCTTCAGCATGTAGCCTGACCCTCCCATGTTACCGTACCCTCACCTGTGCCCTAAGGCTTGTCGTTCCCTAACTCTAACCCTAGCCCGGAACGGAAACCCACCACCAGCCCTACACCTAACCCCCAAGACGTAGCCTACTCCTGGCTGGTACGCTGGCACTGACCCGTTCATCAGCACGTAGCCTGACCCTCCCACGTTTCCGTACCCTCACCTGTGCCCTAAGCCTTGCCGTTCCCTATCCCTAACCCTAGCCCGGAACGGAAACCCACCACCAGCCCTAAAACTTACCCCAAAGCCGTAGCCTATTCCTGGACCTTATGCTGGCACTGACCCGTGCGTGATCACGTAGCCTGACCCTCCCACGTTTGCGGACCCTCACCTGTGCCCTAAGCCTTGCCATTCCCTAACCCTAACCCTAGACCGGAACGGAAACCCACCACCAGCCCTACACCTTTCCCTACGCCGTAGCCTATTCCTGGCCCGTACGCAGGCACTGACCTGTGCGTCAGCATGTAGCCTGAACTTCCCACATTACCGTACCCTCACCTGTGCCCTAAGCCTTGCCGTTCCCTAACCCTAACCCTAGTACGGAACGGAAACACACCACAAGCCCTACACCTAACCCCCAAGCCGTAGCCTACTCCTGGCCGGTACGCTGGCACTGACCCGTGCGTCAGCACGTAGCCTGACCCTCCCACGTTTCCGTACCGTCACCTGTGCCCTAAGACTTGCTGTTCCCTAACACTAAACCTAGCCTGGAACGGAAACCCACCACCAGCCCTACACCTTACTCTAAGCAGTAGCCTACACCTGGCCCGTACGCGGGCACTGACCTGTGCTTCAGCACGTAGCCTGACCCTCCCATGTTACCGTACGCTCACCTGTGCCCTAAGCCTTGTCGTTCCCTAACCCTAACCCTAGCCCGGCACGGAATCTCACCACCAGCTCTACAGCTTATCGTATGCCGTAGCCTAGTCCTGGCCCGTACGCTGGCACTGACCCGTGTGTCAGCATGTAGCCTGACCCTCCCAAGTTTCCGTAACCTCACCTGTGCCCTAAGCATTGCCGTTCCCTAACCCTAACCCTAGCCCGGAACAGAAACCCACCACCAGCCCTACACCTTACCCCAAGCCGTAGCCTATACCTGGCCCGTACGCAGGCACTGACCCTTTCATCAGCACGTAGCCTGACCCTCCCACGTTTCCATACCCTCTTCGGTGCCCTAAGCCTTGCCGTTCCCTAACCCTAACCCTAGCCCAGAACGGAAACCCACCACCAGCCCTACACCTTAACCTACGCCGTAGCCTACTCCTGTCCTGTACGGTGGCACTGACCCTTGCGTCAGCATGTAGCCTGACACTCCCACGTTTCCGTACCCTCACCTGTGCCCTAAACCTTGCCGTTCTGTAACCCTAACCCTAGCCCGGAACGGAAACCCACCACCAGCCCTACACCTTACCCCCAAGCCGTAGCCTACTCCTGGCCCGTTCGGTGGCAGTAACCCTAGCATCAGCAAGTAGCCTGACCCTCCCACGTTTCTGTACCCTCACACGTGCCCTAAGCCTTGCCGTTCTGTAACCCTAACCCTAGACCGGAATGGAAACCCACCACCAGCCCTACACCTCTCCCTACGCCGTAGCCTATTCCTGGCTCGTACGCAGGCACTGACACTTTCATCAGCACTTAGCCTGAACCTCCCAGGTTTCTGTACCCTCACCTGTGCCCTAAGCCTTGCCGTTCACTAACCCTAACCCTAGCCCGGAACGGAAACCCACCACCAGCCCTACAACTTACCCCCAAGCCGTAGCCTACTCCTGGCCAGTACGCTGGCACTGACACGTGCGTCAGCACGTAGCCTGACCCTCACACGTTTCCGTACCCTCACCTGTGCCCTAAGCCTTGCCGTTTCCTAACCCTAACCCTAGCCCGGAACAGAAACCCACCACCAGCCCTACACTCTACCCTACGCCATAGCCTATTCCTGGCCCGTACACTGGCACTGAGCCGTGCGTCAGCACGTAGCCTGACCCTCCCACGTTTCCGTACCCTCACCTGTGCCCTAAGCCTTGAGGTTCCCTAACCCTAACTCTAGCCCGGAACAGAAAACCACCAACAGCCCTACAACTTACGACCACGCCGTAGCCTACTCCTGGCCCATATGCTGGCACTGACACGTGCGTCAGCACGTAGCCTGTCCCTCCCACGTTTCTGTAACCTCACCTGTGCCCTAAGCCTTGCCGTTTCCTAACCTTAATCCTAGCCCGGAACGGAAACCCACCACCAGCCCTACACCTTACACTATGCCGTAGCCTACACCTGGCCCGTACGCGGGCAGTGACCTGTGCTTCAGCACGTAGCCTGACCCTCCCATGTTACTGTACTCTCACCTGGGCCCTAAGCCTTGCCGTTCCCTAACCCTAACCCGAGCCTGGCACGGAATCCCACCCCCAGCCCTACACCTTATCGTATGCCGTAGCCTAGTCCTGGCCTGTACGCTGGCACTGACCCGTGCGTCAACATATAGCCTGACCCTCCCACGTTTCCGTAACCTCACCTCTGCCCTAAGCCTTGCCGTTCCCTAACCCTAACCCTAGCCCGGAACGGAAACCCACCACAATCCCTACACCTTACCATACGCCGTAGCCTACTCCTGGCCCGTACGCTGGCACTGACCCGTGAGTCAGCACGTAGACTGACCCTCCCACATTTCCGTACCCTCACCTGTGCCCTAAGCCTTGCCGTTCCCTCACCCTAACCCTAGCCAAGAACGGAAACCCACCAGCAGCCCTAAACCTTACCCTACACCATAGCCTACTCCTGGCCCGTACGGTGGCACTGACCAGTGCGTCAGCACGTAGCCTGACCCTCACACGTTTCCGTACCCTCACCTGTGCCCTAAGCCTTGTCGTTCCCTAACCCTAACCCTAGTCCGGAACAGAAGCCCACCACCAGCCCTACAGCTTACCCCCGATCCATAGCCTATTCCTGGCCCGTACGCTGGCACTGACCCGTGCTTCAGCATGTAGCCTGACCCTCCCACGTTTCCGTACCCTCACCTGTGCCCTAAGCCTTGCCATTCCCTAACCCTAACCCTAGCCCGGAACGGAAACCCACCACCAGCCCTACACCTAACCCCCAAGCCGTAGCCTACTCCTGGCTGGTACGCTGTCACTGACCCGTTCATCAGCACGTAGCCTGACCCTCCCACGTTTCCGTACCCTCACCTGTGCCCTAAGCCTTGCCGTTCCCTATCCCTAACCCTAGCCCGGAACGGAAACCCACCACCAGAACTAAAACTTACCCCAAAGCCGTAGCCTATTCCTGGACCTTATGCTGGCACTGACCCGTGCGTCAGCACGTAGCCTGACCCTCCCACGTTTGCGGACCCTCACCTGTGCCCTAAGCCTTGCCATTCCCTAACCCTAACCCTAGAGCAGAACGGAAACCCACCACCAGCCCTACACCTTTCCCTACGCCGTAGCCTATTCCTGGCCCGTACGCAGGCACTGACCCTTTCATCAGCACGTAGCCTGACCCTCCCACGTTTCCGTACCCTCACCTGTGCCCTAAGCCTTGCCGTTCCCTAACCCTAACCGTAGCCCGGAACGGAAACCCACCACCAGCCCTAAACCTTACCCCCAAGCCGTAGCCTACTCCTGGTCCATACGCTGGCACTGACCTGTGCGTCAGCACGTAGCCTGAACTTCCCACATTACCGTACCCTCACCTGTGCCCTAAGCCTTGCCGTTCCCTAACCCTAACCCTAGTCCGGAACGGAAACACACAACCAGCCCTACACCTAACCCCCAAGCCGTAGCTTACTCCCGGCCAGTACGCTGGCACTGACCAGTGCATCATCACGTAGCCTGACCCTCCCACGTTTCCGTACACTCACCTGTGCCCTAAGCCTTGCCGTTCCCTAACCCTAACCATAGCCCGGAACGGAAACCCACCACCAGCCCTACAACTTACCCCCAAGCCGTAGCCTACTCCTGGCCCGTACGCTGGCACAGACACGTGTGTCAGCACGAAGCCTGACCCTGCCACGTTTGCGGACACTCACCTGTGCCCTAAGCCTTGCCGTTCCCTAACCCTAACCCTAGCCCGGAACCGAAACCCACCACCAGCCCTACACCTTTCCCTACTCCGTAGCCTATTCCTGGCTCATACGCAGGCACTGACCCTTTCATCAGCAAGTAGACTGACCCTCCCACGTTTCCGTACCCTCACCTGTGCCCTAAGCCTTGCCATTCACTAACCCTAACCCTAGCCCGGAACGGAAACCCACCAGCCCTACACCTTACTCTATGCCGTAGCCTACACCTGGCCCGTACGCGGGCACTGACCTGTGCTTCAGCACGTAGCCTGACCCTCCCATGTTACCGTACGCTCACCTGTGCCCTAAACCTTGTCGTTCCCTAACCCTAACCCTAGCCCGGCACGGAATCTCACCACCAGCTCTACAGCTTATCGTGTGCCGTAGCCTAGTCCTGGCCCGTACGCTGGCACTGACCTGTGTGTCAGCATGTAGCCTGACCCTCCCACGTTTCCGTAACCTCACCTCTGCCCTAAGCATTGCCGTTCCCTAACCCTAACCCTAGCCCGGAACAGAAACCCACCACCAGCCCTACACCTTACCATACGCCGTAGCCTACTCCTGGCCCGTACGCTGGCACTGACCCGTGAGTCAGCACGTAGACTGACCCTCCCACATTTCCGTACCCTCACCTGTGCCCTAAGCCTTGCCGTTCCCTCACCCTAACCCTAGCCAAGAACGGAAACCCACCAGCAGCCCTAAACCTTACCCTACACCATAGCCTACTCCTGGCCCGTACGGTGGCACTGACCAGTGCGTCAGCACGTAGCCTGACCCTCCCACGTTTGCGGACCCTCACCTGTGCCCTAAGCCTTGCCGTTCAATAACCCTAACCCTAGACCGGAACGGAAACCCACCACCAGCCCTACACCTTTCCCTACGCCGTAGCCTATTCCTGGCCCGTACGCAGGCACTGAACCTTTCATCAGCACGTAGCCTGACCCTCCCACGTTTCCGTACCCTCACCTGTGCCCTAAGCCTTGCCGTTCACTATCCCTAACCCTAGCCCGGAACGGAAACCCACCACCAGCCCTAAAACTTACCCCCAAGCCGTAGCCTACTCCTGGTCCATACGCTGGCACTGACCTGTGCGTCAGCACGTAGCCTGAACTTCCCACATTACCGTACCCTCACCTGTGCCCTAAGCCTTTCCGTTCCCTAACCCTAACCCTAGTACGGAACGGAAACACACCACAAGCCCTAAACCTAACCCCCAAGCCGTAGCCTACTCCTGGCCGGTACGCTGGCACTGACCCGTGCGTCAGCACGTAGCCTGACCCTCCCACGTTTCCGTACCCTCACCTGTGCCCTAAGACTTGCTGTTCCCTAACACTAAACCTAGCCTGGAACGGAAACCCACCACCAGCCCTACACCTTACTCTATGCCGTAGCCTACACCTGGCCCGTACGCGGGCACTGACCTGTGCTTCAGCACGTAGCCTGACCCTCCCATGTTACCGTACGCTCACCTGTGCCCTAAGCCTTGTCGTTCCCTAACCCTAACCCTAGCCCTGCACGGAATCTCACCACCAGCTCTACAGCTTATCGTATGCCGTAGCCTAGTCCTGGCCCGTACGCTGGCACTGACCCGTGTGTCAGCATGTAGCCTGACCCTCCCACGTTTCCGTAACCGCACCTGTGCCCTAAGCATTGCCGTTCCCTAACCCTAACCCTAGCCCGGAACAGAAACCCACCACCAGCCCTACACCTTACCCCAAGCCGTAGCCTATTCCTGGCCCATACGCTGGCACTGACCCGTGCGTCAGCACGTAGCCGAACCCTCACTCGTTTCCGTACCCTCACCTGTGCCCTAAGCCTTGCCGTTCCCTAACCCTAACCCTAGTCCGGAACGGAAACCCACCACCAGCCCTACAGCTTACCCCCAAGCCATAGCCTACTCGTGACCCATACGCTGGCACTGACCGCTGTGTCAGCATATAGCCTGACGAGGCACAC